>NC_079134.1:69129447-69460584 GCF_945859705.1 Episyrphus balteatus | reverse complement strand
AGATTTAAACATTTTTTGAAAGAATAAAACTAGCTCTTATAGGCGCCGTTACAAATTTATTCACAATTAATTACTCTACATAAAAACATAACCTCGAAAACAGCCAAAATTACGTTTTTTTGACATTTTCTAACGGTAATATTTCAAAAACGAAGGCCAATCAAATTTTTCTGACTTCAGATTCGGATTCAGCACCCTAAAAACTACTAGAAAAGTATATTTTGGTTCTTGTGGCAAAAACCTTGTTGACCAGTGTAATCAAAAAAAATGTTAAAGAAAAATCAATGTATGAAGTTTTAAAACATCCTAGTATTCAAAATATAGAAGATATATCTAATTTTGTAATAGAAGCTAAGATAGCGATATAATTTTTTTTTTTAGAGCAGCTTGGCTCTTTTTAAAACTATATTATCATGTAATTTTAATTACTTGCTAATAAATAATAATAATAATAATATGTTAAAAATAATATTCCAAAGTATAAATAATTTTTTTGTTATAAACAATTGCATTTTTTACTAACTTCTGGAGTATGTAGGAAAACCATTTTTCTTATATTCAATTTGAAATTTTATAAGTTTTCATTATCTGAATGAAAATTTTAGTGCAATTCATAAGAAAAAAAATGTATGCATGTTTAAACTTTGCCGCATATTTATTTTGAATAGCACTGGTCAACAAAATTGAACTTCTTTTTTGCCAATAGAACCAAAATATACTTTTCTAGAGTTTTTTGGGGTGCTGAACTCGAATCGGAAGCCAGAAAAATTTGATTGGCCTCCGTTTTTGAAATATTTCCGTTATAAAAAGCAAAGAAGCGTAATTTTGGCTGTTTTCGAGGTTAATAAACAAATTTGTAACGGTGTCTATGAGAACATATTTTATTCTCCCAAAAACTGTTTAAATCTTACCGATATCTCTTTTATTGGCCGTTACAAATTTGTTTATAACAAATTAGCCCACATAAAAACATAACCTCGAAAACAGCCAAAATTACGCTTCTTTGCTTTTTATAACGGTAATATTTCAAAAGCGGAGGCCAATCAAATTTTTCTGGCTTCGGATTCGAGTTCAGCACCCCAAAAAAGTATATTTTGGTTCTAGTGGCAAAAAAGAAGTTAAATTTTGTTAAAAATAAATATGCGGCAAAGTTTAAACATGCATACATTTTTTTCTTATGAATTGCACTAAAATTTTCTTTCAGATAATGAAAACTTATAAAATTTCAAATTGAATATAAGAAAAATGGTTTTCCTACATAATCCAGAGGTTAGTAAAAAATGCAATTGTTTATAACAAAATCAATTAGATATTTATAAATAATTTTTTTTTTTTAAGTAATTGTTGTGTGTACGATTGGCAATATGTGTACCAAGTTTTATTTATTTTTATCATTTCATTACTGAGATATAGCCATTTTAACAAAAAGACCTGAAAAATTTCATTTGTTTATAACTTTTAACAAAATTGAAATTTTTCAAATATACTTTGGAATATTATTTTTAACATATAAATCTTCCAATATATGCAAAAAAAGTATCAAATTCGAGAACTTGGTTTTAGGTGGCCCACTTGAGAAAATTTGACTCATTGCTAAAAGCAAAATTCACAATGAACTTGTTTTCACAATAGTGAAAATTAAAAAAAAAAAAAAACATGAAACAAGTAAAATGCTGCCGAAGTCGAAGTATTAATTTTCGCATTTGCACTGTTAACCCTTTCGAACCCAAACTATGAAAATCAATATTAAAAAATTGTTTCAGTATTGTCGTGTCAAAAACATGACAAATTGACAACTAAGAAGTATGAATAGCAAAAACATATCAAATAATAACAAAACCAATCTGCTACATGTAAGTTACATACACTGTCTATGTCCACCAAAAAGCCGGACAACTAAGAAAATAATTTTTTATTCAGTAATGATGTATATTACTTCTTCTAAGATAAAAAACAAAACACTTTCTGGATTTACATTTTTCATATCTTTTTTCAAAATGACCATATGAAAAAAAAACTTTTAGCAAAAAATTTAAAAAAATGTGAATTTCAGTCCCTTTTTGGTTAAAATTAATAACTAACTTTATGTAATAATCCAGTAACTAGACATTATTAACTTTCAATTAAGCCATCCAAACCTAAAAAATTGTTTAATGGAATATTTTTTACGAATTCTTAAATCAAGGGGCACGGTAGTGCCCAGCCAAGTTCTCTAGCAACTTTGGCACTACACCCTTATTTACAGGAAACAACTCAGGCCATTTTCGACCCCCCTCTAACTTCCACACCAAAGATGCTTTCAAACTCGCTACATTTGTTGAGCTGGTCAAAACCAAACACCTCTCAAAATTTCAGCCTCCTACGATGAGTAGTTTCTGAGATATAGGGCTTTAAAAATCGCAAAAACCGTAACTGACTCACTGACAGATCATCAAAATTATGGAGAACTTCCCGATATCGTAGAAACTTGAAATTTTACACGGTGATAGGACTTGTGGCGTATACAAAGGAAAAAATCGAAAACTTGAGATTTTCAATTCAGGGGGCGTGGCATCCGCCCATTTCCGCTGAATTTTCATAAAATATTGTAGAGCACTTCTGATTATCGTAGAACCTTGAAATTTGGTAGAATGGTAGAGTTGATAGTTTATACAAAGGAAAAAATTTTAAATTTGAGAATATCAGCCAGGGGGCGTGGCAATCGCCCATTTCGCTGAATTTTCATCAAATATTATAGGGTGCTTCTGGTGATCGTAGAATCTTGAAATTTGGTAAAATGTTAGAGCTGGTTGTTTATACAAATTAAAAAATTTAAAATTTGAGAATTTCAGCCAGGGGGCGTGGCAACTGCCTATTTCCGGTGAATTTTCATCAAATATTATAGAGCATTTCTAACTTTCGTAGAACATTAAAATTTGGTAGAATGGTAGACCTGGGAGTTTATACAAAAGAAAAAAATTTAAATTTGACAATTTTAGACAAGGGTCGTGGTAACCGCCCATTTTCTCTGAGCAATAGGTACCTTGCAAAAAGTAGTGAAATCACAACAAAAACATTACTGTTAAAAAAAGAGCCAAGTTCTCCTATGTTGAAGTTATGCTAGCACAAAAAGTACTGAAATGTAAAAGTGTACCAAGTTCTAAAGCTTGGCTTTAAATTTGTATACATAAAATGTTGATTGTTTACTTGGCAATTTTTCAAATAGCTTTAAAAATCGGTAATTTAAAAAAAAATTGTCAAGAGACAATTCGAAAGGGTTGAAAGCAAATTCAAAATGAACTTGTTTTCACAATAGTTCTTCTTCTAGTCTAATATTAAATTATACCTGTTTGTTCGTTCGTTGGCTCCGAACAATTCTGGATTCTGGGCACCCATTTGAAACGACATAAGATAATAACGCCTAGAATTTTTTTTTTCAAATTCGTAAATTTACACTTTGAAAATTCTTTTTTTTTTCAGATTAAACAGGCGGCTGTTACATTCTGGAAAAAACTTAAAGCCGCAGATTGTTTCGAACCAAAATGCAAGGTGCGGTGCCATGTAACACTGGTAAAACCAACAGAAAACTATGCAAAGCTAGAAGAAGACTATGGATTGTCAGAGGTAAAAAATATAATAAGCATTCAAATTAAAACACAATACTTACCCTACATATTTGTTTACTATTCTAGGTTTGTGAGAAAGGAGTAGATGTTTTGACTGTCGAAGGAAACCATCGTACATTTTTGATTGAGGAAAAATCTCTCCAAACAATAGAACGTATAATAAAAAATATTATTTCGTAAATCTTTTGCAAGTAACTTGGCATGAATCTTAGATATGTAAATAAACCCTTATGAATGTATAAAAAGACTTTATATTATTATTCTTATTTATTTAAGTATGTATTGGCATTTAAACAAATATTTCAATAGTAGTTTTCGTTTTAAATAAAAAACACTGGATTATATAATTTATATATCTATATCCACGGAATAAAATTTATTATATTGTCGCTGTTTTGGAAAACTGGCATAACTCAAAAATCCTAATTCTTCAGAAAAGCTTTTTGTAAATTTGTCAATTTTCCATACTATTTTCTTAAATTGAAAAAAAAAAAGAATCATTTGTGTGATAGGAAGCAAATCCTTTAAATTTATACTGAGCTTACAAAAATAAAGAATGTATTGTTTCCAGTATATTGGCATTAATCAGCCTTATCACTATTTCCGTCGTAATAAATCTCCGCACGGACATCTACGTCCCGATCTACGACATGCTTCATCATTAATTCCGAGTGGAATCGCAAAAAAGCTTTCATACTCGTTTTCAAAATAAGCTGTTTAACGCCAAAACGTTAAGAAAACTATTTCTGTTCCTGTGTTTCATTTTATTAAAGAAAAATCAGTGTAAAAATGCTTTAATACAGTCAAACAAGGAGAAAAAAGGGGTAAATCTCGGAATGAATGTTAGTAGAAATTTTTTTTGCTCAATATCTTCCTTTTGCCATTCTATAACATATCTCAAAAGTCTAGAAAAATCTCATGTCCGCTTGTCGCGATTTCAAGGTCAAATCGCGAAATGGAGATTTTCAAAATTAGCAAAAATAAGCTATGGTATTATATACACATATGATACATGATTTCAAGGTATATTTTAATGCTGATTCCAAAAAATAATGCAGATTTTAAAAAATTAATAAGAAAAGTTTAAATTTTTATATGTATACCAACTTAAGCGACATGATTTAAAGGTATTTTTTAACACTAATTCCAACAAAACTCACAAACAAGTCAACCTGACCATCCCTGAAAAGTAATGCACCTTATTCATGTTGATCTGACACAAAAATCTGAAGTGTAGTTTTCCAATTTTTTTAAAATCTGCACCTTATTTTCAAACCAAGAAAATTAGGACTTGCGGACATGAGATTTTTTTAGATTTTTGAGGGTAATTAAAGAATATCCAAACAAAGATTAAAATGAAAAAATTAGCCTATTTGCACTTATTCCTAAGATGAACAAGAATCTTCTTTAGTGCTCATTCTAAAATTTGCCCTCCATCAAAAAATACCATTATTTCGTAGGTATATATATTTTTGTAATGGATTGTTTTGATTTTTAATAATGATGGATTCTAAAATCTTTATGCAAAATCTAGTTCATCTACCATAACTTTAAAGGGTTTTTCGGCAGTAAGTTTGCAACTGTTATAATAATATGAGTTGACAGATGAAAAACAGGTATAACTTTTTCCAGAGACGTCAGATTGTCTTGATTTTAGATTTTTTGGAATCAGTATTAAAAAATACCTTGAAATCATGTATCATATGTGTATATAATACCATAGCCTATTATTGCTAATTTTGAAAATCTCCATTTCGCGATTTGACCTTGAAATCGCGACAAGCGGGCATGAGATTTTTCTAGACTTTTGAGATATATTATAGAATGGCAAAAGGAAGATATTGAGCAAAAAAAATTTCTACTAACATTCATTCCGAGGTTAAACCCTTATTTGACTGGATTACTTGGAAAAAAAATGAATTATTTCTATGTGACAAATTTGAAACCACTTAATACTATGTGAGGATGGCCGAGCGGTCTAAGGCGCCAGAATTTAGTAGCAATAATTATGCCTGCATAAACGGTATCTGAGAGGTCTGGTGTTCGAGTCCCGCTTTTCTGGAAAGACTTTTTTTTTTATTTTTTTATCTACATTTCAAGAGTTTTAGAGCCCTTTGCCAAAACAAAACTTAAGGATTTATGTTCTACATAAAACCTTATGTGACAGTTTACGCAGAGGAAAAATTAGGGAATAAGAGTTTATGTTCTATATAAGTATTTAAGTTTTGTTTCAGCAAATGGCTCTTTATAATTTTTTCAGTTATAAATTGTAGTAAATTTAGTAATAGAGCTATAGTTAATAAAAAAAAGTGATTAATTTTGTTATTGGTAAAACCACATTTAAGGACGTCCTTAAAATTTGAGTAGGTATCTATCTAAATGCGTAGTAATACAGTCAAATAAGGAGAAAAAAGGGGTAAATCTCGGAATGAATGTTAGTAGAAATTTTTTTTGCTCAATATCTTCCTTTTGCCATTCTATAACATATCTCAAAAGTCTAGAAAAATCTCATGTCCGCTTGTCGCGATTTCAAGGTCAAATCGCGAAATGGAGATTTTCAAAATTAGCAAAAATAGGCTATGGTATTATATACACATATGATACATGATTTCAAGGTATTTTTTAATGCTGATTCCAAAAAATCTAAAATCAAGACATTCTGACGTCTCTGGAAAAAGTTATACCTGTTTTTCATCTGTCAACTCATATTATTATAACAGTTGCAACCTTACTGCCGAAAAACCTGAAAAACAGGTATAACGTTTTCAGAGAGGTCAGATTGCCTTGATTTTAGATTTTTTGGAATCAGCATTAAAAAGTACCTTGAAATCATGTATCATATGTGTATATAATACCATAGCCTATTTTTGCTAATTTTGAAAATCTCCATTTCGCGATTTGACCTTGAAATCGCGACAAGCGGACATGAGATTTTTCTAGACTTTTGAGATATGTTATAGAATGGCAAAAGGAAGATATTGAGCAAAAAAAATTTCTACTAACATTCATTCCGAGGTTAAACCCTTATTTGACTGGATCGCTAAATACCTATATATTTAGCGATCGATTTATTAGTAAGGCCGATGTTAATAAATATTTTGTAAACATTCTAATGGAAATAACTTTTTTCTTTTATGTCAATTTGCTTTTTATACAAGACTTCCTATCGAACCAACTTAACAACTCAGAAAGCCTTTGAGTTTAGGCATTATTTGTTGTTTTTGAACTTAAAAATAAAACATGTTATAATTTTCAACCAAAAAATTGTAAATTACTTCACACAACAACTAAATAACTTCCATTTTACATAAATAAAACTGTTTTCATTCATACTCCGACACAAATATTCTGTCGTAGAAAAAAAGGGTTCTATTCCATTCCACTCGAATTCAGGGATTCCTGTTTTTTACGAATTTCGAAAATTGTAGAACTTTTTCCACTCCGAATTTACTACGATGGATTTTGAGATAGTTTCATCGGGAAACGTAGGATATTTTCACCTACTACGGAATTTGTGATAAGCCTGAATAACTCAACAATCAGGATTTATGCTGGTTTCTAAAACTACGACGATATATAATTTAATTATTTTGAATTTACTGTGTTAGCTTTATTCTGCATTAAATGTGTTAAAATTTTATAATTAAATTAAATTCAAATACAAAATATAAAAAAAAAACAGTGAATATTACAATAAAATGTTTTTCTTTTATTTTACTAATTTTATTTTTAGTATCCATTTTCGTTGAACTTCTCAACTCCTATGGATTTGGAAAAAGACCCATTCCGGACTAGGATTTAGCTCTGTTTAAGCATATACTATGTTCTAGCCCTTTTTTGTGGTTGGCTGGATCATAGTTGTTCGAAGAACTTGGTTATTATTATTATTCGACCCTATTGAAATAACCTTCGCGACGAAATTCAATGCATGCCATTTGCATGCTTTGCTAGCAAGTACTTACAATAGTTTTATACTTCATAGATTCAAACAAAATTTTCTATGAAGTCCTCCGATAAAACGTAGGAAGTTCCGACGGTCGATTGTTATTATTATTTTTTCTGTTTTTACTCCTTAATGGGCGATTAAATACATTTTAGTGACGGAATGTCTGTTAATTAACATTTATGATTTTGCATGTTATGTGACAGGTATCATCAATAGCATAGCATCTATGATAGTCCGATTTAATCCAAATATTTTCATGCTTTGCAAGATGTTTTTGACGAGCACTCCCTTTACGTTTAAGACAATAAGTAATATTTTAACTTCCGTTAGATTCCAGTTCCGTTTCGTAATCATAGCTAGTTCAACGTAAACGCTGCATTTCTCGACACGAAAAACTGTTTTTTTTTTCTTGCTGTAACATCTATAAGAATTGGCTGCTGCTGGTTTTTGTTAAGAAAAATGATTTCAGGGCGATTATAGAGCCTTGTATGGTCGCAATGCATACGGGTCATAAGAAAACTATTGAAATCAGTGAGCATTGGTTTGGATACGAATATCTTCTAAACGGTTTAACCAATCAATTTCATTACGAGGAATTTTTTGTAGAACGTTTAAGCCCCTACAAGAATATATCTTGCTAATTTGAAAATAATGTTTCAGTGAATTAGAAATTTTTTAAAAATATAAAATGTTTTTATATTTTTTTTTAACTTTGACCTCGAATATCTTTAGAATGGTTAGATTAATGAAAAAAGTTAATAAGACCTTTTTTGTGGAACAATCAATTTTCAACAAGAATATGTCCTGCGCGTTTGATCATTATAATTTTTCAATTTGTTACAAAATTAAGAACAAAAAACGAACTTTTAAAGATTTTCTCGATTTTTGGACCTCAAATATCTATCAACGGTTAGATAAACGAAAAAAGTGTATAAGGCATTTTTTGTAGAGCGTTCAATTTCCTACAAGAATATGAAAAGAAATTTGCTAAAAAGTCAATTAATAAAAAAATTATTTTTTTTTAGTAGAAGCTTGATGTAAAAATGGAAAATTGCAAAGCGGAGGACCTTCCCATTAATATAAAGAGCTCATATTTGGTGTGTATATTCTAGAGGGGTCTAGCAATCGATTTTTCGGAGTACCAATTCAAAAAAAGAATTTCGATTTTTTGACCCACCCTAATAATTATACATACATAATAGTATGGTCAGTTGAGAGAGGGAATGAAAGTTTTGAGGGTTTCCAGTTTTTTGTCTCGTCGGGTCTTTTTTTTTTTTGTTCGACGTTTTTTTTGAAAAACCGGTTTAAACCGAGAGAACAAAAAAACCGGTTGACCGAAGGAAAAAAACCTAAACCGGCCCACATACATACACACATAGAAAAAAATTGTAATTTTTAACTATTTTCATAGTCAAAGTCGGGATAACTATTTTAAATATTTATTTGTGACTATTTTAATAGTCAATTGAAGTATTTTCCAAATGAACTATTAAATAGTCAATTTTAACTATTAAAATAGTTATTTTTGACTATTTAAATAGTCAGATGGAGAAAGGAACTATGGAACTAAATACTATGCATTTTTTATATAAAAAACCTAACCCAAAAATGAAAAAATAAATATTAAGTAGTTTTTTTTCTAATTTAGAATAATTTTTTTTTATACAGAGTGCCTCGAAATAAATGATGCTAACGAATATACTGAGCGGCCAAAATAAGGCCTCGCGAAATTCTGTACCTTTCTCTCCCTGTTAATCAGCCCTATCGAGGTAAACGTTCGGAGAAATTTTTTTTCCGATTTGTTCGAAATCGGATAATTTTCTATGGAGGTATCCGTTCCGATTGACATATCGGAGAATCTTCCGATGAAACATGACGCCCATCAACGCATTGCGATGAAGTGTGTTCAGTAGACTGGGCCAAAAAAATCAAATATTTTTTTTTGAAAGTTACTTCGAAAATCTTGTTCAGGATGATGAAAAAAAAATTTGGTGAAAATTTGAGCCGTTAAAAATAATTTTAAGAGGTCTATCATCGGTGTTTTTTATTTTTATACATGTTATGATGTGTTACAACAGAACTGCTGGACGATCAAAGTAAAAAAAATTTCTGTTCATTTTTTCTTATATAAAATTAAATTTCCTACAGAAAAGATCTGATTGAAAATTTTCGTCAGACGAGCCGTATTCGAGTAATTGAGCTTTTTAAATCGAAGTGTTTTTTTCAATTTGACTGTTTCAATTTGGAATTTTGTGATGAGCAAATAAGTGAATAGAAAAATAAAACCACGACAGATTCTTATGGGAGATTTAATTCTCTACAAAAAAGGTCTCATAGTAATTTTCCCTAAATTGAGTTCTGAAGAAGTTATTCACGATTTAAATCGAGAAAAAAATTAAAAAATTCATTTTTTTTTTATTCAATTTTTTTAACTTTACGGAATATTTATTATTATTTTAACAATATTATGCAAAAATATCAAATTTTACCAATATACCTGCATATAAGCTCACTCAATTGATATTTTCTCACCAAAAAAAAGTATTTTTACCTTCCAAGGAATTTTGTAGTAAAAAATGAGTCAGTTCTACAATTATAAATTATTTATTATTTTTATTTCATATATTTATAAGGAAATTAACCAAATAATTATTATTTTTTATCATAATCATAATAATCATAATAAATAATAATAAGTGGGAAACTGTAACGCGTAACTGCAATAGAAAATAAATATTCAAGGTCTTTTTCGTGCAGTCCAGTTTCAATGCAATTATGAAAAAAAAGAGAGAACATGATTACTGGATAATTAATAATAGTAATTAATAATTTGTAAATATATAATAAATAATGATGATAATTAATAATTTGTAAATCTATGAAACAATGCAATTAAATAATTTATAATTGTAGAACTGACTCAATTTTTACTACAAAATTCCTTGGAGACGGTAAAAATACTTTTTTTTTTTGTGAGAAAATATCAATTGAGTGAGCTTATATGCAGGTATATTGGTAAAATTTGATATTTTTGCATAATATTGTTAAAATAATAATAAATATTCGGTAAAGCTAAAAAAAATTGAGTAAAAAAAAAATTGATTTTTAAATTTTTTCTCGATTTAAATCGTGAATAACTTCTTCAGAACTCAATTTAGGGAAAATTACTTTGAGACCTTTTTTGTAGAGAATTAAATTTCCTATAAGAATCTGTCGTGGTTTTATTTTTCTATTCACTTATTTGCTCATCACAAAATTCCAAAGTGAAACAGTCAAATTGAAAAAACACTTCGATTTAAAAAGCTTAATTACTCGAATACGACTCGTCTGACGAAAATTTTCAATCAGATCTTTTTTGTAGGAAATTTAACTTTATATACATAAGAAAAAATGAACAGAATTTTTTTTTACTTTGATCGTCTAGCAGTTCTGTTGTAACACATCATATCATGTATAAAAATAAAAAACACCGATGATAGACCTCTTAAAATTATTTTTAACGGCTCAAATTTTCACCAAATTTTTTTTTCATCATCCTGAACAAGATTTTCGAAGTAACTTTCAAAAAAAAAATATTTGATTTTTTTGGCCCAGTCTAGTGTTCAGCAAAGGCTTTTTGACAGTTGTGCTTTGAATTTAATCGGAAATTCTCCGACACAAAACAGTTGCGGAATATTTTCAGAAAAGTTGAATTTCACAGAAAAAAAATAATAAAAAAACAACGACAAAGCCTTAGCAAGAGAGGTTGGTTGAAATTAAGAAGACTTGAGCATCACAAGGATTTTTATTTATTGAATAAATCACGCTGACACATGTATCAAATGAATGCGATTGTATACTTTCTTTTTTGTTCAGAAGCGGATACCTTGAAAGAAATGTAAGTTCCGATCGGAACGGGCTATCGTTTCGGAACTTTCTCCGAACGGATATCTCGATAGGGCTGAATAATTGATCTTCATTCCACTGAAAAATTAGTAACACAGTCAAATAAGGTGAAAAAAGGGGTAAACCTCGGAATAAATGCTAGAATAGAATTTTTTTTTGCTCAATATCTTCGTTTTGCCATTCTATAACATACCTCAAAAGTCTAGAAAAATCTCATGTCCGCAAGTCGCGATTTTCAAGGTCAAATCGCTAAATGAAGATTTTCAAAATTAGCAATAATACACATATGATATATGGTTTCGAGGTATTTTTTAATGCTGATTCCAAAAAATGTAAAATCAAGGCAATCCATATTATTATAACAGTTGCAAACCACAGTACACATAATAAGGTAATATATTCCGAACGTTGTCAAAATTTGTTTGTCAAAAATGGGCACCAATCTGTCAGGTCGGCCTTTAATTTTTATATTTCAATCGCAGTAAACAGGAAATTTGTTTTTGTTTTAATTTATAAAATGTCATTTAAAAATTTTATAAATTGAAAAATAACAAATTTTCTTCGTGTTTCATCGCGGAAAATGGTAAATAATTGTTTAAAAATTAGTGGTGTGCGTGGTTTATCGGTTTTTGTGTGTTTTTCGTCGGTATTTTAAACAATTAAGAATTCGGTAGCTGACATCCCTTCAAGCAAACAGGTCCGACCTCGGTCCGAATCCGCTTCGCCTGAGGCGGAGCTGAGTCCGACTTCGGATCAGAAACTGGTCCGAAGGCGGCTCAAATTAGTATGGAAATTATAATCACCGCGAAGTCGATTGCATATGTATTGGTGTGGAGAAAATCTCCATTCCGAGAAAACGGAGCCGAAGGCGGACTTGAGCCGGAGCAGCGAAAACCTACCAGAAAGAGGAATAAGAAAGGGATGACATTTCGCATTTGCGACCAAAAAAAGAACAAGATTTATTTTTTTTTCACTGAAACTGTTTTATTTTTTATTTTATTTTGGCAAACGAAATTTTCACAATAAATACAATATAAAATACAATACATTTTTTTTCATTTTATTTCATTTGATGCTGCTGCTGTTGTTGGTGTTTTTTTAGATACCCAATCGCATGTTTCACCTTCTAGAATTTTCTTCATCATTAGAGATTACATCTACAACACAAGAAGAAACAACATTTTAACCCAAACACTTTGAGCGATATATAAAACATACCTTTTTTGTTTTCCATATTGTTTATAATTTAATAAAATTGTTTATAATTAATAAACTAACATTATACAAACAACGACACGACGCACACTGGGGATTTTGCGGAAAAAAGTCTAAAATTTAAAGTTCCTCGGAGAATATTTCAATAGTATTTCTTAATTCTAGAATAAAATCTGAATCAAAATCAGAAAGAATTACTAAAATCGGACTTGTAGTTTACTTTTTAGAGCTTTGTAAAGGGACAAGTTGTTGAAAGTATAAAAAACGAAGTGAAAATACCCTCAAATTAAAGCTGTGTAATTTTTTTTAGCTTGAGCCGACTCATACACTTTTATTTTTCCGTAAAGAAGCCATCGTTTGTCTATTGTAAATCGAAGAAATTATTAATTTTAAAGATGTTAATTATTTTATATAATTATTTAAGGAAAAGAGAAAAAAATGGCTTGATTTTTTCATATTTTTGTATATATAATTTTAGCTACACTTGCCTACAGTTAGAGACTATTAAAAACTTTTTTCTTATGAAATTTCCTTTCGATGAAGGCCAAATTTGGGTGCCACCAGGTGCCACTGCGTTTTTTATTGGCAATTGAAAACCTCATTTGGTCGCAAAAATTATTTTCTTAAAAATTACTTAAAATAACAAAAAAATATCAAAAATCAATGGTAACACTTACAGTTATAAATGACACTTTTTTTAAAAGCCAAAATATTAGGCTTAATTTGAGCTTTTAAATTAAGTTCTTTAAGTGAATTGTTTTTGAAATAATCGATTTCAAAGTCAAAATTTTGAAAAAAAAATTTAAAAAAATATATCCAATACTATTTCTGACAAGGCTGGGGATTTGAATTCAATTTGAATAATGAATAACACTGCCTTAATTAATTCCTTACCAAACACTGAAAACCATATGTTTCTATGCCTTCTAGTTGTCGAGAAAATTGAAAAGTAAAAAATCTCCTTTTTGACAGATTTTTGTTTTTTTGGATGCAAGCTTGAAATTCTTATCCGAAAAGACAAATAGAGAAAATAAAATTAATTCGTAACACATTTTTTTACAAATCTACTACAATAAAATTACATTAAATTTTTTGAACTTGGCTCAGAAAAATTAATTTTCGTTATATGTAACTGAAATGTATGTACATAATATATTGAAAACTATTCAAATTAAAAACGAGTGAAAAGGGATTATGCGTCTTATTATTATACATTTTATTAATAATGGGAATTTTAAGCATTTCATGCGAAGATCTAAGCAGACAATGTCTCAAGATTTAAATTGAAATTATTATTGAAAAATACAGATCATCTGACCCATTCCTTTATTAAGAAGAATTGAGGAAAAAATGGCTCTCTTAAAAGAATAAACTTTTGAAAAATTTGTATAAAAAATGAAAAAAGTGTTTTTTTTTATAATTTTTACCTACTTATAATTTTTAACTATAATTTTTAACTATAATTTGGGTTTTTTATTTTGCGTGGACGTGGACCTCGACAACAGTACCTACTATGAGTTATTCTTTTCCATTTAATGTATTTAAAATCGGTGAGGTGGTTCCAATAATACAAAAAAATTAAAAAAAAAAATGCTATAAGTACAAGCAAATTGAGAATCGGAATTCTTTATTACTCTCACAAATTTTTTTAAAAGGGCGTGGCAGTGGGCGGAAATGAATAATAATAATTTCTTACGACGAAAACTGTCATCCCTGAAAATTTCATCCAAATCTATTCAGTGGTTCAGTTTTTATTTAATTTTTTCCGCACTCCCATACAAATTTCCCCAGTGTGCGCCGTGGCCGTCGCACAGTAGGGCAGCCCCATATAGTGTGGTGGTATAAAGGTTATTTTTTAAACTAAAGCTATGGGAAAAAAAGATCACGAGTTCTAAACTTAACAGTGAATTGATTAGATGATCATATTTGTTTTGTTAAAAGTCTTTGACTTATTTTTATTCATGCGGTTGAAGTCGAGAGTTGAAGAGCAAAAATTCAGTTTTTAATAAGTATAAAAAAAGGTGTTCTTTTGTTTTTTTTTGTTTAAACTCAAAATTATTTGAGAAAAAAATAAAATACAAATTTTTCGCATAGATAAAAGTTTGTAAATTACTATTCTTCTGTAAAAAAAAATTTTTTAAAATGCCTTATATTTAAAAATTGAATGAGAAAATAATGAATTTTTTGAAACGCATCTTAAAGTTTTTTCTCAAAATCTTCTGTTTAGGCAAATATTTATCAAGTCTAAAAATGGAGAAAGCATGATAAGTAATTACTCTACAAGCCCATATAAACACTTTTGCTAAATTTTTGCCTAAAATATTTTTAATGAAATTTTGAACTTCAAAAAACGATTTTTTTAAAGAAAGTGCTTTTTTGTTTTTATTATCTGGAAGCAAAAATTGGCAATCTGGAAGCAAAAAAAAGCAATCTGAAAGCGTTCAATTGGGCAAAACTGACAGTTCTGATTCCAAAAAAAAGAGAATTTCTCTTCTGGTTTCAAAAACAGAATCAGAAGCAGAATCACTCACACATTCATAGATTTAAATGTGGGATGTCACACTTGACCAAAAAACAAAAACAAATGAAATTTGGCGCGAATACACATATATCGTCGCCCTAGTATTAGAGTGCCGTATACGCCAAATTGCATTTTTTTAACTAGGTATGCAGTCGTATGTTTTCGAAGTTGCTCTTTTCAAATCTGCTATCCGTTTTTTTCTATCTTTTTTCGTTGCCGAGATATTCACTATTGTTTTGACAAAAACAAGAAATTTTGGCATTTACGTCAAATTTTTCATGCAATGCAAGAAAATTTTGAGAACTGTTTTGACGTACGTTATGTTTTTTTTTTACGTATGTGTATATGAATAAAAGAAACTTCTGATTTTCATGGCGTATACGGCAAACTCATTTTGGACAAAAATTTAAATATTTTGACAACTAGACGAATTACAGAAATGTCCAATAACATGTATATAAAAGACACATTTTAATTATATATCATACTAAAATATCAAAAAATACCAGCGGTTAGTTATTTCGCAATTATCTTCCGAACATTTAAATGCGATTTCCCAAAAATGTAAAAATGGCGTATACGGCACTTCAATACTAGGGCGACGATATGTGACACATTTCAAACTCAACCAATACATTTCACACCAAACTTCAGATTCTTCGGAATAAAAAAAAAAAACTGTTCAATTGGGATTCCGAATCGGAGAACAATTCCGGATTGCCAATTAAAAACGCCATAAAATAAATTACAAAGTCATTCTTTTTTGACAAGCATGCACTGATTACATATAAACAATTTTTTTTTCTTTTTAAAAGTTGTTTTTTTTTTTTTTATTTTATTATAAGAAGTTTCGTGAAACAGGGTGATTTGTTATATAAAGTTAGTGCTTTTGTTTTTTACTTTTTTTTTATTAAAATATTTTTAAATTTAATTTATTAGGTATTAATTTTTTTCCAAACAAAATTGAAGCCGCTATAAGGTTTTTAAAAAAAAGTCCCACCTTACAAAGAAAATTTTAAAAAAAATTACTTGAACATCAAATTTGACAATTTTTTTCAAGGTTTTGACTTTGAAATTTTATTTCGCAAAAAGTATTCACGAAAACTACTTCAACAAAAAGTATTTGAAAGAATGCAAAATAAGCTTTCAAAAAACTATTGCACAGTATTCTATGTCTTTTTCGCTGCTCGCACTATATTTTAGCTCCCAAACAAATTATCGAAAAATTTTATCTCAGCTAAAATGGATCCCATACAAATTATCGATAACTTGTATGGGAATTTTAACTCGGCTAAAATTTAGCGCGAACAGCGTACCAGGCTTTAAGGTTAAATTTTCAGAAAATTGCCCCTCCCACCGGAACGTGGGGTGATACAGCCCCCTTCCTATACAATTTTTTTCTTAGGATAAACTGGAGAACTATTTCTTAAAATAAAGTTCACTTTTTAAACAAAAAAAAAAAACATAATTCAAAATTATACGAGGGCGGTTTGAAAAGTTTTCGGCCTAACATAGATGGCGTTGTTTAAATACACTAATTTTAATTTCTTAAATAGCCGAATATATGTATATTATGATTGTATGTTAAGTTTCATTAAAATTGGTCACGAATTTTTATCAGTGCAATTTTTTGTTTGAACTTATCTTTTGCTAATAACTAAAATTGAAAAAAAAATTAAATCAAAGCCGTTATTAAAATTTAGCAAAAAAAAATTTGAAGCCAAATCAAATTAAAGAAGACTTCTATTAGACATTGGGGGAATCTGCACCTTCATATTCCACGGTCAAAAAGTTGGCAGCCTTATTTAAACATGGCAGACAGAGCGTCGAAGATGATCCCAGAAGTGGAAGCCAACAACATCCACCTCTTCAGAAAACGTCGATAAAGTCCATAAAATGGTTTTATACGACCGAGGGTTAAAATTGCGAAAAACAAGCAAGACCACCATGGGGATCTCTTCTGAGCGGGTTTACCACATTTTGACCGAAGAATTGGGCTCGAAAAAATGTTCCGCAAGGTGGCTGTTTGCTTAAAAAAGAACAAATATTTAATCGAGTTGAAATCTCTAGAGAGAATCTAAACTCCATGAACTTCGATTTCGAGTACTGAACCACCATGTTATTCAGCTGATTTGGCACCATCAGACATCTTCCTCTTTCCAACTACAAAAAAAAATGGCTGGACGCTAATTCTTCACCAACGAGGAGGTGATTGCTGAGCCGGAGCTGTTTTTTGAAGAGTTGGAGGAATCGGCCTATAAAAAGTGAATAGAAGCACCATAAAACACATGAAATGAGTGTATTGGCATAAGAAGAGAATTTGTAGAAAGGGATTGAAAAAAAAGTTTTAAAATTTATTGCGTTTTATTGATCAGGTCTAGAACTTTTCAAACCACCCTCGTAGGTTTTTCAAATGTATTTATATTTTGTCCCCTTACTTAACTTCCTGGAGAAAAATTAAAATTTTAATGGAAAAAAGTTCATAATATTCTGTCTGTTAACTTTAGTTACAAAACCAAATAAAGTGACAAAAAATGTCTTATTATTAGTAGAAGTAATTAATATCACAAATCGACCTTTTCTGCCCCACTGTGCGTCGTCGCGTCCCTCATAATAAACTGTTTATCTTTTATTCTGTTTATAATGGTCGTCGCCACTCATGGCCTTCTTTTTTTTTTATTTGTTGGAAAATAATTTGTGGAAATAAATTAACACGAACAAAACAAAGAATTAAATTAACAAAAATGCAAAAAAAAAAGAAAAAATGGTAAAGGGACATCCCCGAAAAAACTAGTGATGCCGATATATCATGGATTCCGTTCATGCTTCAATATTTACTATAGATAAGAAGAACTGCGTCCACGATCCATTGTAAAAAAAATAAAATTTTACATTTTTACTAGGGCTGTTGCATCAGATCGTTACGTAATTACTACGGCATAGTCATTTTAAACTATTTTAATAGTTATTTTTAACTATTTTAATAGTTATTTTTAACTATTTTAATAGTTATTTTTAACTATTTTAATAGTTATTTTTAACTATTTTAATAGTTATTTTTAACTATTTTGTTTTGGCATGTGACTATAATAGTCATTTTTAACTATTTTGTAACTAATTTTAATTTCTGTCAGAAAATAGTTATTTGCCAAATTTCATTGAATTCTATAAAGTGACTGCAAATAGTTACAAAATATCTATTTTTTCCCTGTGTAGGGAGTATTTTCATCAAAAACATGGCCATCATTATTTTTCGAGGTTTTTGCTATTATTTCTGTTTAAAATGAATATTCCTACAAGAAAATACAATATGAACTTAGTTTTTGTTATTTATATTTTTTCTTCAAAAACTCATAATAAATTTGATTAATGAACTACTTTCGCCTGTCGACATTATTATGCTCAAATTTTTTTCCCCATGCCTAATACGCAGTTTCTTTTCTTTCTACCCAAACCTTGATTAAGATCACCCAAAATAAAATACACTAATAACATCAGTTAATTTAATAAAATAAAAAACAATGCAAAATAGGAGTATGAGAAAGTGAAAAACTAATTGACCCTCCATCCTCTAATCTAAAGAGCACGTAAGAGCAACCAATTTTTGTTGCATTGGCAGAATAACGGGGTATATTAAAACAAAATCATTAAAGTTCAAATAATAACTTAACAAAAATAACAAGTTTTTATATACTAGTTCTAACCCCAAATTGAAATACAAAACACCATCTAATATTTCCAATAACTGAAGAAGAATTCTGTATTTAATTTTTTAATTTCTATCACAACGCTTCATGTTCATTGAAAGCTTGCAGTGTGTGGTTGTGCTTTTTGATTTTTCTTGTAAAATGGCAAATATTAACAAAATTAAAAAGTGCTTTGCTTGCAAAAACTGTATTAATGATGAAGGTGTTATCTGTGGCTTTATTTGTGGCAACTTGTTTCATAAGTTATGTGCAAATATTCCTAAAAATATTCAGGTTTCTATTCTTGATGAAAATTCAAACATTGTTTTTTGCTGCACCCAATGTACAAAGTTTAAATTATCATTAAATAATTTGTTTGAGAGTCAATAAACTGGTTTCTGTGGTTGATGTGCTTACGGAAAAAGTGAGCGGTTGATGCACTTCATGAAGATGTAAAAAAATTGCTTGATGTTGTTGCTCCAAAAGTAAATGCTCTCGTTGCTGAGAAGACTGATAAGAGGGTTGAGGCTGCGGGAGGAGAAGGAATTTGTTCGGCTCATAGTGATAAAGCTGCTGTAGTTGAGGGGGCAAAACAAGTGACAACGGAAGGGAAAGAAATTGGTTTACATTCTAATGAGAATAATTCTCAACCAAGGAACGATTGGGTTATAGTTGGTAAACGAAAACAAAACCAAAAGAAAATGCGTAAAGTACATGTTTGTGGAGAAGATGTTGCTGAAGTTATTGATGTTGTTGTGTCGCACAAGTGGTTTCATGTTTCCAAATTTGATCCGTCTACTTCGGAGTTAAGTTTGTCAACTTATGTTGCCAAGATATTTGATATCGATGTACTCAGCGTTAAATGCTTTAAACTTGTGAAAAAAGATGATACAAACTTAAAATACATAAATTTTAAAGTTGGAATCCCAACCAATTACTACAAATTCGCATTGATTGGATCAAATTGGCCTAAGAATACTATTGTGAGAGAGTTTGTGCCAAGAGACAATACAAAAAACGAGGAAGTTGTGAAAGTTCCGCAAGCGAGGGAAATAAATCAGTGGCAGGAAGTCAATATATTGATGTAAAAAAAGAAATTTCAATGTATTACCAAAACATGGGCGGGATAAGAGGTAAACTCAACAATTTTTCTGCTCTTGTTGACTCGTCCGAATATGACATTTTTGCGTTTGTAGAAACTTGGCTGTATAATAAAATTAGTAATGAAGAATTATTGAATACGTCTGAATTTCCCTTATTTCGCCGTGATCGTCATGAGGTTGGAAACAAACGAGGGGGAGGTGTACTTCTTGCAGTTCGGCAACCAATGCTTTCATATTTAGTAGATCTTAGTAATTTATCATTAACAGATGAGAATGTGGAACAAATATGTATTTGTATTGAAGTCAATCATGAGAGTAAATTGTTAATTTTTTTAAGCTATATTCCACCTAATTCTTCTATTTCTATTTATTCATCTCATATTAAAAATATTGAAAATGTGGTATCTAATTTATCTGAAAGTACCTAATTATTCAATTTGCGTGGTTGGTGATTTCAATTTAGGGGGTGTACAGTGGATGCAAAATGAAAGTTGGGTTTTGCCCTTGGTTCTTTCATCTGAAAAAGAATTTGAACTTATTGATTCTCTTCTAGCTTTAAATTTAAATCAAATGTGCTTTGTTCACAACTCTTTACATATAATGCTTGATTTGGTCTTTATTAGTGATGAAATTGAATCTAAAGTAACCGAGTGCATTCCCTTATTTTCAAGTTCTGTTTACCATATCGCCTTGTCAGTTTTAATCAAAAATATTTGTTTTAAAAACTCTAAATCCTTTAACATTATTGATAAATGCATAAATAAATTTAATACACTGAACTTACATTAATTTTAATGAAAAATTTCTCAATTTAGATTGGCAAATGAATTCTGATTGCAGTTTAAAAAATAATTTTGATATGTTCTTAAATATTTTTAGAAGAGAATTGGTTTCCTCTGTTCCAAGATCATTGTCTAGATTAAACTCTCATCCTCCGTGGTCGAATGCTAGGTTGCGCAAGTTAAAGAATGCTAAAAGCAAAATTTTTAAGAAATTCCAACTTTCTAAAAGTGACACTGATCTCAATTTGTATTCTCGCCTTCGAAAAGAATATGTTTTTCTTTCTAAATTTTGTTATATCAACTTAAAAAGAAAATCCATTGGTTTCCCTACATCAATGGTTTATAAAGATATTTCTTCTAGTGATCCTAAAACAATTGTTGATTGGTTTGCAGATAATTTCCAAAATATTTATAATTCTTCCGATCTAGTTGTTGGTAGTAACTATGAGGCGAGTGCATTATTACCAATGACCAACTGCTGTAATTTGTTTCTCGATAGAAACGACGTTGTATCTGCACTTCGTGAGCTAGACCCATTGACTTCTCCTGATTGTCATGGCGTTTTTCCAAATGTGTTAAGTCATTGTTGTGAAGCTTTGAGTGTTCCTCTTGAATTTATATTTAATCAATCTCTTTCTTGTGGCATTTTTTAAGTAAATTAGCAGTTATTCCTAAGTTACTGGTTAATTGTAAAAACTAAACTATACAGCGTAATAAAAAATCATATTTCTATCTCCCAACATGGATTTTTTAGTGGCCGTTCTACTTCCACAAACTTAGCTTGTTTTTCCGAAAAATGTTTTAATGCATTAGAAAAACATAGCCAAATGGATGTGGTTTACACGGATTTTGTAAAAGCATTTAGTAGAGTCAATCACCAAATTTTAATTAAAAAGTTAAAAGCTTATGGTTTTGATGGAACTTTACTTAAATGGTTTATGTCTTATCTCAGTGGTAGGAAGCAGATAGTGAAAATAAGTGACTTGGTCTCTTATTCTATAATTGTGCACTCAGGTGTTCCAGAAGGCAGTCATCTTGGCCCGCCATTGTTCGATCTTTTTATAAATGATGCCCCATCTGTGTTGTCTGTATCCGAAATGTTAATGTTTGCAGACGATATCAAGTTATTTAAAGTCATTGACACTTTGAATGATTGTCTCGAATTTCAGCAAGATTTATATTCGTTTGAGCGTTGGTGTAAACTTAATGATCTAATGCTCAACTTTTCCAAGTGTTCAGTTATGACGTTTTCTAGGAAACTTAGTCCCATCATTTTAGATTATAATATTAATGGAAGTTCCTTATGCAGGGTCAATGAATCAAAAGACTTGGGTGTTATTTTCGATGAAAAGCTTACTTTTGAATCTCATGTTACTTACATCGTGTCGAAAGCAAACTCTATGCTTGGCTTTCTCAAACGAAATTCGTCGGATTTCAAAGATCCATATACACTTAAAGCTATATATTGTTCTATTGTTCGTCCAATTTTGGAATATAATTGTATTATCTGGAACCTAACTTCAAAAAAATTATCAGATAGGATTGAAAAAATTCAGAAAAACTTTTTGAGATATTCTTTGAGAACATTTCAGTTGTCTGGACAAACTCATTTGAACTATCAAAGTAGATGCTTGTTACTCGGAATGCAAACTCTTGAGTCGCAGCGTAGAATGTATGGTGTTGTTTTCATCCGTGATATACTTTGTAGTGATATAGATTATGAGGATCTAATTTCATTCATAAATATCTACGCACCATCTAGACCACTAAGGATAAGGCAGTTTGTTTTTGAAATACCTCATTCTACTAATTATGGACAGCGGGAACCAATATCTCACTGTTGTAGATTATTTAATATGTATTATGAAGATCTTGATTTGTTTATGCCTAGATATCAATTTAAAACCATTCTTTTAAATATGATCCCAAACCACTTATAAGAAAATTTTTGAATTACATAATAATATTTATGTTTTGTTTAATTTACCTTATAATTCATAATGTATATTAAAATTTTATATTAAATCTAAGCAAAATCTGTAAATGAAATATCGTAGATTTGAATAAATAAATAAAAAAAAATTGATATCGCATATTGAATAGCACTTACCAAAGTACTTCGCATTAAAATAAAAATGAGTTAGATAGATGAGGTAGTTAACTTTGAACTCATTTTTAACAAGAAACGATCGAAGAACATGACTTAAGTGCAGCATATTGACCCATGTATATTTTGCACCCACTTCGACAAACTTTTTGGTGTCAATTTTGATTTTCAGAAACTTTTGACCAGTTTGCAAGCTATGCGTCGGAAAGGAAAATTCTCCGATTTCATACGAATCATGCTTCGAGGTGCTTCCAACAGGTAAAAACTATTTCGTATGAAATCGGTCAAATTTCCGCTCCGACGGATACCTCGATAGGGCCGAGATTTTTATTTTATTTCTACTACCGATGTTCGGTCAGACTTGTGTTATGGTGTTTTATCATTATGGATTTTGGGTTTTTCGAGGAGTTTATCCTAGTACGCAGATCGAGCTAAATTTTAGCTCCCATACAAATTATCGAAAAAATTTAGCCGAGCTTAAATTTATCCCATACAAATTATCGATTAATTGTATGGAAATTTTAGCTGAGGGGGTCTATTACGTAGGGTCAATGTGGGTAAATGTAAACAATTTCATGTCTTTTTTTTCTTTCGACTTTAGATTTTTATATGTTTTCACGGAACAACTTGAATGGTATCTTCAAATGCAAATATGAAATGATGGCAATTCTTCTTTATAAATATAAACAAATATTTCCCAAATTGTTTACATTACTGTCAAATATGGCATGTTTACAAATACCCCACCATGTTTGTGTTTTTTTTTTTTAAATTTGGGGTAAATGTAAACTGTGGTTTAAAATTTAGAATTTCCTCTTTATCATATGGATAACAACTTGAAAAACGTTCAAGAAGGTATTTGACAAAAACTTTTTCAAATTCCAATAAAAGTTTTTGTTTTCTTCCTTTGATTCTTTATATAGGCGCCCAATATGAATCCTGAGCAGCTCCGAACGTCAAATTTTTTGTTTTTTACGCCAAAGACCGATTTTGCAACATCATCCACTGAAAATAATGGTGTTGGCTACTTTAAAATGTGACTCCGCGGCACTTTAGCAATAGTAATTGACTTAAAATACGTTATTATACGTTACACATGCAAATCGACATAAATGTTCTGAATTTTAAAATTTGCTTGTATCACATAGAATCTACATCAAAATTAAAAAAGTATTTGCAAATTATACTGACTTAATCGAATCTGCAAAAATATTTAATTTTTCTGAAAGACTAACGACTTATTTGGCACTTTAAAAAATTATCTTTCACGGAAAATACGCTCGTCGAATGAATTCTCTCTTGACAGCAATGCGCTTGACGTATATGTTAAAAGATACATGCGTCCGCGATTTGTACTTCAAGAAGGTATTTGACAAAAACTTTTTCAAATTCCAATAAAAGTTTTTGTTTTCTTCCTTTGATTCTTTATATAGGCGCCCAATATGAATCCTGAGCAGCTCCGAACGTCAAATTTTTTGTTTTTTACGCCAAAGACCGATTTTGCAACATCATCCACTGAAAATAATGGTGTTGGCTACTTTAAAATGTGACTCCGCGGCACTTTAGCAATAGTAATTGACTTAAAATACGTTATTATACGTTACACATGCAAATCGACATAAATGTTATGAATTTTAAAATTTGCTTGTATCACATAGAATCTACATCAAAATTAAAAAAGTATTTGCAAATTATACTGACTTAATCGAATCTGCAAAAATATTTAATTTTTCTGAAAGACTAACGACTTATTTGGCACTTTAAAAAATTATCTTTCACGGAAAATACGCTCGTCGAATGAATTCTCTCTTGACAGCAATGAGCTTGACGTATATGTTAAAAGATACATGCGTCCGCGATTTGTACTTAATCTATCCGTCAAAGAGATTTAACTGAAGCTTGTTATGAGCCATGTTTACATTCACCCACACTGACCCTAATACGAAACGAGCGGCAAGTCAACGATACTGAAGTAAACGATAGTCACGTGTCGTTGTTTGTATAATGTTAGTTTATTAATTATAAACAATTTTATTAAATTATAAACAATATGGAAAACAAAAAAGGTATGTTTTATATATCGCTCAAAGTGTTTGGGTTAAAATGTTGTTTCTTCTTGTGTTGTAGATGTAATCTCTAATGATGAAGAAAAATCTAGAAGGTGAAACATGCGATTGGGTATCTAAAAAAACACCAACAACAGCAGCAGCATCAAATGAAATAAAATGAAAAAAAATGTATTGTATTTTATATTGTATTTATTGTGAAAATTTCGTTTGCCAAAATAAAAAAAAAATAAAACAGTTTCAGTGAAAAAAAAAAATAAATCTTGTTCTTTTTTTGGTCGCAAATGCGAAATGTCATCCCTTTCTTATTCCTCTTTCTGGTAGGTTTTCGCTGCTCCGGCTCAGGTCCGCCTTCGGCTCCGTTTTCTCGGAATGGAGATTTTCACCACACCAATACATATGCAATCGACTTCGCGGTGATTATAATTTCCATACTAATTTGAGCCGCCTTCGGACCAGTTTCTGATCCGAAGTCGGACTCAGCTCCGCCTCAGGCGGAACGGATTCGGACCGAGGTCGGACCTGTTTGCTTGAAGGGTACACAAAAAATTGCAAGTGCGTGAGTGCAACCCCGTTTTTCTCGTTCGGAGGTTGGAGTGTCTTTTCTGAACTCAGTTTTCTTGCTTGAAGGGTGTCTCTATTATTGATAGGGGGTGTCAATAATACGTGCATCGAGACATTACGTTGCCACTGCCAATAATTGTACTTTTTATACTGCCAATAACTATACTTGTATCCGTTATAAGTTTTAGTTTGAAGAATTCGAAAAAAGAGCTTAAACGGATTGATAGATTTGCTAAAAACTCGGTGCAGACGATTTGTACGTGATTTCCAAGAGCCGTTTTTTTATTTTATTTTAATGTCTCCTTTTTAACGGATATCTCCAATATAAAAATGTAAACGACACAACCGATTTTAATGAAAATTTTGACATAAAAAGGTTTATACTAATATTAAAATTAAGAAAACTTAAAAAAAAAAAAATTACACCGGCACACAAAAAAAAAGTGTCATGTACCAGCAACCAGACCTATCTTTCTATATGTTTTTGGGAACGCTGAATCCGAATTTCAAGTCCGTTTGGTCCTGTCCTCCCACCCTAGGTCTGGTTCCTGGTACATGACACTTTTTTTTGTGTGCCGGTGATATTTTTGCCAATTTTAACACGCACTACAAATTTGACAGTTTTGCAAACTTCAAACGAATTTATTACTCAAGGAAAAATATAATGGAATTCGTTATTTTCATTAATAAATAATAAATAATCTTATCTACAGTGGAAAAAAAAGAAGATATTTTTCTTGTTTTTTAAAAATATTATTGTCTTATTTTATTGAATTATTTTGGTCGTTGAATTTGGGTTTGGTCGTTTGGATTCAAAATTTTGTCCGCATACAACGCCACATAATTTGTTTTCATTTTGAAATGCTTTATTTTCCGTAGAGGTGTAGAAAAAAACTTTATGTGATTGTTTGGTTGCCATATAAAAACTAAACATTTTTGGTAGACGGTCTGCCCGACAAAAATGTTTTGAGAATAAATGTGTGAGAGAAACTTTCGTTCCTTCGGGAACCCCCTGAGAATGGGAGCTCTGGGCACGGGCTCCGTGTGCCCTTATAGTAAAGTCGGCATTGGTCGTTTGGCCAAACTAAACCGAAAGAAAATATTTTTTTGGAGGCTCACATCCAATGCAATAGTGTTTTTTGCCGACGAATTGATTCTTTTTTCGTCTTTTAATACGAATCTACACATATTTTTACACTGATTTTAACACGCACTACAAATTTGACAGTTTTGCAAACTTCAAACGAATTTATTACTTAAGGAAAAATATAATGGAATTCGTTGTTTTTATTAATAAATAATAAATAATCTTATCTACAGTGGAAAAAAAAGAAGATATTTTTCTTGTTTTTTGAAAATATTATTGTCTTATTTCTTGGGAAATTGAATTTGGGTTTGGTCGTTTGGATTCAAAATTTTGTCCGCGTACAACGCCACATAATTTGTTTTCATTTTGAAATGCTTTATTTTCCGTATAGGTGTAGAAAAAAACTTTATGTGATTGTTTGGTTGCCATATAAAAACTAAACATTTTTGGTAGATGGTCTGCCCGACAAAAATGTTTTGAGAATAAATGTGTGAGAGAAATTTTCGTTCCTTCGGGGCCCCCCTGAGAATGGGAGCTCTGGGCACGGGCTCCGTGTGCCCTTATGGTAAAGACGGCATTGGGCGTTTGGCCAAACTAAACCGAAAAAAAATATTTTTTTGAGGCTCACATCCATTCTACCAACATACGCAATAATATTTTGACAGCTAAACGAAAGTCAAACGATAGGTAAATGGCAGTCATAAAGATTAACGAGTATCGTTGAAGTAAAACGATTTAATACGTAGTCGCATTTTAACGAGAACGAAGTAGTTTCAATGATTACACTGGTCTGCAAAATTTAATTTTTTTTTTGGTGTGGACCTTAAAATATAGTTTTCTATAGGTTTTTGATGTGCTGAACTCGAATCTGAAGTCAGAAATATACTATCAGCTCTCTTTTTTGAAATATTACCGTAGACGCGTCAACTTGATTAATGTTCGATTGCAGCAACTTGATTTAAAGCTCCAACTTTGTTATTACCAACATCTCCATTTTCTCGTTGTGTTTTTGAATCTCTTTTAGTTTTTTCTTGTTTATTTTTTTCAATGACTTTAAATTTTTATTCCTTTGCTTGTTTTGTTTTGTTCTTTTTGCTATAAAAACAAAACATTGGAAACATAAAAATTTACAAAAATAGAAATTACTTATTATTAGAGGTATTCACGATCCGGTGCAACGAAAAGGTGTAAAATTACAAAATTTTATTTTTCTTCTTCCAGAAATACAAAAGGCAATTTTTGCACCCTTGTATTTTATTTTTGAAATAGGGTTAGGGTATTGCAAGAGTGCAAAAGTGTAAAAAAAATTGTAGGCTGTTTAAATTTAAGAAAATGTTACTCTTTTGCACTTTTGCAACGACACAAGACCATTTGCATCGAATCGTTTCTTGCACTCATTTGTCTGGTTTTGAATAATTTTTTTCTTTATCATTCCAAATTTGTTGGCTTTTATATTTTTCGGACAATTTTTCACACTTGTCGGGAAGAAATATTTTGACAGTTCCCTGCGTAAATCTGTCCGATTTTACAGTCGGAAGGGTTAAAATCATATGAAAACTGAAAAATTCGTACAAATCGGATACGAATCTCTTCCGATCGGCTACCATCATAAGGATGTTCATTTTTCAAAAGTTAAGTATGTCATTTTTAAAAGTGTTATTTGTCGTTTTAAAAAGTGACACGGATCACTTTTAAAATCATTTTTCTAAAGTGACACCTATCACTTTTAAAATTGACGCACGTCATTTTACAAAAATTCAGGGGGAAATTCTGTAAAAAAACAAAACGAAAGCGATCTTTCGTTTTTAAAAAGCGAAAGAAATTGTGCGAAACCCACAGTTCACATTCTGTATTGGGAAGCTCGAACATTTGTCCTGGTCTTCTCTTTCTTTTTACAGTAACCATTTTGACGTTTTAAACTCGGCGAAAACCAGAACAAAATACAGCATAGAAATGTATTTTAAATTTCGTAATTTTTTCGATTTTTAGACACTATGCTCGTCAAACAAAAATTGTCAGTACAGGCCTCATGGGAGACCTTTTTTCAAATCAGTTTGACCAAACGATTTCACAAAAGTACAAATGCCTTTGAAATACATAAGAAAACCACAGACATGCCATGGCATTGTTGTTGTAATGTCTTTATCAAGACGTACATCCCCCCTATCTGCCACACGATCGGCGAAAGAGAAAGACTCAGACTGAAACTCAATCAACAAGGGCGTGTATTAAAAATACTCACAATACATAAGAGTTACCATTGGTTATCTTCCTTCATAAAATATTCCCTTTTTCTATGGTTTTTGGTAAAGAGCTTTCAGGATTGATGCTTTTTTTAAGCTTTTAAAATGAAAAAAAAAAAATATAACTGTTGTCGTGTGGTTGGTGGCTTTCTGTTTTTCGTTTGTTTGGAAAATCATTTGGCGGGCGTGTTGAGTCGGGATGTTTCTTGCATAAGTAGGTAAATTGAAAAAAGTTACTTGATCACATATTGGTGTGGAAAAAGATACATCTATTTTTCTTTCTTTTGAAAATTTGTTGTTGTGAAATTCAACCAACAAAAGGGTAACGCTGGTACTTTTTCAATCAAACTTAAAACATATATGTATAATGCGGCATCGCTGTGTGAGCTTTTTGTTGTGATAGACTTATTCATTAAACATGATATACAGTAGCCCTGTTCCTTTGGAGGTGGTAGTTAACTACTAGTAGATGTTTTGGTTAATCTAGTATTATCATCTACTCATGCTCCCTTCAGCGAGTAGAAGAGCTGAGTAGTTACGTATTTAAATTCCTCTAGAGGGAAATGGAGTAGTTTAAAAGATTCTCCTTATAAAATGACATTTGACGTGATTGAATGTGATTAAAATTTTGGGAGAGTGATGTTTTTTTTTTAAATTAAGATAAATATAAATAAACCCTAAATAAACTATGGCAGCACATCCAAATAATGGGGTTTTTCCTTTTTTTCTCATTGCTCAATCTGCACTGATGAAAAGATAAACAATCCTGATTACAACAAAAAAAAAACAACAACAATAAAAGTTGATCAAGGAATAGTCACCTGACCCGATGTAACAGATGAAAATCCTGATGGGCGTAAGTTTTGATTTTTATATTAATACAAGTGTAATATATATAACAAAATCTAAGAAGTTTTGTTCTTATATGTTACTTTTATTTGTTTATGTCATTTTAGTGGAGGTGGAACGGAATTGGATGGCAGAAAAACTTCGTGAAGAAAAAAATGAACATGGCAAGAGTAATCGCCATAATCTATTTCCACTTAAATCGTCTGAATCATGGAAGTCGTCGACAGAACGGAGGATTCCAAAAATTCGGAATTTCATAACCACTACAACTCTCGCATGTCGAATCACCATCGCCATAATATCTAACACTCAAGAAAGTAAGGACTTCTATGGAAGACAAGATGGTTCAAGTTCACATGCTCATATTATGAATGGTGGCGTTGGTGGTAGTAGTGGTGAAGGTGAAGGAAGTGGCGACCCCCACTGTCACCTCAATGGCTTGACCAATGGTCATCACAATGGTCATATTGCCAATGGTGGCATCAAGCTAATGAACCTTTTTATGTTATGAAATGATTTTTGAACTAATGAACCTTTGTAAGTTATGAAATGATTCTTGAATTTTTTTGTTATCATCTGGACTAGATGTAGAGTCAAGGCGTGAATTATGGAATATTCTCCAATCTTCAAAATATTGGCTTATTTATGAATGAAGTGAAAAGAGTTACTTATTTGACATCAATATCACTTCTTGTGGAACAAGAAGTATGTATTCTCTGAACCATCATTAAAAAAGGGTCAATAGATAGAATAAATTAATATTCTCAAGATCGGTATCATCCGAAGAGTAATCTGCGTCAACAAATCCCAATAATGGTTTTGCTTCTGGCCTGATCGTGGCCTTTAAGTAACGCACCAACCTCTTTCCGCATTGCCAGTGATCTACACCTGGGGAGTCTTGATAGCGACTCAGCTGAGATATGGCAAAACATATATCTGGTCGGCTGCTGAGCATAATGTACATGACCTTACCAATGAGCTCTCTATATGGTACCGATATTTTTTTGTCATTTTCGATTCTCTTGAGTTTTATCGACTGGTCTATGGGAGTAGAAACTCCGTTGCAATCTCTCATATTCATGTATATGAGTAAATCTTTAATAGATTTCTTTTGGCACATACTCAACCATGACTCTTCAATATTATGTTTGATTCCTATACCAAGGAATTGCGCAAGTTCTAAAAATTCTTTCATCTCAAACTCTTTTTCCAACATACTCTTCACTTCAGCATGCTCTTCTTTGTTGCTGCTTATGAGCAAAAGATCATCAACATACAGAACTAAATAGTTGACATTATCATTGCACTGTCTTACATATATACAGTAATCATGTTGTGCTCTCACAAATCCAATTTTAACAGCTATGTCATGAAACTTACGATACCAGCAAAGAGGGGACTGTTTCAGTCCATACAAAGACTTTTTAAATTTGCATATCATATCGTGTTCAACAGTCATACCCCCAGAAGCTTGCATGTACACCGTCTCTTGCAATTCTCCATTAAGAAAGGCTGTTCGTACATCCATTTGAGAAATTAAATAGCCTTTATGTACAGCCACTGACAACACAGTTCGAATAGCTGCCAACTTTGCCACAGGAGCATATGTTTGGTCGTAATCAATGCCATACTCTTGATTACACCCCCTTGCAACCAAACGTGCCTTATATGTATGAGGTTTACCATTTGTGTCGGTCTTTAGCTTAAAAACCCATCTACAGCTAATTATTTTCATGTCGGGCTTCCTCTTCACCAGCTCGAAGGTATCGTTCGTTTTTAACGATCGTAATTCATCTAAAACAGCGGCTTTCCAATGCTCCCGGTCAGGTCTCAGATCTATCTCTTTAAAATTCTTCGGTTCAGCTGAAAAATTAAACTGGGACAGATTTATCTGTTCAAAATCATTATTATAAGCTAACTTGCCCGGAGCTCTTCGCTCACGACAGCTCTGCCTTTGACTTGCCAAATTTGTGTGCTGTCGGAGCGCCAACTGGGGTCCATCTTCAGAAGCAGATTCAAAGTTAGAATCTGTTGAATCTTCACTATTCTGCACCACCGTGTCGTCAAACTCGTCTGCCCCCTCAACATCAGCAAATTCGTCCTCAGCAGCAACGTCACCAGCAGTCACATCATCAGCAGTTTCTTCATGTTTTACAAATTCCCCTTCTGGAACTGACTTAACTCTTTCACCAACAACAATCGTCCTTGATTCATCATTATTCATGCCTCTTGCCGGAAAATACTGCTCATCGAACCTTACGTTCCTTGCAACAACTATTTTTCGTGAGCCTGAGTCCCACAGCCTATAGCCATTAATTCCTTAGCCAACCATCATCATCGCCTTGCTTTTGGGATCAAATTTGGACCTTTTTTCTTTGGGTATATGTGCAAATGCTTGACATCCAAATATTCGCAGCTTCTTTATGTCTGATTTTACACCAAACCATACTTCTGCAGGTGTTTTGTTGACAATACATCTCGTTGGACTCCTATTGAGTAGGTAGGTTGCGGTAAGAATTGCTTCACCCCACATTTCCTTTTTTACTCCAGAATCCATCATCATAGTCCTTGCTCTCTCTACTACGCTTGGGTTAAAGCGCTCCGCTACACCATTTTGTCTAGGACAATAACCAACTGTAGGCTCCCATTGAATACCCTTCGCGGCATAGAAGTTCTTTTGCTCATTCGACACATATTCAGTCCCTTGGTCACATCTCAAGTTAACGATCTTATGTCCAAACTTTGCTGTCACATGGCTCTCAAATTTTTTAAAGCACTGAAATACCTCAGATTTTTGCCGAATTAAAAACACTTGTGCGAAATGGCTAAAGTCATCAAGAAAAGTCACAAAGTACTTATGACCTTCATGTGTACTTGGCTTAATAGGTCCACACACATCGGTGTGAATTCTTTCTAGAATTCTAGTAGTTTTTGGCTTTTGCCCAGAAAATGGCATTTCTGTTTGCTTTCCTTGAACACACGGGTAGCACGAAACCTTTACCTCATCCGTTTCCAAGCCTAGAACCATATTTTGATCTTTAATTTTGTTCAAGTATGAATCATTCACGTGACCCAATCTGCGATGCCATATGTCATCTGTTTTACACATATTTAGTTGATTTTTCGTAGTATATAACTTCAACTCATACAACCCATGTCACAAAACACCCGTTGCAACAGTAATTCCATTAAATTTGATTAATGCTTTTAGCGAAAGAAGGTTAACTCGTAGCTCTTTTGCGTACAACACTTCCTTCACCTCAATAGCTACCCTTTTTCCATCAACAAACGTATGTCCCTTCAACACTCCTTTATGTGTTGCTTTCATTGCACCACCCTCTTCAGCGGTACTAATTACCAAATGGTTCTCCAACTCCTCAACTTCTGTCAAAGCCTCAAGATAATTTGTTGCATGGCGTGTACTTCCCGAGTCTAACAACCAAACATTCCTTTCAGCATTCCCATTGGCCACCATAAATGCAACAGCGCTACTATCCCTAGAGTTTCTAGAAAATGACCCTTTTTTTCGATAAGTCGGTTTTTGACGATTTTGGGGACAATTAAAACTTTTGTGTCCCCTTCTCTTACATTTAAAACATTCCCCAGAAAAGCGTGCAGAAAAAGCTGCGTCACCACCAACATCGGTTTCGACAGTTTCTTTGTTCACTTGCTGTCGCATTTCTTCATTCAATAAGCGGGACTTTGCATATTCCAAGGTTTAAGTGTCATCCGGCATATTTTCAAGCGCTGTTATGAGCGGCTGAAAATCTTCTGGAAAAGATTTAAACAAGTAATAAATTATTCCTGTTGAATATAATTTCGCTCCCGCTGCACTTAATTCCCTCGTGCATTCATCGAACTTGGTAAAATGCCTTTTCATGTCACTTCCCATCTCATATTTTAACCTATCTAAACGTGTGCGTAACATATTCTGCTTTGCCATATTTGTCCCTGAGAATGTGGTTACTAGGGCGCTCCACATATCTTTAGCTGTCGATTTACCTTTAATATACTCTAGATGATTATCATCAAATAGGCATATTATTAAATTTTTTGCCTTAGAGTTTTTTTCTTCCCATCTAGCGGCATCTTGAGCTGCCGTTACCTCCGGTTTCTCATTCGATAGAACGTCGAGAACATTCTGCCCTTCAAGAAAGTTTTCAACTCTATACTTCCAAGAATCAAAATTACGCCCATCAAAAGGCTTTATTTTCGCAAAAACTAATTCCATTACATTTGACATTTTGTTATGAGAGATCTGGGCCCATAACCTGAAGATGGACCCCAGTTGGCGCTCCGACAGCACAAAAATTTGGCAAGTCAAAGGCAGAGCTGTCGTGAGCGCAGAGCTCCAGGCAAGTTAGCTATTAATAATGATTTTGAAAAGATAAATCTGTCCCAGTTTAATTTTTCAGCTGAACCGAAGAATTTTAAAGAAATCGATATGAGACCTGACCGGGAGCATTGGAAAGCCGCTGTTTTAGATGAATTACGATCGTTAAAAACGAACGATACCTTCGAGCTGGTGAAGAGGAAGCCCGACATGAAAATAATCAGCTGTAGATGGGTTTTTAAGCTAAAGACCGACACTCATACATATAAGGCACGTTTGGTTGCAAGGGGGTGTAGTCAAGAGTATGGCATTGATTACGACCAAACATATGCTCCTGTGGCAAAGTTGGCAGCTATTCGAACTGTGTTGTCAGTGGCTGTACATAAAGGCTATTTCATTTCTCAAATGGATGTACGAACAGCCTTTCTTAATGGAGAATTGCAAGAGACGGTGTACATGCAAGCTCCTGAGGGTATGACTGTTGAACACGATATGATATGCAAATTAAAAAAGTCTTTGTATGGACTGAAACAGTCCCCTCTTTGCTGGTATCGTAAGTTTCATGACATATCTGTTAAAATTGGATTTGTGAGAGCACAACATGATTACTGTATATATGTAAAGGACTTTGCACATGAGAGCGACCAACGAATGAACGAATGGACGAACAAACGAGATTTAACACATTTCTACGACTCAATTTCAAACAAAAAATGATTCAAATTATAAGAAACCAATTGATACTAATGTTAGAATACTAAAATTTGCATTTTGTTTGCTAAAATAAGAAAAATTTGTAAAAACAATTTGGTAGTTACGAATTGCAGTTTGGTTGCTACGAATTGTCAAACTCTATTCGCGTTCCACATACCATCCACACTACAACGAATAAATTGTTCGCGCGCGACTTAACCTCAAAATTACTCTTAACCTCAAAATTACCCTGAACCCAATTGACAATTCGTCGCTGTCTGCGAATTGTCATGTGAAAGATATGTCAAAATATGCGACCATCCACAGTTCGCAGTTCATAGTTCGTAGCTCATGTGCAAAGTCCTTAAGACAGTGCAATGATAATGTCAACTATTTAGTTCTGTATGTTGACGATCTTTTGCTCATAAGCAGCAACAAAGAAGAGCATGCGAGTTTGAGATGAAAGAATTTTTAGAACTTGAGCAATTCCTTGGTATAGGAATAGGAATCAAACATAATATTGAAGAGTTATGGTTGAGTATGTGCCAAAAGAAATCTATTAAAGATTTACTCATATACATGAATATGAGAGATTGCAACGGAGTTTCTACTCCCATAGACCAGTCGATAAAACTCAAGAGAATCGAAAATGATAAAAAAATATTGGTACCATATAGAGAGCTCATTGGTAAGGTCATGTACATTATGCTCAGCAGCCGACCAGATATATGTTTTGCCATATCTCAGCTGAGTCGCTATCAAGACTCCCCAGGTGTAGATCACTGGCAATGTGGAAAGAGGTTGGTGCGTTACTTGAAGGCCACGATGGATTATGAGCTGGTTTATAAAAAAAATCCAGAAGCAAAACCACTATTGGGATTTGTTGACGCAGATTACGCTTCGGATGAAACCGATAAGAAATCCACTAGTGGTTTTCTATTCAAAGTTTTTGGAAACGTTGTAAGCTGGACGTCAAAGAAACAACAAGTTGTTGCATGTTTCAACTACTGAAGCTGAATATGTAGCTTTGGCACTAGCTGTACAGGAAGGTGTTTGGTTACGTGGGTTGCTGGCTGATTTGCTAATTGATGTTGATGTTATACCTATATTTGAAGATAACCAGAGCTGTATCAAAATGGCTTGTAACATGGAAAACAAACGTGTAAAGCATATTGATGTCAAGCATCAATTCATTCGGCAGAAAGTAGATGAAGGTGATGTCACATTGCATTATGTTAATACGAAAGATCAAGAAGCAGATATTCTTAGAAAACCTCTGGCTAAACCACAATTCCAGTACCTGACCGAGAAGTTGGGACTTATGCATCGAGAAGGGGTGTAGTAGATTGTTCACTTTACCAAAGCGCTGTATAAGAGAATATAAGTAAAAAAGAATTATAATAAATATGAATTAAAGCAAGCATGCGATGTAAATGAAGTAATTAAAAGAATGAGATTAGTCTAAGTTCAGCATTCATGCAATAAAGTTAAATTAAGTATAAAGAGTTTTATTTTCTTTCTCGTTTTTTATTGAGATCTTCACGTTAGGATTCAAAATTTTGTCCGCATACAACGCCACATAATTTGTTTTCATTTTGAAATGCTTTATTTTCCGTATAGGTGTAGAAAAAACTTTATGTGATTGTTTGGTTGCCATATAAAAACTAAACATTTTTGGTAGATGGTCTGCCCGACAAAAATGTTTTGAGAATAAATGTGTGAGAGAAATTTTCGTTCCTTCGGGGACCCCCTGAGAATGGGAGCTCTGGGTACGGGCCCCGTGTGCCCTTATGGTAAAGACGGCATTGGTCGTTTAGCCAAACTAGACCGAAAAAAATATTTTTTTGAGGCTCACATCCATTCTACCAACATATGCAATAATATTTTGACAGCTAAACGAAAGTCAAACGATAGGTAAATGGCAGTCATAAAGATTAACGAGTATCGTTGAAGTAAAACGATTATCGTAATACGTAGTCGCATTTTAACGAGAACGAAGTAGTTTCAATGATTACACTGGTCTGCAAAATATAATTTTTTTTTTTGGTGTGGACCTTAAAATATAGTTTTCTATAGGTTTTTGATGTGCTGAACTCGAATCTGATGTCAGAAATATCCTATCAGCTCCCGTTTTTGAAATATTACCGTAGACGCGTCAACTTGATTAATGTTCGATTGCAGCAACTTGATTTAAAGCTCCAACTTTGTTATTACCAACTTCTCCATTTTCTCGTTGTGTTTTTGAATCTCTTTTAGTTTTTTCTTGTTTATTTTTTTCAATGACTTTAAATTTTTATTCCTTTGCTTGTTTTGTTTTGTTCTTTTTGCTATAAAAACAAAACATTGGAAACATAAAAATTTACAAAAATAGAAATTACTTATTATTAGAGGTATTCACGATCCGGTGCAACGAAAAGGTGTAAAATTACAAAATTTTATTTTTCTTCTTCCAGAAATACAAAAGGCAATTTTTGCACCCTTGTATTTTATTTTTGAAATAGGGTTAGGGTATTGCAAGAGTGCAAAAGTGTAAAAAAAATTGTAGGCTGTTTAAATTTAAGAAAATGTTACTCTTTTGCACTTTTGCAACGACACAAGACCATTTGCATCGAATCGTTTCTAGCACTCATTTGTCTGGTTTTGAATAATTTTTTTCTTTATCATTCCAAATTTGTTGGCTTTTATATTTTTCGGACAATTTTTCACACTTGTCGGGAAGAAATATTTTGACAGTTCCCTGCGTAAATCTGTCCGATTTTACAGTCGGAAGGGTTAAAATCATATGAAAACTGAAAAATTCGTACAAATCGGATACGAATCTCTTCCGATCGGCTACCATCATAAGGATGTTCATTTTTCAAAAGTTAAGTATGTCATTTTTAAAAGTGTTATTTGTCGTTTTAAAAAGTGACACGGATCACTTTTAAAATCATTTTTCTAAAGTGACACCTATCACTTTTAAAATTGACGCACGTCATTTTACAAAAATTCAGGGGGAAATTCTGTAAAAAAACAAAACGAAAGCGATCTTTCGTTTTTAAAAAGCGAAAGAAATTGTGCGAAACCCACAGTTCACATTCTGTATTGGGAAGCTCGAACATTTGTCCTGGTCTTCTCTTTCTTTTTACAGTAACCATTTTGACGTTTTAAACTCGGCGAAAACCAGAACAAAATACAGCATAGAAATGTATTTTAAATTTCGTAATTTTTTCGATTTTTAGACACTATGCTCGTCAAACAAAAATTGTCAGTACAGGCCTCATGGGAGACCTTTTTTCAAATCAGTTTGACCAAACGATTTCACAAAAGTACAAATGCCTTTGAAATACATAAGAAAACCACAGACATGCCATGGCATTGTTGTTGTAATGTCTTTATCAAGACGTACATCCCCCCTATCTGCCACACGATCGGCGAAAGAGAAAGACTCAGACTGAAACTCAATCAACAAGGGCGTGTATTAAAAATACTCACAATACATAAGAGTTACCATTGGTTATCTTCCTTCATAAAATATTCCCTTTTTCTATGGTTTTTGGTAAAGAGCTTTCAGGATTGATGCTTTTTTTAAGCTTTTAAAATGAAAAAAAAAAAAATATAACTGTTGTCGTGTGGTTGGTGGCTTTCTGTTTTTCGTTTGTTTGGAAAATCATTTGGCGGGCGTGTTGAGTCGGGATGTTTCTTGCATAAGTAGGTAAATTGAAAAAAGTTACTTGATCACATATTGGTGTGGAAAAAGATACATCTATTTTTCTTTCTTTTGAAAATTTGTTGTTGTGAAATTCAACCAACAAAAGGGTAACGCTGGTACTTTTTCAATCAAACTTAAAACATTGTTATGTATAATGCGGCATCGCTGTGTGAGCTTTTTGTTGTGATAGACTTATTCATTAAACATGATATACAGTAGCCCTGTTCCTTTGGAGGTGGTAGTTAACTACTAGTAGATGTTTTGGTTAATCTAGTATTATCATCTACTCATGCTCCCTTCAGCGAGTAGAAGAGCTGAGTAGTTACGTATTTAAATTCCTCTAGAGGGAAATGGAGTAGTTTAAAAGATTCTCCTTATAAAATGACATTTGACGTGATTGAATGTGATTAAAATTTTGGGAGAGTGATGTTTTTTTTTTAAATTAAGATAAATATAAATAAACCCTAAATAAACTATGGCAGCACATCCAAATAATGGGGTTTTTCCTTTTTTTCTCATTGCTCAATCTGCACTGATGAAAAGATAAACAATCCTGATTACAACAAAAAAAAAACAACAACAATAAAAGTTGATCAAGGAATAGTCACCTGACCCGATGTAACAGATGAAAATCCTGATGGGCGTAAGTTTTGATTTTTATATTAATACAAGTGTAATATATATAACAAAATCTAAGAAGTTTTGTTCTTATATGTTACTTTTATTTGTTTATGTCATTTTAGTGGAGGTGGAACGGAATTGGATGGCAGAAAAACTTCGTGAAGAAAAAAATGAACATGGCAAGAGTAATCGCCATAAACTATTTCCACTTAAATCGTCTGAATCATGGAAGTCGTCGACAGAACGGAGGATTCCAAAAATTCGGAATTTCATAACCACTACAACTCTCGCATGTCGAATCACCATCGCCATAATATCTAACACTCAAGAAAGTAAGGACTTCTATGGAAGACAAGATGGTTCAAGTTCACATGCTCATATTATGAATGGTGGCGTTGGTGGTAGTAGTGGTGAAGGTGAAGGAAGTGGCGACCCCCACTGTCACCTCAATGGCTTGACCAATGGTCATCACAATGGTCATATTGCCAATGGTGGCATCAAGCTAATGAACCTTTTTATGTTATGAAATGATTTTTGAACTAATGAACCTTTGTAAAGTTATGAAATGATTCTTGAATTTTTTTGTTATCATCTGGACTAGATGTAGAGTCAAGGCGTGAATTATGGAATATTCTCCAATCTTCAAAATATTGGCTTATTTATGAATGAAGTGAAAAGAGTTACTTATTTGACATCAATATCACTTCTTGTGGAACAAGAAGTATGCATTCTCTGAATCATCATTAAATAAATTGCACGACTGGGGTCGCACGTACTTGCTCTTATGCTTAAAGTAACTATAATGTTAAAGCTTTTTATTCAAGAAATTTAAAAAAATAGTAGTATAAAAAAATTAAATCTGTTTTTATAATTAATAAAACTCCGTTTTAAAATATCTTAAAAAAAAAAACAAATATGCCATTTCATTTCTCGTATAAAAAGGTATTTTTAGAAAAAAAATTTTGAAAATTGTAGGAGCCGTTTTTTAAAAAAATAATTTTTTATATATAAAATTTTTTTAACATTTTTCAAAAAAAAAGTTGGTATGCCATTTTGAAGAAATAATTAATTTACACATAAAAACTAAATTTCAAAATTTTTCATTGATCCGTTTTCAAAAAATTGATTTTTCAAAAAAAAATTTTGAAATATTTTTTAAAAAACCAAAAATGCGTTTTTTGAAAATTTTCTAAAATTTTAATATTATCTTTACTTACACACTTTTGTATAAAAATTTTCATTTAAATCGGGTTAATTTTGTACGAGATATTCAGAAACGAAAAAAACCATTCTATGACAGGTACCGTTAATAACGGTACAAAAAATATTTTTTTTATTTAAAAAGTTGGCCCTTATGTGTAGTATTACACACAAAAATTTTAATCAAAATCGTTAGAGCCGTTTTTGAAAAAAATTAACTTTTCTATTTCCGTTATATGGCAGGTACCGTTAGTTTTGGTCATAAAAAAAAAATTTCAATTTCCCCTCTAGGGAATCACCAAAAACTGCTAACTACCAAGTTTGAAGAAAATCACTTCACTCGTTTAGGCTGCAGCTCCAGATAGAGACAGACGGACAGACAGACAGACAGACAGACAGACAGACAGACAGACAGACAGACAGACAGAATTGCCGGACCCACTTTTTTGGCATTCTCCATCATCGTAATGTCATGTAAAATTGTTATCTCGAGTTCGATTTTTTTTACGAATCCTAAACTTGCCCTATAGTACCTATATCGCAAGTAAAAAGGGTCAATAGATAGAATAAATTAATATTCTCAAGATCGGTTTCATCCGAAGAGTAATCTGCGTCAACAAATCCCAATAATGGTTTTGCTTCTGGCCTGATCGTGGCCTTTAAGTAACGCACCAACCTCTTTCCGCATTGCCAGTGATCTACACCTGGGGAGTCTTGATAGCGACTCAGCTGAGATATGGCAAAACATATATCTGGTCGGCTGCTGAGCATAATGTACATGACCTTACCAATGAGCTCTCTATATGGTACCGATATTTTTTTTGTCATTTTCGATTCTCTTGAGTTTTATCGACTGGTCTATGGGAGTAGAAACTCCGTTGCAATCTCTCATATTCATGTATATGAGTAAATCTTTAATAGATTTCTTTTGGCACATACTCAACCATGACTCTTCAATATTATGTTTGATTCCTATACCAAGGAATTGCGCAAGTTCTAAAAATTCTTTCATCTCAAACTCTTTTTCCAACATACTCTTCACTTCAGCATGCTCTTCTTTGTTGCTGCTTATGAGCAAAAGATCATCAACATACAGAACTAAATAGTTGACATTATCATTGCACTGTCTTACATATATACAGTAATCATGTTGTGCTCTCACAAATCCAATTTTAACAGCTATGTCATGAAACTTACGATACCAGCAAAGAGGGGACTGTTTCAGTCCATACAAAGACTTTTTTAATTTGCATATCATATCGTGTTCAACAGTCATACCCCCAGGAGCTTGCATGTACACCGTCTCTTGCAATTCTCCATTAAGAAAGGCTGTTCGTACATCCATTTGAGAAATTAAATAGCCTTTATGTACAGCCACTGACAACACAGTTCGAATAGCTGCCAACTTTGCCACAGGAGCATATGTTTGGTCGTAATCAATGCCATACTCTTGATTAAACCCCCTTGCAACCAAACGTGCCTTATATGTATGAGGTTTACCATTTGTGTCGGTCTTTAGCTTAAAAACCCATCTACAGCCAATTATTTTCATGTCGGGCTTCCTCTTCACCAGCTCGAAGGTATCGTTCGTTTTTAACGATCGTAATTCATCTAAAACAGCGGCTTTCCAATGCTCCCGGTCAGGTCTCAGATCTATTTCTTTAAAATTCTTCGGTTCAGCTGAAAAATTAAACTGGGACAGATTTATCTGTTCAAAATCATTATTATAAGCTAACTTGCCCGGAGCTCTTCGCTCACGACAGCTCTGCCTTTGACTTGCCAAATTTGTGTGCTGTCGGAGCGCCAACTGGGGTCCATCTTCAGAAGCAGATTCAAAGTTAGAATCTGTTGAATCTTCACTATTCTGCACCACCGTGTCGTCAAACTCGTCTGCCCCCTCAACATCAGCAAATTCGTCCTCAGCAGCAACGTCACCAGCAGTCACATCATCAGCAGTTTCTTCATGTTTTACAAATTCCCCTTCTGGAACTGACTTAACTCTTTCACCAACAACAATCGTCCTTGATTCATCATTATTCATGCCTCTTGCCGGAAAATACTGCTCATCGAACCTTACGTTCCTTGCAACAACTATTTTTCGTGAGCCTGAGTCCCACAGCCTATAGCCATTAATTCCTTAGCCAACCATCATCATCGCCTTGCTTTTGGGATCAAATTTGGACCTTTTTTCTTTGGGTATATGTGCAAATGCTTGACATCCAAATATTCGCAGCTTCTTTATGTCTGGTTTTACACCGAACCATACTTCTGCAGGTGTTTTGTTGACAATACATCTCGTTGGACTCCTATTGAGTAGGTAGGTTGCGGTAAGAATTGCTTCACCCCACATTTCCTTTTTTACTCCAGAATCCATCATCATAGTCCTTGCTCTCTCTACTACGCTTGGGTTAAAGCGCTCCGCTACACCATTTTGTCTAGGACAATAACCAACTGTAGGCTCCCATTGAATACCCTTCGCTGCATAGAAGTTCTTTTGCTCATTCGACACATATTCAGTCCCTTGGTCACATCTCAAGTTAACGATCTTATGTCCAAACTTTGCTGTCACATGGCTCTCAAATTTTTTAAAGCACTGAAATACCTCAGATTTTTGCCGAATTAAAAACACTTGTGCGAAATGGCTAAAGTCATCAAGAAAAGTCACAAAGTACTTATGAACTTCATGTGTACTTGGCTTAATAGGTCCACACACATCGGTGTGAATTCTTTCTAGAATTCTAGTAGTTTTTGGCTTTTGCCCAGAAAATGGCATTTCTGTTTGCTTTCCTTGAACACACGGGTAGCACGAAACCTTTACCTCATCCGTTTCCAAGCCTAGAACCATATTTTGATCTTTAATTTTGTTCAAGTATGAATCATTCACGTGACCCAATCTGCGATGCCATATGTCATCTGTTTTACACATATTTAGTTGATTTTTCGTAGTATATAACTTCAACTCATACAACCCATGTGACAAAACACCCGTTGCAACAGTAATTCCATTAAATTTGATTAATGCTTTTAGCGAAAGAAGGTTAACTCGTAGCTCTTTTGCGTACAACACTTCCTTCACCTCAATAGCTACCCTTTTTCCATCAACAAACGTATGTCCCTTCAACACTCCTTTATGTGTTGCTTTCATTGCACCACCCTCTTCAGCGGTACTAATTACCAAATGGTTCTCTAACTCCTCAACTTCTGTCAAAGCCTCAAGATAATTTGTTGCATGGCGTGTACTTCCCGAGTCTAACAACCAAACATTCCTTTCAGCATTCCCATTGGCCACCATAAATGCAACAGCGCTACTATCCCTAGAGTTTCTAGAAAATGACCCTTTTTTTCGATAAGTCGGTTTTTGACGATTTTGGGGACAATTAAAACTTTTGTGTCCCCTTCTCTTACATTTAAAACATTCCCCAGAAAAGCGTGCAGAAAAAGCTGCGTCACCACCAACATCGGTTTCGACAGTTTCTTTGTTCACTTGCTGTCGCATTTCTTCATTCAATAAGCGGGACTTTGCATATTCCAAGGTTTAAGTGTCATCCGGCATATTTTCAAGCGCTGTTATGAGCGGCTGAAAATCTTCTGGAAAAGATTTAAACAAGTAATAAATTATTCCTGTCGAATATAATTTCGCTCCCGCTGCACTTAATTCCCTCGTGCATTCATCGAACTTGGTAAAATGCCTTTTCATGTCACTTCCCATCTCATGTTTTAACCTATCTAAACGTGTGCGTAACATATTCTGCTTTGCCATATTTGTCCCTGAGAATGTGGTTACTAGGGCGCTCCACATATCTTTAGCTGTCGATTTACCTTTAATATACTCTAGATGATTATCATCAAATAGGCATATTATTAAATTTTTTGCCTTAGAGTTTTTTTCTTCCCATCTAGCGGCATCTTGAGCTGCCGTTACCTCCGGTTTCTCATTCGATAGAACGTCGAGAACATTCTGCGCTTCAAGAAAGTTTTCAACTCTATACTTCCAAGAATCAAAATTACGCCCATCAAAAGGCTTTATTTTCGCAAAAACTAATTCCATTACATTTGACATTTTGTTATGAGAGATCTGGGCCCATAACCTGAAGATGGACCCCAGTTGGCGCTCCGACAGCACAAAAATTTGGCAAGTCAAAGGCAGAGCTGTCGTGAGCGCAGAGCTCCAGGCAAGTTAGCTATTAATAATGATTTTGAAAAGATAAATCTGTCCCAGTTTAATTTTTCAGCTGAACCGAAGAATTTTAAAGAAATCGATCTGAGACCTGACCGGGAGCATTGGAAAGCCGCTGTTTTAGATGAATTACGATCGTTAAAAACGAACGATACCTTCGAGCTGGTGAAGAGGAAGCCCGACATGAAAATAATCAGCTGTAGATGGGTTTTTAAGCTAAAGACCGACACTCATACATATAAGGCACGTTTGGTTGCAAGGGGGTGTAGTCAAGAGTATGGCATTGATTACGACCAAACATATGCTCCTGTGGCAAAGTTGGCAGCTATTCGAACTGTGTTGTCAGTGGCTGTACATAAAGGCTATTTCATTTCTCATATGGATGTACGAACAGCCTTTCTTAATGGAGAATTGCAAGAGACGGTGTACATGCAAGCTCCTGAGGGTATGACTGTTGAACACGATATGATATGCAAATTAAAAAAGTCTTTGTATGGACTGAAACAGTCCCCTCTTTGCTGGTATCGTAAGTTTCATGACATATCTGTTAAAATTGGATTTGTGAGAGCACAACATGATTACTGTATATATGTAAAGGACTTTGCACATGAGAGCGACCAACGAATGAACGAATGGACGAACAAACGAGATTTAACACATTTCTACGACTCAATTTCAAACAAAAAATGATTCAAATTATAAGAAACCAATTGATACTAATGTTAGAATACTAAAATTTGCATTTTGTTTGCTAAAATAAGAAAAATTTGTAAAAACAATTTGGTAGTTACGAATTGCAGTTTGGTTGCTACGAATTGTCAAACTCTATTCGCGTTCCACATACCATCCACACTACAACGAATAAATTGTTCGCGCGCGACTTAACCTCAAAATTACTCTTAACCTCAAAATTACCCTGAACCCAATTGACAATTCGTCGCTGTCTGCGAATTGTCATGTGAAAGATATGTCAAAATATGCGACCATCCACAGTTCGCAGTTCATAGTTCGTAGCTCATGTGCAAAGTCCTTAAGACAGTGCAATGATAATGTCAACTATTTAGTTCTGTATGTTGACGATCTTTTGCTCATAAGCAGCAACAAAGAAGAGCATGCGAGTTTGAGATGAAAGAATTTTTAGAACTTGAGCAATTCCTTGGTATAGTAATAGGAATCAAACATAATATTGAAGAGTTATGGTTGAGTATGTGCCAAAAGAAATCTATTAAAGATTTACTCATATACATGAATATGAGAGATTGCAACGGAGTTTCTACTCCCATAGACCAGTCGATAAAACTCAAGAGAATCGAAAATGATAAAAAAATATTGGTACCATATAGAGAGCTCATTGGTAAGGTCATGTACATTATGCTCAGCAGCCGACCAGATATATGTTTTGCCATATCTCAGCTGAGTCGCTATCAAGACTCCCCAGGTGTAGATCACTGGCAATGTGGAAAGAGGTTGCTGCGTTACTTGAAGGCCACGATGGATTATGAGCTGGTTTATAAAAAAAATCCAGAAGCAAAACCACTATTGGGATTTGTTGACGCAGGTTACGCTTCGGATGAAACCGATAAGAAATCCACTAGTGGTTTTCTATTCAAAGTTTTTGGAAACGTTGTAAGCTGGACGTCAAAGAAACAACAAGTTGTTGCATGTTTCAACTACTGAAGCTGAATATGTAGCTTTGGCACTAGCTGTACAGGAAGGTGTTTGGTTACGTGGGTTGCTGGCTGATTTGCTAATTGATGTTGATGTTATACCTATATTTGAAGATAACCAGAGCTGTATCAAAATGGCTTGTAACATGGAAAACAAACGTGTAAAGCATATTGATGTCAAGCATCAATTCATTCGGCAGAAAGTAGATGAAGGTGATGTCACATTGCATTATGTTAATACGAAAGATCAAGAAGCAGATATTCTTAGAAAACCTCTGGCTAAACCACAATTCCAGTACCTGACCGAGAAGTTGGGACTTATGCATCGAGAAGGGGTGTAGTAGATTGTTCACTTTACCAAAGCGCTGCATAAGCGCTGTATAAGAGAATATAAGTAAAAAAGAATTATAATAAATATGAATTAAAGCAAGCATGCGATAGATAGATAGATAGATAGATATTTATTCAATATAATAATTTTTTACATAAAGTCATTGAGAAAAAAAAACTTGAATATTTAAAGGCATGACATATCTGTCGTCTGCCCGAGTGGCGAAATTGCTTGAATCTTTTACAGTATTTTTTTTTTTTTTTTTTTTTTTTTTTTTTACTTTAAGTGTTAATAGGACTTTTAGTTTAGTTAAAACAAAATTTATATATAATTTTTATGCATCATAGTAGATTAATAGGACTTTTAGTTTAGTTAAAACAAAATTTATATATAATTTTTATGCATCATAGTAGATTAATAGGACTTTTAGTTTAGTTAAAACAAAATTTAGAGATACTTTTTAGCTTGCCAGGATTGATTTTAAATTGATTTTTACTATTTTAAAAGACTTCATTAATTATTTTGGATCTGTAAGTGCTGGCTTCCGTGTAATAATCAAAAAGTAGCTTCCAATCATCACCATTCAGAAATTCACGCACCTCTTCCCTCTCTAAAACATTTTTTCCGAAGTAGACTCGCCTTATTTCCTTTAAAATTGGACAGATGCCGATGAAATGATACACATCTTCCCGTGCTTGTAGGTTACACAAGTTGCAAAGACCTGCGCCATCGTTTCGGTGCGGCATGGCATTCAGCTTGATCAGCTCACCTCTGATTTTGAAAATCGTCCCAATGACATAACAGGAATAACGACTGTTGAAATAGTTGCACTCATTGAGATTAAGGTTAGCCTTTGAGTAATACACTCTTTCTGTCGACGCACGAGCTTTTTCCATAAAGGCATACCTTTCATTTTCGTCAGTGAGCATGATGACTTCGTATAAATCCTTTTTCCAGTTAACTATGTTACTCTCCTCCCAGTTCATCGTAACACCACAATCGGCCGCTATTTTTGTCCATTCCTTGACAAAAAGAGTTTTATTTTTTATTGCATGGCGCATTATCAGCTTTGGCAGCCTGGAATCACTCATTTTTACCACCCTTAATAGATAATCAGCATTCAATTTTAGTGTTGAAATGAACATTGTTGGCAGACCAGATTCAAGATTATACATATACTTTGGTGTATTAATTGGTAAGTAAAAGACTTTTCTTAGAAAAAAACGTAACAGATATTCAACGATTTCGAATTTCTGCGCACCCCACACCTGCGCTCCATAAAAGAGAATGGCCTGTGCCGTAGCATTAAAGACATTATACTTTGTACTAAAAGTTATCAGTTTGTTGCAAAAGATCCTTTTCCAATTGGAGCAGATTGCTATCTTAGCCTTTTCCAATTTAGTTTTAAGATGTTTTTCCATTTTCAAATTGAATGTCAGGTCCATACCAAGATATGAATATTTTTTAACAACTTCCAGTGTTTGTTCTCCAAATTTCCATTTTTCACCTCTTGCTAACCTGCCAGCTCCTTTTTGAAATATCATCACTTTCGATTTTGCGACATTAACTTCCAAACCCCATAGTTTGCAATACTCAAACAGTTTGTTGATCATTAGTTGAAGCGCGCATGGAGTCTCTGCGAGTATAACTATATCGTCTGCGTACATTATTGCTTTTATTTTTGAACTTCCAATTTCAACTCCACACGTTAACCAATCTACTATATCATCTAAAAATAGTGCAAATAAAAGGGGGCTCAGATTACAACCTTGTTTAACTCCGCTGTTTATTTCAAAGCTTTCTGATTGCTCTTGACCATTGAATATTTTTGCTGTTGTTTGCTGGTATATCTTTTCCAACGCTCGCACGAATTTAGACGATATTCCGAGGTTGAACAGCTTATAAACCAAAGCACTTCTATTAACCGTATCAAAGGCTGCTTTAAAATCTACGAAGAAAACATATAATTTCTTACTTTGATCCAGTTTAATTTTTGCAATTGAAGTTAGGACGAAGATATTGTCAACTGTAGAATACCCTTTCCGAAATCCAGCCTGGAATTCACTGAGTTTTTGATTGGCATCTACCCAGTTATTTAATCTTTTATAAAGCAGAGTCGAATATAATTTTGCGGATGAGTTTAAGAAAGATATACCCCTATAGTTAGCCGGATCACAAGGATCCCCTTTTTTATAAATTGGCCAGATTAAAGATTCGTAAAACTGCTCTGGCAATGTGCCAAAATTAAAGATAACGTTCAGAGCTTGTGTAAGATGTTTTTTAAATTCTTCTGAGTTATATTTAAAGAACTCTGCCGGGATTCCATTAGTTCCTGCTGCTTTACCGTCTGTTAAAGATTGAAGGGCATTTACAACTTCTTCTATTCCAAAATCTGCATCCAAGTGTTCATCTTTTAAACAAGGTTCAGGATAATACCAAACTGTTTTCTCTGTCGAGTAAAGTAGAGTTGAATAGTGTGCCCGTAGATCACAAACTGCTATTACAGCATCTTCTTTTATAGACTTGGTCCCATTTAATTTTCTTGTCAACGACCAAAACTCTGCAGAATCTTTACTTTTGCTCAATATAATTGCCATTTCTTCTTCGTGCGCTCTTTTTTTCTCATTGCATATCCGTTTGTACTCTTTATTTGCTGTAACATACTCTATTTTAATGTATTTTGTATCCAACGAGTATAATCTCAATAAATTCAGGAGCGCAAGGGATCTCTTCCTTAGACTTTCGCATTCATAGTCATACCAAACAGATTTTCTACGGAAATTAGTTTTTATTTTTGGAGAATTAGCTGTTTCTAAAATTATTGATTCCAGGTCACATATCGGAATATACTTGACATTAGAAACTGTTTCCTTGAGGCTAAGTTTAGTATCTATTTTGCCTGGAAATTCATTTTTATAATTGTTTTTCCATCTTAAGCAACTCCTTTCTTTTTGTATTTCACTATAAGATAAATTTTCGATGATCTTACGAATAGTGACTGTTATTGGAAGATGATCGGAATAAGTAGCATCCCCAACCATAAAGTCTTCGATTACAGCATGCCAGTCTCCACTTATCAGACCATAATCGATTGTTGAGCATCCTTGCTTTCCAATAAAAGTAAATTCTCCTTTTTTGTCCCCATTTGCTGTTCCATTTAAAATACTCAGTCCGAAATCGTGACATAGTTCTATTAACTTTTTTCCTTCTGCATTATACTTTAAATCTTTGCTCCTGCGCTTTTCACATCTTTTTACCATTTGCAACTCCATATCTGCTGTTCTTGCATTAAAATCCCCCATTATAAACAAATTATGTGCTTTCAAAGAGCATAAAAAATCATATAATACATCATAATCTTGTTGCCAATGGTTGCAATTAAGGTAAACGGGAACTATATAATATAAACTATTTGCGTTTCTTATTTCTACATAGATAATTTCTTCTTCGATTTTAATTTTACATACAGGGAAAATATTTTTTTTTATAGCAGTAAGTATTCCGCCACTTGCTCTACCTCTGATAGATGTTCTCTTAGCTGGTATCCAAAAACATTCGTACGAAGCAAAATACTTTTCAAAATTTTTAAATTTGTGTTCTTCTGTGTGTGTTTCAAGCAAAAAAATTATATCAAAATTAAATAAGTACGTAAAAAAACCAGGAAATATTATTTTACTATTCAGTCCACCAACATTATACGAAACGATTTTACAATTAAAACAAATATTTATTTCTTTGCTAATTTCCTCAATGACTACCCTGTCCTATTGACTAGAACTACTCGCTAGACTAATATGGTTCTGATCTTTGCTCCCATTAGAGATGACGTTTGTAGTTGTCAAAGGGCTGTCATCAGCTTGATGTTTTGGTAAACAAACTTTAAATAGATCGGCGTGGAAATTAAAAGTATCGCAAATTTTTTTAAAACCACAACTATTTCCATATCGCAAGCCTTCTGCTTCTACCCAAGTGAACTCCATACTTTCGACGACGAGCTTATCATCTTTTACAACAGCCTTCAAGTTTGGTAGGTTGCGCTTTATAATTTTTCTAACGTGCAACAGATGTGCTCTCCTTCTCCGTATGCTGTGTGGATAATCTTTTTGTATTGAGATATTGGTGTTTTTTTAGTTTTTTAGTGTTTCTTAATATTTTATAAACATTTTCCTTGCTGTTTAATTTAACAATAAAAGTTTTGAATTTAGAATTCCAAGATTTAATTTCTTTAATTTCATCGATGCATTGACTGTTTAAGTCGTTTGACAATTTGGTGCATATTTCTACAACTTGTGCAGTTTGTTGTTCATCTTTTGCTTCGACTTTGACCATAAGATTTTTTTCGCAAGCCTGCATTTGAATATGTTCCAATTGTTTTTCTAGGAACACTACTTTTGTTTGAAGAGCACTCAAATGATGTTTTAAGCTATCGTTTTCGCTTTTGAGAGCCCTGATGTCTATACGTACTTCTTCCACATCGGCTTTGGTTGCGAGATTTTGCAGCTTGTTATCCAAAAGTGTACTGAAGTCTCCTATGGCCATGTTTGAGACTAAATTCGAGTCGCTTTTACCCATTTTGGATGGTGGATTTACCTTATTAGGTGAAAGGTCTGAATATAAGCGCTTTTGACTATTCATAAAATTTGACAGGAGCTAGATCTCCTTTGTTCTTAAGCGGTCTTTTTAATTTTTTTTTTTTGTTTTTTTTTTTTTTTTTTTGTTTTTTTTTTTCCTTTGTGTTATTTATTTAATTTTTATTTGATAATTTAATGATATTAAGTGAAAACTTGCCTATCAATTCCAATGAGATATGAAATTCTTCGTGTTTCTCACTTTTGGCAACAATTTCCTTAATTTAACTATTTGTTTTAATTAAATAATTTAAATTTTAAACAGAGCGATAAATTCTTAGTTTCTTTCACTTTGGCACCAGTGTTACCACTCAATTACATCGCAAGCATGCGATGTAAATGAAGTAATTAAAAGAATGAGATTAGTCTAAGTTCAGCATTCATGCAATAAAGTTAAATTAAGTATAAAGAGTTTTATTTTCTTTCTCGTTTTTTATTGAGATCTTCACGTTAGGATTCAAAATTTTGTCCGCATACAACGCCACATAATTTGTTTTCATTTTGAAATGCTTTATTTTCCGTATAGGTGTAGAAAAAACTTTATGTGATTGTTTGGTTGCCATATAAAAACTAAACATTTTTGGTAGATGGTCTGCCCGACAAAAATGTTTTGAGAATAAATGTGTGAGAGAAATTTTCGTTCCTTCGGGGACCCCCTGAGAATGGGAGCTCTGGGTACGGGCCCCATGTGCCCTTATGGTAAAGACGGCATTGGTCGTTTAGCCAAACTAGACCGAAAAAAATATTTTTTTGAGGCTCACATCCATTCTACCAACATATGCAATAATATTTTGACAGCTAAACGAAAGTCAAACGATAGGTAAATGGCAGTCATAAAGATTAACGAGTATCGTTGAAGTAAAACGATTATCGTAATACGTAGTCGCATTTTAACGAGAACGAAGTAGTTTCAATGATTACACTGGTCTGCAAAATATAATTTTTTTTTTTGGTGTGGACCTTAAAATATAGTTTTCTATAGGTTTTTGATGTGCTGAACTCGAATCTGATGTCAGAAATATCCTATCAGCTCCCGTTTTTGAAATATTACCGTAGACGCGTCAACTTGATTAATGTTCGATTGCAGCAACTTGATTTAAAGCTCCAACTTTGTTATTACCAACTTCTCCATTTTCTCGTTGTGTTTTTGAATCTCTTTTAGTTTTTTCTTGTTTGTTTTTTTCAATGACTTTAAATTTTTATTCCTTTGCTTGTTTTGTTTTGTTCTTTTTGCTATAAAAACAAAACATTGGAAACATAAACATTTACAAAAATAGAAATTACTTATTATTAGAAGTATTCACGATCCGGTGCAACGAAAAGGTGTAAAATTACAAAATTTTATTTTTCTACTACCAGAAATACAAAAGGCAATTTTTGCACCCTTGTGTTTTATTTTTGAAATAGGGTTAGGGTATTGCAAGAGTGCAAAAGTGTAAAAAAAATTGTAGGCTGTTTAAATTTAAGAAAATGTTACTCTTTTGCACTTTTGCAACGACACAAGACCATTTGCATCGAATCGTTTCTTGCACTCATTTGTCTGGTTGTGAATAATTTTTTTCTTTATCATTCCAAATTTGTTGGCTTTTATATTTTTCGGACAATTTTTCACACTTGTCGGGAAGAAATATTTTGACAGTTCCCTGCGTAAATCTGTCCGATTTTACAGTCGGAAGGGTTAAAATCATATGAAAACTGAAAAATTCGTACAAATCGGATTCGAATCTCTTCCGATCGGCTACCATCATAAGGATGTTCATTTTTCAAAAGTTAAGTATGTCATTTTTAAAAGTGTTATTTGTCGTTTTAAAAAGTGACACGCATCACTTTTAAAATCATTTTTCTAAAGTGACACCTATCACTTTTAAAATCGACGCACGTCATTTTACAAAAATTCAGGGGGAAATTCTGTAAAAAACAAAACGAAAGCGATCTTTCGTTTTTAAAAAGCGAAAGAAATTGTGCGAAACCCACAGTTCACATTCTGTATTGGGAAGCTCGAACATTTGTCCTGGTCTTCTCTTTCTTTTTACAGTAACCATTTTGACGTTTTAGACTCGGCGAAAACCAGAACAAAATACAGCATAGAAATGTATTTTAAATTTTGTAATTTTTTCGATTTTTAGACACTATGAGTAATAATTTTATCAAAATTGAAATTTAAAAAAATAATTTTTATTTGTTCAATTCGGAATCTATCTTAAGACTAACATTTGTATTTAATTTTATTGTTCGTTATACTTCGGTTTTCAACGTGTGATATGCAAGCTTGCATTAACAATGTGCAAGATTGCATTCACATGTTGAAATAAAATATTTCTTAGAATAATTATTATAAATTGTGTGAATGGAAAATAAAATGCAAAATTCTAGGAATAATTGATATTTGTAACATTAATATGTAGTTCGTTGCAAAGTGCAATGAACTTGTTTATTAAATGATATTTTTATTGGAGGCATGTGTAACACCCCCACCGTCAGATTGAGGCTCCGACGAAATTTTAACTTTTGATTTATTTTGCATTTTGTGTTTTATTAAAAGACTAATTACAATACAAAAAAACAATATCATGAAAATATTTGAAGCTAATGATGTAATGTTAAAAGTTACATTATTTTTTTTTATTTCTTGTATTATTTCTCTATTTTGAATATGTTTGAGATATAATTCTTCAATATTTAGTTGAGGTATAGTTTTATTTTTACTAACTTTAATGAAGAAATTTGACAAAACAAATTTGTCATGAATAGATTTAATAAAGTTTTGATAAGTTACATTTTCAATGTTCAATTTACAATTTTGAAATTTTATTAGATAATTTCCTTTTAATATTATGTTTTGTTTATTACAGTTTTGAATAATTTGTGTTTCTTTAATATTTTTTAACAATATTATACCTGTTGTTATTTCTTTAATTTCTGATGTGTTTGATTTCATTTTATTACATGTTTCAATTGTTTTTCTAGGTTTAAATATTTGATGAATACAATATTCATCCGAAATTTCGACGAGATTTCTTTTTATATTGTCTTTTACAGGAAATTCAAAAATATTATTATCTTCATCTAACAGAACGTTTTTAAATTTGAACATAACCGCCATGTTCTCTTTATCCGAAAGTGGTTCTATAGCTATTTGAGAAAATCTATGATCAGATATTTGTGGAAGTAGTAATATGATAATAATTTGGTCTTGATATGTTGCAGCGGTTAGCTTGATTTCTGCTAAGTTTTCTATGTCCGGAACTAAAGCTAGTTCTTCTGGACTCAAAATGTTTCTAGTTAAGATTCCTAGTTTACTTGAAAATAAAATTTGCTCTATGTCGTCAATGTGGTTTCTGAGGAGTAAAATGTTGTTGTTTATCTGATATAAGTATTGCATTATTTCAAGTTCGGTTTCGATTGTTTGTATTGTTCCTATTAGTTTTTGGTTGTATGTGTTTAGGTAAGTTTCTATTGATTTTTGTTGTTTATTAATGTGGTTCGTAACATTAGTAATTTGTTCTGTCAACAACTTATTTATGATAACTTGTTTATTATTTTCATTAATAAGTTTCTTATTTTCGGAATTTAATTGATTAAGTTTCTCTTTAATTTGGACCTCATCTTCTTGGTCCATCGTGCCTGCAATATATTTTAGTCCTGTGCCTAAAATATTTACGAGTGCTCTCTTGGTTTTGAAATGCGGTTTAATATTTTGAATTTTTGCAGTTAGAAGTAAAAGATTTTGTTTTAATGTCATGAACATAGGTCCTAATAATTCTGTTTTGTCTTCTAGTTTTAAAATGTTGTTATGTATATGTTCCTTAGTAGTCTCGAATTCTGTAATATTAATTATATGAAGTACCTTTACGTAATTTTTAAATATTTTAATTTCTCCCAGATTTATTGTTATATGTCCGTTGTTGTTGTTGAGGTCAGTAATTTGTATGTCTTGAGTTTTTGTTATGGTCAATATCATGAGCAATATGAGTATCGAATTCCATTTTAGTGTAGTCATCTTTATTTCCTGTAAATAAATTATGAGTTATATTTTGTTGTTGGTTCGTCTATGTTTGATATTTTTTTCTTGATTTAATATGAGTTCTATAATACTTATTTCGATTTTTTAAATCAATAACATGGTCTTCATCTATCTTTTGCGTATTAAGTTTTCTGTATTTTGTATGGTTTTTTCCTCCTCTAATTTCCTTTATAAAGTTCTCTCCACTTTCTAGAGTTTCGTCTTGTCGGTTTTCGTTTAGTTTGTCTATGACTTTTTGTTTTTTCTTTAGAATGGTGTCATGAATGTCTTTATATTCGTCCTGGTGTATTTGTCCATTAACAAAGTCTATGGGTTTTCGATTTGTTGTAGAATGAATTGAATTATTGTAATATGTTATAATCTTTAAAATTTTGTCTTCGGTTGTATCGTCTTCCGTTCTGTCATCATGTTTTAGAAGTCGGATATGTTCGTTAATAGTATTGTGTAATCTTTCAACGTCAGAGTTTGATGTGTGGTTGCTGTTGGATGTATAATGGATTTCTACGTTACAATGTTCTAGATATTCTTTCATGGGAATTGCTTTAAATCCCAGTTCATTATCTACTATAATTGTTCTTACTTTTCCGAATTGGCTAAAATAGTAAGAAAGAGCTCTTTTAAATTCGATCCACGTTCTACTAGAAATTTTGATTGCACAAGCGTGCTTTGTGAATTTGTCTATTATAGTTAAAAATAGTGATTTTTCTAAGGTATAGAATACGTCTATATGGATTATTTCATGTGGTTTTTCTGGAGTTTCCGTAATTTTAAATAACGGCTTAGGAGGATTTCTTACGTATTTTTCAATGTTACACACATCGCAGTTGTTTATATATTGTGTTATTCTTTTAAGCAGTTTTGGGTTGAAATATTTTAATTTTATTTCTTTGTATACTTCTGTTATACCTCTATGATTATTTCTTAAATGTTCTTTCTCTATTATTTCTGCTAGTTTATTTTCATCTGTTACATCTTCTAACAGTTGAAAACACCGAATAATTTTAAATTTATCATTGTTTGAAAAGTTATCTTGAAAAGCTTTTTCAAAGATATTATAAAATTGATCATCTTCAATGAGAATTGCATTTAAACCATTAGGTTTAAAATGATTTTTTAACAATATTATGGCATATTGTTCATCTAAGTTTTTTAAATGTATCGTACATCGATTCTTATCAAATACTTTTAAATGTTTAATTCGAGTTGCTCCTGATTGAGATTTTACTATTATTACTTGATTTTTAAAAATATTAATACCTGATTTAGTTATAGGAATGCAGTCATTATTACTTATAAGATTTACTTCTGTATTTACGGGTATACGGGAAAGTGCATCAGCATTACTGTTTAGAGTTCCCTTTTTATATATTATTTTGAAATCGAATTCAGATAGTCTCAATCTCCATCTTATTAGTTTAGAATTAGGTTCTTTTATTGAGAAGAGCCATGTTAGAGGTTTATGGTCGGTTTCGATTATAAATTTTCTACCAAATAAGTAAGGTCTATAATACTTAGTGGCCCATACGATAGCTAACAATTCTTTTTCTATCGTACTATAATTTATCTCGTGTTCGTTTAAAGTACGACTACCAAATGAAACGGGACGGTCGTCTTGCGATAGGACAGCGCCTATAGCAAAATTGCTAGCATCAGTAGTCAAAGTAAAGGGTTTGGAAAAATCCGGATAAACTAAAATTGGATCGTTAGTAATGAGAGTTTTAAGTGTTTCAAAGGCCTTAATGTATTCTGGATTTAAAATATTTATCTTAGCATCATTTTTTAAATATAATGTCATAGGTTTAGCAATCTTAGAATAATCTTTAATAAATTTCCGGTAGTAACCGGTTAAACCTAGAAATTGTTTAATTTCTTTAGCGGTTTTTGGTATGGGATATTTTTTTATGCACTCAATCTTTTTTGGATTGGGTTTTATGCCTTCAGGGGTAACAACATGGCCAAGAAATTCGGTTTCTTTCTTAAGAAATTCCGATTTGTCCATTTGTACTTTTAAATTTACTTCTCTTAGGCGTTTGAATATCTTCTTTAATGAATCAATGTGTTCTTGTAATGAAGTAGAGAACACAATTACATCATCCATATACACGAGACAGATTTTATTTATATAATCACCTAACGCTTCATTCATCAGCCTCTGAAACGTGGCTGGAGCTGTTTTTAAACCGAATGGCATACGGAGAAACTCATAGTGGCCATTTTCGACGCTAAAAGCAGTTTTATGAATATCATCTTCGTGAATTTCAATCTGATGAAATCCTTTTGCAAGATCCAGTGTGGTGAAGTATTGACTTCTGCCAAGTTTTTCTAAAATTTCGTCAATATTCGGGATCGGATATTTGTCATCTACAGTTACTTGATTAAGTTTTCTGTAATCGATCACCATTCTCCACTTTGATTTTCCGCTGGCGTCAACCTTCTTAGGGACGATCCAAATGGGGGCTGAATAAGGAGAATTACTGTGCCTAATTATTTTGCTATCCAACATTTCTTGGATTTGCCTATTAACTTCTTCTTTATGTATATAGGGGTAGCGATATGTTCTACTCTGGATAGGAATGTTATCTGTCGTTCTTATTCTATGTTTAATAGCATTTGTAAACGATAGTTTAGTATTTTCTTCATAGAAAATATCATTATATTGTTTGGTTAATTTTAATATCTCTCTTTTCTCTTCACTATTTAAGTGACTTATTCTTATTTGCTTTAAGAAAGATAAATTTTCTGAATCTTCGTCTATAATTTTGAAATTTTTGGAATCCACACTTTCAATGTCCATTTTATCTTCAAAAGGGATCAAATCTGTGTTATTTCCAATTACCTCTGCATTTGCAATCATGACATAATTGTCTATATTATAAATTCCTTCTTTTATTATTAAGTTATCTCCTAATATGGTTTCATTTATATATCCCAGTCCTTTTTCTTGTTTAACAGGTACATCTATTTCGGTAAGTTTAACTGATGTAGGGACTTTATTATTAAAATGCAATTCTATGATTTTGTCTTTTGTTTTTATCAATTTATTTTTATAGTCTATATTTACTTCTAAAGGTGTCAATATGTTATTTCCTATTAATCCGTCAAATTCGGTATGGAATTGACAAATTAAGAATTCTGTTCTTATGTTGCTGTCACCTAATTCGCTAAATAGAGGAATCTGTGCCTTTTTATTTATTTTAATATTGTGACTGAGTGTCTTAAGATTAAGTGGTTCTTCTAAATCAATATGCCATTTAGGGTGGCATATTTCTGGGTTTATAATTGAATGGGTGGCTCCAGTATCGATTATAAACTTTAATGGTCTAGTTTTAGATGACACTATTATATAGGGTAGGTTGTATCCGAGGCTAGTAAGTGAAAATTTGAGGGTTCTATATTATAGTTTTGATTTTTTTGATTAGTATCTTGCCTTTTTTGAGCAAGTCCTATTTCCATAGGTTCTTGAGTGTTACGATTATTAGAATTGTTAGAATTCCTGAAAGGGTTTTGATTCTGATTGTTACTGTTGTAGTGTTGGGTATTATTATAGTTATTTGGATGGGGTCGATAATGCTCAAATGGTGGTTTTATGTAGTTATTATTATTAGGTTGCCTATTTGCATTATAACTCGTATTATTTGATCGATAGTGATCGAATGGGGGCTTTATATAATTATTATTTGTTGTTCTAGGTTGCCACGATGTATTAAAATTGTTTGGTCTATAAGACTCAAATGATGGGTTCATATATTGGTGGTTAAATGATCTAGGTTGCCAAGATGTGTTTGGGTTCATTGGTCTTTTCTTTTGTATAGCAGTGTCAGTGTCTTTATGTTGTTGTGTATTAAGTTTAGGAGTAAGGGATTTATTATAAGGGTTATAATGTGCGTATCCACACTCATGTAGAATAGTGATTGCACTTTCTAAGCTTTGCGGATTCCTGCAACATATCAGTGAACGCATTGGTTCGGGAATTTTATTTCTAAAAATAACTAGAGCGGAATGTTTATTATTTTCTATGTTTGTTTCGATTATTATATGATCTTCTTTTTCAAAAATAAGTTTTGTTTTTATATTTAATCGTCTCAAAGTAGTTTTTATTTCATTAAAGAAGTCTACGCTGTTTGTTTTAAATTGGACGGACCTAAGTTCGTCAAATAGCTCCTCGAGTGTAAGTCTGTCACCGAAGTTGCTAATAAGTGTTGCCTTTATGTCAGGCCATGAAGTTATATGAGAGTTTATCTCTAGTACTTCCCTCGCTTTACCTTTTACTTTTGATTTTAAGTAATCAGAAAAGATACTTTGAGAGAGTTGATCATATTTGACCAAAACAGGGTGGATCTTGTCTACCAAATCTATAAAATTTTGTAGTTCTCTATAATCTCCGTTGAAATCAGGGAGTTTTGAGATGTATTTTAATGGATCTATATTTAATGTTAGCATTTTTTCTTTATTATTATCTGTTCTTTCTGAGAAAAAATTTCCTAATATATCGGAAATTTGACTACTTCTTTCTCTTAAATCCTCTATGTGTTTTGCTATCTCGTTATTTTCTTCTAAAATATTTTCATCTAAATTTCCTGTATTAGACATGTTATTTGAATAGTAAAAGAATATTTAATATAGGTCATAATTATATATAAAAAAAAAATCAAATGGATTAATAATAATAGAAATAGTAATAATAATGATAAAAATAATAATAATCAAAGTTAAACCTTGTTGTTGAAAATTTAGTTGATTGTTGCTTAAGAGGTGAGGTGATTTTGTTGGGATGATTGTTGATTTAGAGATGAGCTGATTTTGTTGAGATGATTGTTGATTTAGAGATGAGCTGATTTTGTTGAGATGATTGTTGATTTAGAGATGAGCTGATTTTGTTGAGATGATTGTTGGTGGGTTAATTCACTGAATCCACTTTTATTTTTCTTCTTTCCTTTGATTGTTTTTCAAAAGTCTTAGTTTATGATTCTTTTTATTTTTTTATATTTAATTTAAAAACTTCAAATTTTTTTTTTTTTTTTTTTTATGATATAGTTTCAATGTGGGTAAATGTAGACAGTTTTATGTCTTTTTTTTTTTTTTTCTTTTGACTTTAGATTTTAATATGTTTTCACGGAACAACTTATTGACAGGTATTTTTTGTTTCTTAGAAATGTATCTTTATCATTTCATTTCACACTAATTGTTTTGTAGGTTTTGCGGTTCAAACGTAAAAACGAACTATTGTTTCTTTTTTCTTAAAAAAAAACAATATACCACAATCCGTCACCGACTGCGCCAGTAATAATTTTATCAAAATTGAAATTTAAAAAAATAATTTTTATTTGTTCAATTCGGAATCTATCTTAAGACTAACATTTGTATTTAATTTTATTGTTCGTTATACTTCGGTTTTCAACGTGTGATATGCAAGCTTGCATTAACAATGTGCAAGATTGCATTCACATGTTGAAATAAAATATTTCTTAGAATAATTATTATAAATTGTGTGAATGGAAAATAAAATGCAAAATTCTAGGAATAATTGATATTTGTAACATTAATATGTAGTTCGTTGCAAAGTGCAATGAACTTGTTTATTAAATGATATTTTTATTGGAGGCATGTGTAACAACTATGCTCGTCAAACAAAAATTGTCAGTACAGGCCTCATGGGAGACCTTTTTTCAAATCAGTTTGACCAAACGATTTCACAAAAGTACAAATGCCTTTGAAATACATAAGAAAACCACAGACATGCCATGGCATTGTTGTTGTAATGTCTTTATCAAGACGTACATCCCCCCTATCTGCCACACGATCGGCGAAAGAGAAAGACTCAGACTGAAACTCAATCAACAAGGGCGTGTATTAAAAATACTCACAATACATAAGAGTTACCATTGGTTATCTTCCTTCATAAAATATTCCCTTTTTCTATGGTTTTTGGTAAAGAGCTTTCAGGATTGATGCTTTTTTTAAGCTTTTAAAATGAAAAAAAAAAACAAAATAACTGTTGTCGTGTGTTTGGTGGCTTTCTGTTTTTCGTTTGTTTGGAAAATCATTTGGCGGGCGTGTTGAGTCGGGATGTTTCTTGCATAAGTAGGTAAATTGAAAAAAGTTACTTGATCACATATTGGTGTGGAAAAAGATACATCTATTTTTCTTTCTTTTGAAAATTTGTTGTTGTGAAATTCAACCAACAAAAGGGTAACGCTGGTACTTTTTCAATCAAACTTTAAACATTGTTATGTATAATGCGGCATCGCTGTGTGAGCTTTTTGTTGTGATAGACTTATTCATTAAACATGATATACAGTAGCCCTGTTCCTTTGGAGGTGGTAGTTAACTACTAGTAGATGTTTTGGTTAATCTAGTATTATCATCTACTCATGCTCCCTTCAGCGAGTAGAAGAGCTGAGTAGTTACGTATTTAAATTCCTCTAGAGGGAAATGGAGTAGTTTAAAAGATTCTCCTTATAAAATGACATTTGACGTGATTGAATGTGATTAAAATTTTGGGAGAGTGATGTTTTTTTTTTTTTTAATTAAGATAAATATAAATAAACCCTAAATAAACTATGGCAGCACATCCAAATAATGGGGTTTTTCCTTTTTTTCTTCTTCATAAGAATAAATTTATAAAACACTATGTTTATAACACATTTATCGAAGAAAATCGGCACCAAAGTCAAAAATTATCATGGGTAAGAAAAAAATCATTCCATTTAAAAATTAATATCTGAGCAATTAAAAGATATTAACCAGGGGCGTTCACACCATTGGGGCAAGTGGGGGGTGCTCCTGGGCTCCCGACACTCCAGGGCCCCGACTGGAGACAATGCAGAAAAGGCAACTTATTATAAAAGTAACGATACTTGACATAAACAACTTCGGAAACAAAAGAGAAAAATTGAATTCTTCACTCTTCAGTGTGATGCATACTGAAATGGTTGCCAGCCACAAATATGATATATTTCATCTCAAAAAAAATATTACCCAAAAAAAATAAATCGGTTTTTTGAAAGAAAAATTATAATTTATCTTAGGGCCCCAAAAAATGCTCCTTGAATAATCTAAGCAACCAACAAATGATACATCACGGGTCCCAAAAAAAGGATTGCGTTTATGTACGTTTTTATTTGTTCTAATATCAAAGGAGTCCCAAAATTTTGTCCCGCCTTGGGGCCCCGGCAACTCAACGTACGCCTCTGATATTAACATTTTTTAAATGCAGGTACAAAGAATAGCATTTCTTCTAAAAATCAAGACATTAATAAAGTTTTTATCATAAGTATTAACGGAGTTATTAACATTCTCATGAGTAAAGGCATACCAAAGTAAGCGTTTTCTTAAGTGTAAGAGTTACTGTAGAACAATTTTTTTCTTAGAATATACCCAAGAATCATCCCTCAAAATCTTCTTATCTCATCCCGGGACACCCTGTATATTAAATATTTTAATCGCTTTTATTTGTAGTTTTCATAGCCTATTGATTATGTCTTTTAGAAAGGAACTAAGACGTTCACGGGTTTTTATTGCAGGAATCGTTCAATGGGTTATAAAAAAAATAAAACCGCGGAGTGCTATTAAATGAGAGGGTGGAAACTGAAGATAGGGGTGCAAAAGCCCTTTTTGGTTTTTTCAATATATCTCGTAAACGAAGCAAAATTTTGAGATATTGCCCTACACTTTTTGTAGAGAATTAAATTTCCTATAAAAATAATGTTTTTTAAAAATTGATAAAAAAAATTTCCTTACCAAAACAGTCAAAACAATCATAAAAAAAATATCAAAAAATTCGATTTTTTAGTTTCTTTACGTTTTTGGCAGTGTCCCTCATTTGGGCTGAGATAGGCATTAACATTGCTCTAATAACAGAAAGGAGATTAAATTTTCCTCAAAATGCGGTGTAGGCCGGTCAAATTAGACATCCGAGGTTACATTAATTCCCAGCAAGCTGAAAATTGGTAGGATTGTTGGAAACACCATCATAAATTAAATTAAAAAGTCCTCATCGATCCGAGGCCTGGAAAAAAATTTACGGGGGGTCAAAGGTCACAAAAACTGGTTTTTCACGATTTTCAGCAAAACGGTAAGTCTTACCAAAAAATTTTCAATGCAAGAATTGTAGACCAGATTATTATATATAAAAAGTGTCATGACACTTTTTTTCCTAAGAACCACCGTTTCTTAGGTATAACGATTCAAAAATTTGAAATTGAGTTGTAATCGTCATAATCAGGCCTATTCTGAAAAAAGAAACTCCTAACTGAAAAGTTCCTGAAATTTCATTATTTATTTAGCTTGAATTTCGTTCCTCAATGGTTAAGAATATGGGGAAAGCAAAAAAAAAAATGGAAATTTTCGCCATTTTTCCAATTGGGGCCCTTCTCCCGAAACCATTTCCCTGGGAATTTTTGTTTAGAATATGTCTGAATATATACAGGGTGTGCAATAGAGAATGGACAACCCTAAAACGGCTGAAAGCTAGACTTATGACTGTTCTAAAAACAGATAGAAAAAAGTTCTATCGCAACCAGCTCATACAATATTGGCTTTTTTTTCGTTCAGTGTATTTTAAATTTTATCATCTTATGTTTTCGTTCACTACAACCACGAATGAATGAATTTTATTTATTTATTTTTTTATCATTTTCTACAATAATTGTATAAGTACATAAAGGCTTTAAAAACTGCATAGCTATTGCACATTTTCGTAAAAAAAAATTTGAAATCTGTTTTTTTGATGCAAAATGTAAAAAAAGTATTTTATGAAAAAATTTAAACACCTGTGGTATAAAATAAATCTATAGAAACCTAAGTGGCCAACTTCTTAAAAACATTCTTAAAAATATTCCCCTTAGACCAGCTTTCACCTCTCCGGACGATGAAGAAGATGATGCAGTTGCTGCTGCATTTTTAATTTCTGCTTCTGAATTCATGTCTTTCAGTCGATTTAGTTTAGATTTCTTTATATCAATTGCTCGCTTCAATCTCATTTTCTTGAGATAGATCTCTAGAAAATGTACCGAAAAGTGAGATTGAGCAAAAGCTCATTCTTTTTGCATAAGAGCCAATGTATCCAAAGCTTCTTCGGATTTTTCATTGGCAAACACTGTTGCCAATTTACGTCGGACATTTCGTTCTAATATCGCATGGCAATAAGCCAATTGATAGGCTCTTGTGACACCAGCAAATGCTACAGCAGGTTAACACACTCGTAGTGGATTGAAAATATACGTCACCAATGCGGAGAGTTGGAGAGATTGAAGGAAAAGCAAACTTTCAAAAGACAAAAAGTTAACAGAAAAAAATGGGTACCTTTTTTATCCGCAGTTAAATCTCTGCTGCGAAAAGCTATCACATAAAAAATTTCTTGACAAACTGAAAAGAACACCAATTTTGTTTTAAGAGTGCCATTGGCACGATATTGGTCACAGCGCTGGATGTTCTGATGTGCCTATTCATCCATCTGGTGAATTTCTTGTGGCATGAAAAACATTCGACGGGATGCTCAACTAAATGCTCGTCAAAAAGTTGACGAAGATGTTACTTTGTTGCCACTTATGGCCAAGTTGGATAGATTTTTATTCTTGCAATTTTGGTTTTCTTGTTCAATTGCCGCTTTGGAGTCTTCATCTTCTTCGCCAGTTGGCAAGGATGGTGGTCCAAGTCCATCCAAGCCGAGTAACAAAGGAGCAGCTCCAGCAGCAGGATCAACTGCATTCAGAGTTGCTGTGGTAACAGTTGATGTTGGTGGGTCACGTATCAGTCGACGCTTATAACCATGTTGTTTAATCATATGTGCGTTCTTCTCTTTAAGCAGTGGAAGTGTGTGTTACAGTGGAAGTGTGTGTTGCAGTGGGTGCACTGGAAGTTCTTTTTGCGAGGCACTTTTGTGATCGCTTCATTGTTCTTTCGCTTTGATGTTGATGGAAATGTGTCAATGGCTGCTGGCTGACGGGTCTTCCATTGCTCGCAAGGGAAAACTTAAACAAAACAAATATGGATGGTCCAAGGTCCCATTTCATGTAGGGATTCCAAATGAATGTCAAGGAATTGTGTTGGTCCTTTTTTTTGGGTCGGGGAAGCCTGAAAAAAAAATTATTTGTTTAATAAACTTTAAGATGATATCTAATGAAGAAAAATTGAAATAAAACTATGAAAAGAATTTATTAGTATAATGTATTTTTAATTTTTTCTTACCTTTTTATTCTTGGGAAACACAAAATTCCTTGAACAATTTTTGTAAATAATTAAATTTTTTTTTTTTTTTTTGACAAGCAAAAAAGTCACAAAACTAGATGTCAAATTACTATTTCCCGCTGCCCTACCAAGGGGCGCCACCATAGCTTGAACCTGGTCCTGGCAGTCCATATATAATAGGTCAATGAAATTCAAGCTAAATAAATAATGAAATTTCAGGAACTTTTCAGTTAGGAGTTTTTTTTTTCAGAATACGCCTGATTATGACGATTACAACTCAACTTCAACTTTTTGAATCGTTATACCTAAGAAACGGTGGGTCTTAGGAAAAAAAGCGTCATGACACCTTTTATATATAATAATCTGGTCTACAATTCTTGCATTGAAAATTTTTTGGTAAGACTTACCGTTTTGCTGAAAATCGTGAAAAACCAGTTTTTGTGACCTCTGACCCCCCGTAAATTTTTTTCCAGGCCTCGGATCGATGAGGACTTTTTAATTTAATTTATGATGGTGTTTCCAACAATCCTACCAATTTTCAGCTTGCTGGGCATTAATGTAACCTCACCCTCTTATTTTAGTCTAATTTGACCGGACTAGTATTTTTTTTCATTGAAAGCTAACCGAAGTATGGACATTTGAACCCATTTTTTTTCGCATTTTCAGATTTACTCAAGTAAAAAAAAAACATTTGAGGGGAAAGTATGTTAACTTATCAACCAAAATTTGATACCGGTTTTTTATAAAGGGGATACCTTTGGGCGGCTGTACACCTCGTCGCGGTGCAGAGGCTTAGTAGAGGTCAATGACTCTTGGGACTTAAACATTCCCTATGAGGAGATACGAAACAAAGATGCAGACATCCCCTCCCCTCCTCCTCCCCTCCCCCCTTTTCCTATTTCCCTACTCAACTTACCTTTCCTTACCCTCCTCCAAAGAAAATTCCCAAGTCAAGGCAGTTGGAATACGTGCCGAGGACTGAATGGTGCAGGGAACAAAACATGTGCATCGCGAACTTACTGTCCCTATGCGATACCGGGATACTTCGCATAGTAACTAGCCTTACGTCTACATGGGAGCTCTGCAGATAGTTGACCTCATATTTCTCGCCATACTCGTGGGACCCAAATGGAAAAAAAATAAACAACAAAAAAACACAAACAAAAACAAAACCAAAAACAAAAATCTTTTGATTGACCATACAATAACGGAGTCAGATGAAGAAGCTCTACTCCTCTCACCAGGGACTGATATGGACGTGGATTTCGTCGAACCACCCCCATATACAGGAGCCGTGCCCGTTCCCAATGCAAAGGGCAATCTAGATGCTCAGGCATCACAAGGTCCAAGCTCTATGATTGAGGGTAACGAACACGTCAACAAGCCCCAGCAGAAAGACTATTTCACTGGGGCACAAAGATGACGTATAGCTGCGCAGATAAGAGACGGCATTGAGCACGAAGAAGCAAGGAGCAGAGAAAAAGCTAGATACGCAAAAGTACTAGCAGACAAAAAGGCAGGCGTATCAGTGCAGGCAACAAATAAGGGCAAAAGGGAACGGTCGGCTGACAACTCAACTGCAGGAACAGCCTCGAAGAAGCATCGTGCTCACGAGAAGACCAGTTTGAGCCCACGCACTAGCAAAGACAAACCCAGCAGTGCCGCCAAAACTGAATCAAGCTTGGAAAAGCAGATGAACAATCGCGACGAAGCACATCAGGGAGCTCCTATCGAGGCGCCACAGCCCAATGTAAGGTCGCGATTATGCACTTACTCCATCCATTACAAACACTTTCGGAGCGTGAAACATAACTGGTGAGAAAAAGAGTTCTGAAAGAGATGGACAAAGCGAACAAAAACTGTCCTGCAATCAAGTTTGTGGCCGTTTCGGACAGAGACGGATGCCTTTCTTTTACCTGCCATGACACAGAGACCAAGAAATGGCTCATGTCTACAGCAGAGAAAATAGAACCATGGAAGGATGCAAAACTACGTGTGACTGAGGGCAACGATAAACCCAAGCAACACGTTTGCGTCACATATGTCCCGGAAGATGATAACCTCACCAAGGATATATTTATTTGTATTCGTATTTGTATTTGAATAATTTTTACATGATACAATAAGATTTACATCTTTTGCTAGTATCTAGAGATGCTTACCAAGTGTTTAAAATTAACAGTTATTTAATATCAAAAAGAAATAAAAATATAAATATAAATATGTAGAATTCAATATGAATATGAGAAATTAAAATTATGAAAGAAATAAAACTACAGATGAAAAATTTAAAATAAAAAAAAAGAGAGAAAATTATAAAAACTAATTTTGATTTAAAAGTATACAAAAATCTTCTTCCTAAAAATGGTTGGTGAGGTTATTCGCTGCATATCGAATGGAAGACCATTCCACAATCGTATAGCAGTTACAAAAAAAGATCGCTCCGCAACGGTTTATGCAAAACGCGGCAGAATCAATCGCAAGCCTCTCTGTGACTGGGCATATTGAAGAAATTCCTCCAGATACTCTGGATATTTGTTATTAATATTGTCGTGAAGATTTATGACACTGCGAAACTGAAAATATTTGTCAAGGCTCAGTCCGCACAAAGAAAACTGAATGTTAGATACGCTAACAAATCTTGGGATGTTGTGGATGAAGCGCAAACAATCATTAAATGCAATATTAAGCTTACGCTTGCATTCAAAATCTAATGCTGGATAGACAGATCAGTTTAAGGTAAAAAAGGGCAAGAGAAGGTTTTTCACAAGATGTTGCTTTCAGAATACGTGATGACGATCTTAAAGAGCGAAGACCAAAATAAATTCGTCTGATAGATTCCGAAACCGCATCACAACAAGTTAATCTATCATTAATTACAAAGCCAAAATACTTTACTTTATTAACATATTCAATTACTTGCCTGTTCAAAATGATTTTTAGGAACCCAGAAAGATTAACTATGCCTCGACAACAAACCATACTTGACGTTTTCGAGGGATTAAGGTTTAACTTATTAAGTTCAGCCCATTTTTGTATATTAAGTAGGTCTCCATTAATTTCAGCAACACAGTCTGCCATCAAACCCATTTCACGAAAAGAATAAATTAAAACATCATCCGCGTACATGTGTAAACGGCAATTTAGAACGTCCTCAGGAAGATCGTTACCTAATAAATAACGAAAATAGAAGGGCTCCAAGAACAGATCCTTGTGGAACCCTGTAATTAACAATGTATGGATTAGAAGTACCTTCATCCGTTGTATTCCATTGAACTCGATTAACAAGATAGTTCCGCAAAAGACTGAGAGAAGTTTTCGAAAAATTAAATTTGTTTCCTAATTTAGAAATCAGAATTTGGTGGTCAATATTGTCAAAGGCTTTTAAAAAATCTAATAGAACCATAATACCTAACTGATTTTTATCAAGAGCACAGCGAAAGTTTGAAGTTACTTTTATAACTTCAGATTCGCAACTGTGCTTTGTACGAAAACCTGACTGCCATTTAGAAAGTTTATTACTACTATCTAGATAGCCTTGAATTTGATCAGCCATCAGCCGCTCAAAAACTTTGCCGAAAAAGAGCAGCAAACTAATAGGCCTAAAATCAGATGGCTCAGAAGGGTTATTTCTTTTTGGAATAGGAATGACAGTTGCGTTTTTCCATTGTTCAGGAAATTCACTGCTATAAAAACAAGTATGCATGATATGTTTCAATGGTGGCAGAATAAAAGGTAAGATTAATCGAATAAATTTTGGCGAGATGTTGTCGGAGCCAATAGAATTTGATTTTACTAAACGTATTGCATTTAAAATCTCGGTTTCATCAACTCAGTTAAATAAAAATTCGTCATTACCTGAAGTAACAGGAAGCAACAGGCAAGCAGGTATGCGACTGAGATGAAGCATAAAATGACTGCATTATCTGCGGGCTTAGAGGACATTTTGAAATATTTTTACTTCCAGTGACACCAACTTCATTCAAATTTTTCCAAAGTACTTTAGTACCCAGAGAAATATCTAATTTTTGAAGAAAATAAGCTTTCTTACTTGAGCGTATCAGAGATGTAACTTTATTGCGAGCGTAAACATATTGACGCCTATTGTATACCGAAGGATTTCTTTTATGTTTTCTAAAAAAAACGTTCTCTTTCCCGAATAAGGGCTTCAATTTCCTTGCTGTACCAAGGGCAAAACTTAGAATTTTTAATTTGTTTATTAACAATTGGGACATATTCATTGTAGAGTCTATCAAGTAAGCTATTCATAATTAAGACCTTACTATTAACATCAATTGTATACAAAATATCATTCCAATAGTTATTTCCAACATTATTCTGCATATATGAGCAATTGAATGAACGAAACGATCTATAGCTAATAGTTTTGGAACCATTCGTGGGACTTACATAAAACTGGAAAGAACAAAATATAAAGTCATGTAAAAAGTCAGATGTAGTTCTCACCGATCATTACATAATACTTTACTGCTTGAACTAGTTAAAAACAAGTCAATGAAGGATTCACCACCGATTGAAAACAGGTTTGCTAAAGCTTGTTTACAACAGTTAAACTCAATCTTTCACAAAAATAATGAAAAAGACGTGTAGTGGTATTGTTATTAGCAAATTCACATTAAAGTCCCCACCAATCCGAATGTCCTTCTTTAAATGTACATGTACACGGTGGGCAATACACGACCACTAAGAACAAGAAGCATTTATCATTAGTCATTACCATTGTAAAGTTCGATGCACAAGAATTCTAAGATTGAATTAGTTGACGAATGAATGATTTTTGTTTGTATATTTTCTTGATGTACATGCAAACCCCTCCACCACGACTGCTGCGATCGTTCCTATACAGTTTAAACCCAGGGAAATTAACTAGTAGAGAAGAAATTTTCATTTAACCACGATTCTGACACCATGATAACATCCAGTTTAGACCCGCTCAACATTTGATACAAAACAGTAAATTTCGAACGAATACTTCCAGCATTAAGATGACACACATTGAGACTATTATACGCATTACACAACACATTGCAAATCGATCTTACGTTATCAGGATTTGTACCCATCATGAAAATAAGAACCATAAAAACTCACCCACTATTAAGAAGAAGAAGTCAGTGTATAGCTACAACCTAATGTTAAAAGATAATATAATAAAGGAACTAAAGATAATAAAAATTTTAAAAATATGTTTGAAAATGAAGAAAATATTACAAAATTTAAAGAATATTGCAATATAAAAATAATAAAATTAATATAAGAGAAGGAAGAATACAAATTTCAAAAATAATTAAGTTAATTTCGGACATAATTTAGCATTAAGTGTCATCAACATCCACAATAAATTCAAAAGTTTAATTCAAAAAGATTGATAGCTAACAAAATATTAGAAAATTAAATGAATTTAGGTAATCATACTTGGTAAGCTTTTTACAAATTAAAATTCGTTAACAACATTGCCTTCAGCAATAACTCCAGCAACACCTCCATCAACAGCAACATCTGGATCACCAGCATCTTCTACGGCAACAACCTCTTCATAAATCGGTTTGGTAAACAAAACACCGGTTTAAACACTAAAGGCTGGAGAGTCCTCAGGATCATCAAGGAAAAAAGCGGCGGATATCACGTCACTTTTTCCATCGATGATAAATCCAAGGAATCCATACTGAAATCCAAATGCAATCTGTTCTTGAACTTCTCTCAGATCCAAATTAGGATCAAAAGAAGTTGAAGGCAGGAAGCCACCAGGACACAAGAGAACAACAAGGGCGATAGCTCTAAGAGCCTTGTTAAACCACAGGAAGCCAACAAATATGCTCCTGTAATCAGTGGGTAAATGGTAGAGGTTACCAATGCCGTCTTTACCATAAGGGCACACGGGGCCCTTATATATTCTCAAAACATTTTTGTCGGTCAGACCATCTACCAAAAAATTTTAGTTTTTATATGGCAACCAAACAATCAAATAAATTTTTTTCTACACCTATACGGAAAATATATGTTTTCAAAAAGAAAACAAACTATGTGGCGTTGTATGCGGACAAAATTTTAAATCCAAATTCAATTTTCAAAAAAAAAAATAAGACAATAATATTTTCAAAAAAAAAGAAAAATACCTTTTTTTCCACTGTAGGTAAGATTATTTATTATTTATTAATAAAAACAACGAATTCTCTTCTATTATCTTGTTCCTTAAATAATAATTTCGTTTGAAGTTTGCAAAACTGTCAAATTTGTAGTGCGTGTTAAAATCAGTGTAAAAATATGAGTAATTCGTATTAAAAAACGAAAAAGAATCAATTCGTCGGCAAAAAACATCAATACTTTTTCCGTTGGAAAACGTTTGAGAAAAAACTATTGCCGGCTCGTCGACGCACTATGTGGCAAAATCCCGATTTCGTGCGATTAAGTCAGTTTTGAAAATTTCCGATTTTTATCAAAATTCTTATATAGTTATAAATTAGACATTAGTTCCAATCTAGTTTTGAAATTTCATCAGATAATATAGCTCCCTTTAGAAGTTAGAGGCTCTCAAAGATTCGGATTTTAGCTGAAAATTTAAATTACTTTTTGTATGAAAAAAAAACATTGTCTTTGGTTTGTTTAATTTTGTTCTATTTTTATGGTAAGTAATTTTTTCTTTTAATTTTTATTTTTCTTACGTATTTATGAATTTTTATCACTTTTTTCCCGACTCAAAAATGTTACTAATTTTATATTAGAGGTAGTTTTCGATTTTAGGTCAAAATTTGAGTATGATCGTCATTAAGTGGCCGGAAATCATAGCAGGGGCAGAATGATCAAATTGATCTTTTGCATAGTCATTAATAGTAGTGTCTACAAGCAGAAACTAAAGAGTTTTGTTGAATCATTTTGCCCCGAAGATATTAAAATTTCAAAAAACAGTAAAAATCCATAAATCGATAATTTTAGAAAAATCGTTTCTATTTTTTTTAAGCTTTAAAAAAAAATTAGATACAAATTATTATTACTGTACTATTAAAGATTTTTTGGAAAAAAAATCATTCAAATTGATCGATTACTTTTCGAGTAAATCGAATTACAATAATTTTTTTCTTAATTCAATAAATTTTTTTTTTTTTTTTCTTAAGCTTAAAAAAAAATTTGAATGCATAATAATACAAGTATAATACCAAAGATATTGGAGAAAAAAAATTAAAATTAATCTCTTATTAAAATCAGTACATTACATTGTATTTATTTTAACATATTTCGAAAATTTGTACAAAAATGTTTTTGAGTGACTGTAGTTCTCATAAAGGTTGATTGAAGAACATTATTTCTGATAAGTACATTAATAAGCTAGTGTTAAAGAGTTCTCTTTGCCCTAAAGATGTTAAAAAAAAATATATCGATAAATATCGATAAATCGATATTTAAAGATAAATCGATTTTTATTTCTGAGGTTAAAAATAAATTTTAATTTAAAATATTGTTTTTATTGTTAAAGAATCATGTAAATCAGTGCATTACTTTTCCAGAAAATTGAATTTGATTTTTTTTTAAGTAAATCGATAACTAAATAAACTAAATCGATAACATTATTTTCTCATCTCTATATTGCGCTTGCAAAAAAGCGCTCTCGTGCAATTGGCTTTCTCATTTTATACCGTATTTGTTATTTCAGTGCCGGTTCAATGGTGGGGATTAGAGAGTAGAAATGACACCCAAAAATGTTTTTAGTAGGACAACACGTGAGAAATCCTCCTATTTTTCTCAATGTCTTGTTCTTCTGTTCTTCACATGTGGATACGAATGTATGAACTATTGCTACATGTTTCCTACAAGCTGCCAGTGAAGCAATGGAGATGCACTGAAACTGCCATCAAAGAACAAAAACAAAAAATTCAAAGTGAGTTTAGAACACGAACTGGGCTCATAATTGACCAACCTAAGCCAGGATTTGGGAATACAAACGATGGCAACACGGCAAGGCGATAACTGCGGAAATCACTGTGATTGACGAAAATGTAATCAGACGTTTTCATGTTATTTTACAAGCAATTTCCAGTGCTTTCAAAATTAATGTTGCCAAATTCAAAACTTATTGTTTTGAAACAGCACAACTTTTTGTTTCACTTTACCCTTGGTATTACATGAGCACTTCAGTTCATAAATTATTAATTTATGGACATCTCATAAATGAAGCTATCCTGCCTATAGGTATGCTCTCCGAAGAAGCTCAAGAAGCTAAAAATAAGGAGTTTAAGTTCCTGCGAGAGCATTTAAGCCGAAAGACCTCCAGATTAGACACGATGACTGATATATTTCAAAGGATGCTCTTATCTTCCGATCCAAATATATCCCTGAAACGTAAACTACCAAGTTCCAACAAATCACAATTTTATCCGGAAGTAATTGAAATGTTTGAGTGTGAAGAGTTTTTAAATAGCAGCTTCGTTGAATGAATACGTAGGTATATAGTTCTTATTTTAAAATACATTTTTGTTTTTCAATAAAATTTATAAGACTGATATGATAGCAGTAGAATATTTATAGTTTTTATTTTAAAATACACTTCAATGAAATATACATATAAGAACATGTGTTTTAAAAAATCCATCGAAATTGTTTGAATTGTTTGGAAAAAAGCGTTAGATCCGTTTTCGAGAAAAAAAAGTTACCTTTATATTGGTTGTGTGGCAGGTGCCAATATATATATTTTTACTTTCGTAATAGCCCAGGGAAATTAGTAATTTAAATCGCATTTTTCGCGGGACAAAATTTTTTTCATGAAATGTGTTCGGGTGGTTGTCCTTATCATAAAAGTCAATTTGTTGGTATAATTGGAGGTTGGGAACAGCCGCCATCTTGGAAAAGAGATTGGTATCGTTTTTATTGAATAGCTCCATTGTTATCCATTTTAACAAAAAATGACAAAGGTAAGACTTATTAACAATAAAATTATCTAAGAAATGATATACAAAACAATTCCGTGAGTTGATTAAATAAAATTTTTTAAAATAGAACTATATATAAGCCGTTTATACGATTATGTTTTAGAAGCTTTTTTTGTTTAGATTTTTGTTTGTTTATTTGAATTGAAAAGCCTGATATGGTTAGTTAAAAAAGCTTATATCGTGAGTTCTATTAACCCGATCGCAGAGATTGAGGTGTCCAGATTTAGGAAAAATGATAGAGCATCAGCTTTTATATTTATAATTGGAAGTAGTATAAATTTAGCCCATTCACATTAACTGGAAAACTTACGTTATTTAACCCCCCAAAAACCGTATAAAGCACAAAATTAGAGTTGTCAGACCTTTGAAATCGACATTAACACGCGTATGGCTGCAAAACTGCGTACTTATATTTTGGTTATACCTCTACTCCCAAATTTTCTCGGTCTACTAGCAAAACAACTGCTTTTTTCATACTTTTGACTAGTACATGGAGAGTTTCGGAGTTAGAATACTTCTACAATACGATGGTGACGATAACGATTGTGGGCTCATTTTATAGGTAATTATAATTACTACAATTCATTCTTGAAGAATTATCCAAACAAATCAAAAGTTCGTCAGATATATGAAAAAATGTCATTTTGTCCCAACCTTGCGATACAGACCCGCACTTTGACCAACTATAAAATTTTATTTAATCAACTCACGGAATTGTTTTGTATATCATTTCTTAGATAATTTTATTGTTAATAAGTCTTACCTTTGTCATTTTTTGTTAAAATGAATAACAATGGAGCTATTCAATAAAAACGATACCAATCTCTTTTCCAAGATGGCGGCTGTTCCCAACCTCCAATTATGCCAACAAATTGACTTTTATGATAAGGACAACCACCCGAACACATTTCATGAAAAAAATTTTGTCCCGCGAAAAATGCGATTTCATGCCCATATTTTGACTAATTTCCCTGAGCTATAATATCATTCCTTATCATAATTTTGAAACGAAAAATACGTCACGATTTCATAAGATGTACCTTCATAGAACTTTCATATTTGCTTTATAGTACCTTTAGTGTCCAAGTAAAAATTGATTTTTATAAGCGTATACCCTATAATACTTAAGATAAACAGATAATTTAACCATTTCTTACAATAACATATTTATATTTTGAAAAAAAAAACATGTATAGCAACCGTTTTTAATTAATCGCACGAAATCGGGATTTTGCCACATAGTGCGACGGTACATCAATGTTTTGGTTCAATGGAAAACGCCATGGTACAATGGTTTTAATTTGAATTGCGAATTGCTCTCGTATTTAAAGATTGACACATAAAATTCATTAAATAACTTTTAAAAAAATTGTTTTTCAAAAAAAAAAAAATTATTTTTTAAATCCAAAAATAACACCGGCACACAAAAAAAAGTGTCATGTACCAGGAACCAGACCTATCTTTCTATATCGTCGCCCTAGTATTGAAGTGCCGTATACGCCATTTTTACATTTTTGGGAAATCGCATTTAAATGTTCGGAAGATAATTGCGAAAGAACTAACCGCTCGTATTTTTTGATATTTTAGTATGATATATAATTAAAATGTGTCTTTTATATACATGCTATTGGACATCTGCAATTCGTTTTGTTTTCAAAATATTTAAATTTTTGTCCAAAATGAGTTTGCCGTATACGCCATGAAAATCAGAAGTTTCTTTTATTCATATACACGTACGTCAAAGAAAAACATAACGTACGTCAAAACAATTCTCAAAATTTTCTTGCATTGCATGAAAAATTTGACGTAAATGCCAAAATTTCTTGTTTTTGTCAAAACAATAGTGAATATCTCGGCAACGAAAAAAGATAGAAAAAAACGGATAGCAGATTTGAAAAGAGCAGCTTCGAAAACATACGACTGCATACCTAGTTCAAAAAATGCAATTTGGCGTATACGGCACTCCAATACTAGGGCGACGATATGTTTTAGGACCCGCTGAATTTGAATTTCAAGTCTGTTTGGCCCTGTCACCCTCCAGTTTTGAGTAAAATGCAAAAAACTCAAAAAAGGAAGTTTTTTACCTTTTTTGGGGTCATTGTTGCATTTTTCTTAAAACTGGAGGGTGACCGGGAAAAACGGACTTGAAATTCGGATTCAGCGGGTCCAAACACATATAGAAAGATAGGTCTGGTTCCTAGTACATACAACTTTTTTTTGTGTGCTGGCACTGTCGCGACATGTTGCTGTCATCCCCGGCACACAAAAAAAATATCCAAAATAATTTTTTTTTTAAAGTTTTCTTAGTTTTAATATCAGTATAAACCTTTTTATGTAAAAATTTTCATTAAAATCGGTTGTGTCGTTTTCATTAAGAAATCGGTTCTATGGCAAGTAGGTACCGTTAATAACGGTCCAAAAAATATTTTTCTTCTTTCAAAAGTGCGGCCTTATTTGCAGCAAAACATATTTTTTTTTCAAAGCAAAATCGTTATCCGTTTTTGAGAAAATTGCAATATCTCGAAAACTTTATGTTGGAGATATCCGTTGAAAAAGAGACATTAAAATAAAAAGGCAAAAAATAAAAAAAAACGGCTCTTGAAAATTACGTAGAAATCGTCTGTACGTTACTATAAACATTTATTCTAAGGTGAAGGGAGTATTGTATATGTAAAGGTACACTTTTGTATGTAAGTGTAGTATGTATTAGTATAAGAATGATGTATTACACATAACTACAATTTTTTTTGCGGAAGTTTAAGTTACTTTTATGTATACATTTCCAATCCTGACTCTGAAAATGAAAACCATTTTCATCTATCAGCTTTAGTTTTTGAGGTATTGCATATCTCCAGTTTTGTAGAAAAACACAAGAAAAAATTATGATACAAATTTATTTAATTTTCAAAAGCAGCTAAAAATGATCTTTTTAATAATTTTCTTGCATGAGATGCTTGTGGTAGGTCTCTTAATAAACTCCAGCAGTAATCTGCCATCATAGCAAGTCCCATCTGCCCTTATAACGCTTCTCCATGGTACAAATTTCCTGGTAAAATTTTTCGCCTTGTTCGTCACTGTAGTGACCAAGGTTGTCAAGAAAATGGTTCAAATGGAATTTAGATAGTGAAGCCTTAGGCTCATGTTACAACCAAGATTTTTCAAACATAACAACATGTGCTAAACTAAGTTTTGGTAGTTTGGTGCTTTAGTATTACCAAGAAAATTTTTCATATCTAACACAAACGATTTCCATGCTAAGGTGCCCAACCCATAGAATCCGTTGCGTCGAAATTTTCAAGTGACAGCTCTTTAAAATACACACGTTCTTATGGGAAGCGACCCATAAGCGACGGATCGGACGGAGGCCGACGGATTCGACGGAAGAAGTAGCCCGACTTTCTACTTTTTCGTCCGTCGTATCCTTTGACATTGGTTGTCAACAATAGATCAGTTCGATTTTCTGCTTCTGAATGCACACCACCTACATGAAATCTAGTCGCACATTTTATTTTAATAAAAAAAAAGAACAACAATAATAGTTAAGAATTTCTTGCATCAGAACTACCTTAGTGCCCATTCAGCGATAAAATATCGAACACACCTTGGAATTTGAAGTGAGCTGTCAAAAAGTTCATCAAAAGGCAGAGGTATGTGTTAAAAAAAAAATGTGGTTTGAAGATAGATACAAAAGGTTAATATGAAAAACTATTTAGGCAAAGATTGATGTGAGAGTATCTCGTAACAAGGCGGTACATGTACATACAATTATATGACCAAAGGCAGAGATCTGAGCCTCTGCAAAATTTTACTTGGGGAATAGTCCTGGAAGTATCCTATGATTACAGCATATCCTGAAAAAAGCTATAAGTGATTAGAAAGACATAAGAAAAATCACCGGTGGCAGAGCAAGGGTGGCTGAGGGGCACCGATATTATATTTATATATATATCAGTGGCGAAGGGTTCATATAACTCGATTATTTCCGTCTTACCTTTTGAAATTCTCAAACTCAACAACATAAACTTCTGGCAACATGAATATAATTTCAATCAACACCTGCACATGCTGTCAACATTAGGTGTGTTTTTTATTACAACCGGTCTTAGCTGGACAAAAAAAAACGCAGTCTGGGCTAAGCAATTTACATGTTAAATACAACAACACCTTAGCCCCTTGGGCTTAGTTGTTTAGCCCGGAGATTTCTCTGGGATTAACTTTTTGAACAGTTTTAAATCTGTGCTACCAAACTAATTTTTCATAAATTGTTTAGAATTTGTTTAAAAACGTGAAAACTCACGTTTAAAAGGACAAAATGTATTAAAATAGTTTTGCTAGCATACATTTTTGTATCTCTTTGTAAAACATACATGAAAAATACAAGAAAATGACGAAAGCGAAAAATATGACAACTCTAAATTTTTGTTGTGTCTGCTGTTTTCGGAACATTCAATATACAGTGCTGCCAAGATTTCAGGTTAAGCCCCGAGGCGTTTTTTTTGTCCAGTTAAGACTGGTGGTAATAAAAAACACACCTATTATTTCAAATACTCTTCTTTCAGTTCTACTCTAAACAAACACAAAACTAGAGCAAAAAAAAGGTAACCCGAAAAATGTCGTCTTATAAACAATAGAACAAATTTGTTTTTTTTCCTCTTTTTTCATTTACTTAGTACTGCCATTGTGACCTCTCTGTTTAATACAAGCTTTCTTATGGAAGAAAATAAGACGATATTCTTCGTCTTATTTTTTGGTGAATTTTTATGTATCTCTCATAATTTTTGCTCTGAGTTAATGAATTCGCAGTGCGCATGACAGTGTCTGCTTGAGGTAGGTTTCATTTTCATAGGAAGAAAAAAAAGGTAGAAATAAGACGGTTTCCTCCCACAGTACACATAATAAGGTAATATATTCCGAACGTTGTAAAAATTTGTTTGTCAAAAATGGGCACCAATCTGTCAGGTCGGCCTTTAATTTTTATATTTCAATCGCAGTAAACAGGAAATTTGTTTTTGTTTTAATTTATAAAATGTCATTTAAAAATTTTATAAATTGAAAAATAACAAATTTTCTTCGTGTTTCATCGCGGAAAATGGTAAATAATTGTTTAAAAATTAGTGGTGTACGTGGTTTATCGGTTTTTGTGCGTTTTTCGTCGGTATTTTAAACAATTAAGAATTCGGTAGCTGACATTGGTAGCCAAAGTGTCATGTTTTGACAATCTGGCGACCAATGTCAGTTCGGAATATATTACCTTTTTATGTGTACTGTGGTTTCCTCCGACTTATTTGGGGAATTTGTGTGTATCACGCAATCGCTGAGCTGATGAGCCAAATTATTATGTTGCGCAGGTTGTGGGTGAGGTAAGTTTTATTTGACGAAAATCAGTTAGGAAAATATAAGAGCTATAGAACAAGAAAATAACGCGCCCCTTTCCGACTTATTATCTGAATTTGTATGTATCTTTCCACTGGGCTGTTGTGTCAAAGGTTTCCACTATGATAAGAAATATGCGTGGATGTTATATTTAATGTCATAAGGCATTTTTGTTGGCAGAAAGTGCATTAAATATAACTGCAATTTCCATAAAGTGGCACAACTGCCCCAATTGAATTCAGCAAGTCCCATCTCCCTAGAAGAATGCAGTGCAATTTTGAAAATAATAAAAATTTAGATGATGCAAAAATTGTGAAAAGTTTGTAGATAGTAAGATTTAGTGATTATGACTCATTTATTTATTGATTGATTATGACTTTAATATCATTGTTCGACAATCAAAAAAGTCGAGAGCAAGAACTTTGCTTTGTGATTTTTTTTTTAATTTAGTGTTCTGAATTCAGAAATCACAAATTTTCATTTGCTAACCTCTAAGATTTTGAAATATTTATTTCTATTTGCAATAATCTTTGAAAATAAATAATTTTGAAAAGAAATCAATTTATTTTATATATACCTACAATAAAATACGAGTATGACTTTTTGACATTCAAAAATTAGTTTTCTAAAAAAATACATGTTGGTAGAATTCCACTTCAAAAGTATCGAAAAATAACGTTTTCTACCAGTTAATACTCAAGTGTTTCAAAAAAGTGACGGTCCAATGCAATTTTCACTTCGGGAAAATCCTTTAGAAAAGTATGGTTTTGTTCAAGCTCTATTTTGTAACTTTATAGGTATTATTTTGTCTTAGAGGATTCAAATAATTTGAATCAGTTTAGTTTTATGAAGAAAACAAAATTGTAGTTAAAGGACCCTCTTACTAAAAGTTTTGTATACACCTAGATAACTGTTGCTTCTGTCGGCGTCGAGAGATCTTTTTAGTTGTAAGGCGCTTCCATGCATAGAAGATAGACTTTCTGATCTAGCACTTATATCTATAGGTAGAAAAAAACTTCTTCTAAATTCTAATTACTAAAAGTAGACTTGACTTTTAAGAAAAAGTTCTTGCAGAGTTTTATGAAAGAAAAACGTAGAACTTTGCACACTTTTTAATGGAAACTTTATTAAAAAAAATATATAGGTATATACATATTTATACATATATCTTATGTTTTTGACAATTCGTCGCCCTAGTATTGGAGTGCCGTATATGCCAAATTGCATTTTTTGAACTAGGTATGCAGTCGTATGTTTTCGAAGTTGTTCTTTTCAAATCTGCTATCCGTTTTTTTCTATCTTATTTCGTTGCCGAGATGTTCACTATTGTTTTGACAAAAACAAGAAATTTTGGCATTTACGTCAAATTTTTCATGCAATGCAAGAGAATTTTGAGAATTGTTTTGACGTACGTTATGTTTTTTTTTGACGTACGTGTATATGAATAAAAGAAACTTCTGATTTTCATGGCGTATACGGCAAACTCATTTTGGACAAAAATTTAAATATTTGGAAAACTAAACGATTTGCTGATGTCCAATAACATGTATATAAAAGACACATTTTAATTACATATCATACTAAAATATCAAAAAATACCAGCGGTTAGTTCTTTCGCAATTATCTTCCGAACATTTAAATGCGATTTCCCAGAAATGTAAGAATGGCGTATACGGCACTTCAATACTAGGGTGACGAATTGGTTTTAATTGCTTAATTTCATGGCTTGAAACGCAGAAATGCATTAAAAATTTGGAATTGAATTTCTTGGTGACAAATTTTGTCTTCGACTTACCATTTGAAATCATTCACGCCTCGCCACTGATATATATATATATTCAACTCAGGGTGATTCTGTTAAAGAATTTTGTGGTCCCTTAAGGACAAGTTTTTTTTACTTTTATTAATTTTTTTTTGATATATTTTTATTAAATTGAATTGAATTTGTCAAAAGAAAGAAAATCAGATAAAGAGTAATTATTTCGTTTTAAGTAAAAGTTAAGAAATCTAATACAAAAAAAAGGAGTTTAAAAGAATTACACAAACTATGAAAAAAAAAAAAAAAAGAAATTACAAAGTGAAGTGTTTGTTCCAGAATTAAATCAAAATATATATGCATATATATGCATTAATGTATTAACATAAGATACATGTTATCGAATCATCGAATGTATCTTCGAAACGTGCTGCCGGCAGAACTACGAGGGACATGAAATGTAAGTGATTTTTTTATATTATATTATTTTTATTTGAATTATAAACCTATACATACATATATATATATTTGGTTAAGGAAAGGAACCAATACACTCTGGTCCTAAAAATTTGAACCACTTTGAAAATAAAAAATTTTTTTATTCAAAAAAAAAAAATAATATATATAAAATTTTTAAGTGTTAAGAGAATACTACACTCTGGTTCACGAAAGTTGATCAAGCTATAAAAAGTGAAATTAAATTACGTTATATTGATTTAAAATAAAATAATTATCTTCCGAGTAAATATACTTAAACGAAGACTTTTAAAGATTTATTTATAATTTTTAAACATACTTTTTTTGATTGTCTTTACTTTTTTTTTTAATAATTTTCGATATCTATATATAAAAGCTGAATTTATAAAATTATAGCATAAGAAATGATAAAAACATCAATAAATTTTGAACCAAAATATATATGAATTATCAATGATCTAATGATGGAGTGCTAAAATCTTAACAAGGGTGTGTGAGATGGGCTCGGCTGGGCCAGCGATGATCAAAGGGAGATAATATTGGCGTTTTGAGGGAGTAAACTGTGGGGAGAAAAAAACTTATTTCATCAAACAGCAATGGGTTGACTTAATATACGAGACTTATAGGGCGACTTTGACAATGACGTACTTACATAGATACTTACCTACATACTTACCTAGGGACATGGCGATACATTAGCTTACAGACATATTTATACTAACTTACTTACCTTTAGATACTTAGATACTTACTACATACTTACCTTTACTTTTAGATACTGATGCTAACTTACTTACCAACGGACTTATAGATTCAACATAATAACTTATAGATACATTTACATACAAACTTTTAGATACATTTACTTACAAACTTATAAATACACTTACATACAAACTTTCAGATACATTTACTTACAAACTTATAAATATCTTTACATACACAATAAATTCTACAACAACTTACTTTTATTATTTTTGTATAAACTATTTTAGATTATAATTATGAATGCAAGAGATTTTACTTATACATACATTCAGACATGATTAGACACACATACATACAATAATAACTTAAACATGACTTAGATTGTAGTTGGGGGGATTACTTTAGGGGTCATCTTTAAACATCCGGCCGCGAAGATGACAATGGTTGTATTTTAGATACAAGGGTGGGTTTGGCCAATCTTCTGCCAACAACATCTGGCAGTGCTTTTGATGACTCAACGAACGACTGTGTTCGTGAGACATGATGTTACTGTGGGATTTGGTGATAAATACAAAAATTATCTATTTTTAGGAATTTAGATTAGGATTAGTTATAGGTTAAGCTTAGAGATTATATCTACGTTTGATATAAATATATATATAGAATTAAGGGTTTATCGATAAGATTAGAGTTAGAAATTTAAATTTTTGTATTTTTTTTTATCAACCAAGATCCTAAATTGGCTTCACCCTTTCACCAATGCAGTGACATAGGTATCTAAGTCTGTGCGCTTCCTTTGATTTTTTTTTAAATAATTTTATCTACTTCCCTATTCTCCCATCCTTTCCTATCCCTTTTAACAGGTACGAGATTTTTGATTGCTGAGTAGGTGGTGTTGGGAGAAGCGCTAGAACCAACCCCAATCCTTCGAGTTTAGCCGAGTGAAGAGCAAGCGTACCACAGCCCTGTTTCAACACCAAAAAGATGCCCCCGTGGCCAATATCCTTAGACTCGCAACATAACAAGAGGAACCCTTCAAGCAAGAAAACGGAGTTCTGTTTGATTTCTCCCTTTGGAAACGCCGTTTTACTCACACATTTACAACTTTTTGTGTATGAACACAAAGTCGAAGGAGAAAGCGTAGTGAAAAATCGAAAAGGAGAAATAACGAAGGAGAGACAAAGGCAACAAAATGACATGGCGCCATTTTGTTATTTGTTGCATTGTCTCGCGTATCGTGGCTCCTCATTTAATTTTAATTTTTATAATAATAAATATTAGAATCCTGTTAAGAAATTGGAATATTTCAACCAAAAATAAAACTGTGCAAGTCGAAATCTTTGACAAGTGCGCTGTTGACTGTTTCCCCCTATTTAGGACCTGAGAAATCGATTGGCATCATTAGTTTTTCGATTTATCGGTACAATTTCGAACAAAATTTTTTTCGGAAGTTTTTTCAATAATTTTAAGCATTTTGGCCGGTTTAAAGTCATTTTTCTTGTTTATATTGCTATTTTTTCTGCTCAAACGTTATTTACTACCAGCATAAACTACTGGCTCTGTGAATATCTTAGTAACGAATGTGTGCCGTTGTGTTTTAATACATTTTTTTTTTTACATTTGAAGCCGATTTGTGAGAAAATTGCTTCTACCGCCTAAACGATTTAATCTTATCCTTCACTCCCATATAATTTTTTCTGTAAATAATCTTAATAATCCTTATACATCATTTTATTTATGAAATTAAAAAAAAAGTTTTGAAAAAAAATTTTTAGTTTAAAAAAACAAAACGGCAACACCGGCAATTTTTAACACAAAGATTTTAAATTATTTTTCATTGCCGACGTTTTAGAACAGAAATTATCAAAATTGGATCTGTAATTTGCTTTTTTAATTTTTTTCAACAAAATCTTGCTAAATTGTTAAACAAATTGCATAAAATTATTTATTTGTTTAATGCTGGTAGTAAGTAACGTTTGAGTCGAATAAATAGCAATATAATCAAGAAAAATTACTTTAAACCGGACAAAATGCTTAAAATTATTGAAAAAACTTCCGAAAAAAATTTTGTTCGAAGTCGTACCGATAAATCGAAATTCTAACCCTCTGTAGGTGCACCTTTTTTTTGTGCCGTGATAGGCACACGGGTGCGAATTTGGTTTGTACTTTTTCACGTCGCTAGAACTTTTTCAGTCTCAATATTTTATAGAGAATCAATTTGTGACCACTTTTTTGAAAAATCCTTATTTTTTTATTTTTGTGTTGCCAAATTCGCACCCGTGTGCCAATAGAGGGCTAATGATGCCAATCGATTTCCGATTTAGGGGGGAACAGTCAACAGCGCACTTGTCACTTAATTACACTTGCACAGTGTAATTAATCATTTTATGTTTTTCGGCAATCTTCTTCTCCGATACTAAACCACCACCAACATTCAACATCTACAAATATTCAATAATTTGTCGAATTAAATAAAAGATCAGATACTGGCTAGTATCAACAGAAAATTATTAATATATGTGTTTTTATTTGTGAAAATAAAATGAAAAATTTTGAGTGAAAAAAAAAATAAATTGTGTTCTTTTTGTTTTTGCGAATGGCTTCAGGTGCCAAACGTCATTCCTTTTTTTCCATTTTTTTTTTCTGGTAGGTTTTAGCTGCTCTGATTCTCGTACGACTTCGGCTCCTTTTTCTGGGAATGGAAAATTTCACCACACCAATTCATATGCAATCGGCTTCGCGGTGATTATAATTTCCATACTAATTTGAGCCGCCGCCCGTGGGACCCGTTTCGTAGTCGAGGTCGGATTCACTTCGGAGCCGATTCGGACTCGTTTGCTTGAAGGGAATGAGAAATAAAGCGAAAGCGAACATGTCTCTATGGTTCCTTCCTGTTCGGCTTTTCGAGTGTACATTTGCACGAATATTTTTTCAGTTACCTCGTTTATGAGGCGATTTAAATCCTAGTTAAATCGAATCGGGGAGCTGAATCGAATCGAAAACATGCATATATAGATACCTATTTCCAAAGTTATTGTACATTAACTATGTTATCTATTTTCTTTTGCCCTTTGTGTTTTGGTTAGATTTTTCTATTTTACTGTCAAAATATTTAGGAGAAAACTGTGTTTTCGATTCTATTTCAATTCGATTCCTCGATTTGGTATAATCATAGAACTGGATTGAAATTTTATAATATAGTGATTCATAATATAGTGTACTGTGGACTTATACTACTTTCAACAATAGCTGCGTTCCTTTGGGAATATTTATCTACTGCTTAGTACTTAAAACTACTTTGAACTACCTTTGCTATATTGAAAAAGTAGTTCAAAGCTGCTTTAAGTACTAAGCAGTAGAAAAATATTCCCAAAGGAAAGCAGTTAATGGTTTAAATTTTGGTAGTTCCTCGGATATGTTTTCAGGAACTAGTTCCGACCGAAAAAAGAACCGTTCTTTTGCGCATTTCTACAACATTCTCAAAACATTATAGCCCGGGAGCCAGCGTCATTATTCAATGTTAAAGATGATAACGCTTAAATTATTTTTTTATCTGTAGTTTAGGCAAATGTTATCAACAAAATCGATGCCTGCCACCTCAACAGTGGGGCAATAAGTGGCAAAAAATTTTCAAAGTTGTAAAAAAAACGAGGTCACATGTCTAACATGATAAGACTTGAAACCGGTCTAGAACGTTAGTTGGCACTGCCTTGAGAAAAAAAACCATCCCTGCCACCTGGACAGTGGAGCGAAGTTATCCTGCCGCTGACCTAAAGTTGTAAAAAAAACCGTCAAATTGTTATATGTGATAAGGGCTGAAGTATGTTTAGATAGTTAGTTTGACATTTAAAATAGAGGAAAAACCATGCCTGCCGCTTGCGTCCCGGGGAGAAGTCGCCGGCAGGATCGAAAATAGTCGCACTGTCGCATACTGTATACAATCCAAAAATATTTTGTTTTTGGGTAGAAATCTGGGAGAGAAACAATGAATTTTGTAGACCGTTTAATAAAGAACACTGAAAAAATAATATCAGCTCTAAAAGTCTAATATCACTCCAAAAAAGGGGGCAAAGAGGGGAAAAACACCCTTTTTAATCTATTAATTATTTAATTTTATCTAAACAGCTATGAAACTAAATGTATACAAGAAATATGCATATTTTTTGCATAATTTTATATCTTAAAACAATAATGTAAGAAAAAGGGGCACAAAGAAGGGCAAATGGGATACAAACACATTTTTATATGGTTTCTTGATACCCATATATTCAGAACGAAATTCTTTTAGAATAATTAGTTTTATTTCTGGCACTAATATAAATCAAACCATAAAAATTTGAGAGTGGTGCGGTGGGGGTGGTTATGGGTCTAAAACACCCTTAATTTTTTTTTTTTGTTTCATAACGAAACGTAATGTGTATTTTTTTTGCAAAAGTCGTAACTGGCACAAATTGATAAGAATAAGATTATTGCAATCTTAATTTCACATTTTTTATTTGTGAGATCCTTACCAGAATTGCCACTGGTAATATATTTATTTTTAAATGAAACATTTTTTGCAATCAAAAATGTAAATTTTTTCAATATAAATGTCTATTTTTTTTTTTTCAAAAACATTTTGTTTGTCAATGATGAAGTTGTTTTTATTTAATTCATGGATAAAAATGTTACTTTTTTTTTAAATTATCAATTTATTTTCAAATGAATACTTTCCTTTTCCTATATTTATACCTGAGTTCATACTTGTGCAAAAAAAATATAATTGGAAAAACCATTTATTGGCTGATTTTCATAGTAAATTTTTTTATACCTGATTTCCTAATTGGTGCCAAGAAAAAGTAATGAAGAAAAATTATTTTGCATATTTTACCTTAAAAGGGTTAAATGCTCTTTTTCCAAGAAAAAGTAATTAGGAAAAATAATTTAATAAATCTACCCTATTGAACATTTTGGAAACAAAGGATAACAAAGAACCACCATCGCATGTAGATGTCCAAATTTTCGATGGATTTTTCATTCTTCATCTGATGAGAGAGATCCCAGCTTCTTTTGGAAATATTTCAAAAAAGATACTGCAGTTGTTTACGAGATGTACAGCCGGAACGGTGATAGTAACCTTTGACGAGTATTTCTCACCCTCAATCAAAGACAATGAACACACGTTGCGAGGTACAAACCGAAGTCAAATGTATATCAAATGAAGGGTCCCGATCAAGTCCGGCCTGCAGACTTTCTATCCGAGCTGAGAAATATTAATTTTAAGGAGAGCTTGGTGTCTTTTTTGATCGAAGACTGGAAAAATCAAGAGATGGTGACATTCTTCAAAAATAAAACAGTTTATGTTAACTATAAAAATTGTTACAAATTTTTGGAAGTTAATGGAGCTGTTGTTAGAACAGAAGACGAAAATAAAGATATTTCATGTTTAATGGAGTCATTCAGAAGTGGCGAAGATGTGCTGTCCAGCATTTTTGACTAAAATATAATCTTATAACGTTTTGAAAACAAATTAAAACCAAAACTAAAAGCACACACAAAAATGTTTTTTTAAAACTTATTTGTTTTGTAAAGATCTTATGCCAGGTAACAGCAAAAGGTGATTCCCCCCCCCCCTCCTTACCCTTTTTCTGGTATAATTGTTATGAGGTATATATTAATGCAAAGTATAGGTATATTTTAATATACCTACTTTTACTTTTTTAGACGTTTTGATAAAATAGATTAAAATGGGTATTTTTCCCCCTTTTACCCCTTTGCTTTGGAGTTATAAAAGACTTTTAGAGCTGATATTATTTTTTCGGTGTTCTTTATTAAACGGTCTACAAAATTCATCAAAACATTGTTTCTCTCCCAGATTTCTACCCAAAAACAAAATATTTTTGGATTGTATACAGTATGCGACAGTGCGACTATTTTCGATCCTGCCGGCGACTTCTCCCCGGGACGCAAGCGGCAGGCATGGTTTTTCCTCTATTTTAAATGTCAAACTAACTATCTAAACATACTTCAGCCCTTATCACATATAACAATTTGACGGTTTTTTTTACAACTTTAGGTCAGCGGCAGGATAACTTCGCCCCACTGTCCAGGTGGCAGGCATGGTTTTTTTTTCTCAAGGCAGTGCCAACTAACGTTCTAGACCGGTTTCAAGTCTTATCATGTTAGACATGTGACCTCGGTTTTTTTACAACTTTGAAAATTAACTGTAAATTAATGCACCACGGGTGCGCCTGCAGGCATCGATTTTATGTTTTTCTAATGTAAAAACTGCGCGAAAATAATAAATTCATCCATTATCAAATCTTTCAAAAATGAGTGAGGCTGGCTCCCGGGCTATTACGAACGTTATCGTCTTTCTATTGTAGACCCATAGACGATTATGTCATTTGTTTGGCACAATACCCCTGGAATGCCTTCAATTATACCTACGTTGAATTTGCTTCTGATTCAGGAGCGCTTGAAATTCCAAAGGGTAGCCGAAGGAAGCAATAACGCCCAAATGGCGCCAAAAAATGTTTCATTAGCTGCGATTGAGGTGTCCAACAGTTAGGGTTGGGAATAAGTTAGATTCTATCAGGATGCCGATTGTAATATGAAAGAAGATGTGTCTCGCATAGACGGGGCTTATCTTGTACATAAAGAACTTACACCAATTTCTTAACTTATTCTAGAAAATAAACTTTGAATTGGCCCCTGATTAATGACTTTTCTTAATTATTTGAATGTATTCCAAGTTGATTGCCGATTTATGATTATTCTGTTGAAACAAATATATTTTACTAAGCCATACATATTTCACCAATTTATTTCTTTTTTTGGAAAAGATCTTGGTGAGTTTATACCAAATTTCAAATCGAAGATTTTGCAATGCAGCTTAACTAAACATCGTATCCAACAATGTGGCGCTTTCCAATACATTCACCAACATAGAACCAGAAGCACACTTCCATTGTTACCAATGTGTTTAACCGTGCCTCGCGGACAGTAACATTTTTGTATGCTCCAGTACGGGCACCGTTAATAAGTCTGCCGATTCCTTGTCGAATGACGGGTATATCGCCAGGGGTAGGTGGTGTCAGTTCCACTCTAGCGTACTTCATGAAAACGTCCAACTGTGGCCTGGCCTGAGCCATTAGTTCTGAAAAAAGTTCGTTAATAACTATTGCGTAATATATCAGGGTTAGGTAGAATGCGATATTCTTACTGTTTACTAAACCAGACCCTTTTGTAGCGATGCTGGCCATTTTGTTGCTGTTTCTGCCTTTAAATAAATTTAAATTATATTACAATTAAAAGAAAAAATTATTTTTAATTCGTTGTATCTTTTGAAAAAATAGTGCAATCAAGAAAAAAAAAGTTGGGCTATCCAGGGCTAACGAACCACAGTGTAAAACCAACAATTTTTACAATTTTTAATTTTAGAAATAAGGGTGGGCTAGCGAAAAAAAATCTTGCGCTATCCGGGTTAACCTTGCGCAATCGAACCAGACAGGTTTGACAAAAAAATTAGCATTTCGGGGTGCCAGCTTTACATAGCCAGTGCGACCGCATTATTGAAAAAGGATTTGAAATCCATCTTAGTTCCATTTTCACATTCAGAATCCGTTTATGGAAAGTAACTCAATTTTTTTCATCTCCAAATTTAATAAACTCTGCACCATAAGAGACACGGACCATAACCGAAGTTTTCCGAATGAGATAATAATCATCTTATTTTCAATTCACTTATGTACCAACAAAAAATTCTTTCCTATCTTTCTATTCCTTCTAACTAGTGCCGTGCAGTATGCATTTAAAAGACCTTATAGCCCGGTCAATTTAGACATCCGAGGTTACATTAATTCCCAGCAAGCTGAAAATTGGTAGGATTGTTGGAAACACCATCATAAATTAAATCTAAAAAGTCCTCATCGATCCGAGGTGTGGAAAAAAATTTACGGGGGGTCAAAGGTCAAAAAAATGAGTTTTTCACGATTTTAAGCAAAACGGTAAGTCTTATCAAAAAATTTTCAATGCAAGAATTGTAGACCAGATTATTATATATAAAAAGTGTCATGACACTTTTTTTCCTAAGACCCACCGTTTCTTAGGTATAACGATTCAAAAAGTTGAAGTTGAGTTGTAATCGTCCTAATCAGGCCTATTCTGAAAAAAAACTCCTAACTGAAAAGTTCCTGAAATTTCATTATTTTTTTAGCTTGAATTTCGTTCTTCAATGGTTAAGAATATGGGGAAAGCAAAAAAAATGGAAATTTTCGCCATTTTTCAAAATGGGGGCCCTTCTCCCGAAACCATTTCCTTGGGAATTTTTGTTTAGAATATGTCTGAATATATACAGGGTGTGCAATAGAGAATGGACAACCCTAAATTGGCTGATAGCTAGACTTATGACTGTTCTAAAAACAGATAGAACAATGTTCTATCGCAACCAGTTCATAAAATATTGGCTTTTTTTCGTTCAGTGTATTTTAAATTTTATCATCTTATGTTTTCGTTCACTACAACCACGAATGAATGAATTTTATTTATTTCTTTTTTTTATAATTTTCTACAATAATTGTATGAGCACATAAACGCTTTAAAAACTGCAAAGCTATTGCACATTTTCGTAAAAAAAATTTTGAAATCTGTTTTTTGATGCAAAATGTAAAAAAAGTATTTTATGAAAAATTTTAAACACCTGTGGTATAAAATAAATCTATGGAAACCTAAGTGGCCAACTTTCTTAAAAATATTCTGGTCTAAGGGGAATATTTTTAAGAAAGTTGGCCACTTAGGTTTCCATAGATTTATTTTATACCACAGGTGTTTAAAATTTTTCATAAAATACTTTTTTTACATTTTGCATCAAAAAACAGATTTCAAAATTTTTTTTACGAAAATGTGCAATAGCTTTGCAGTTTTTAAAGCGTTTATGTGCTCATACAATTATTGTAGAAAATTATAAAAAAAAGAAATAAATAAAATTCATTCATTCGTGGTTGTAGTGAACGAAAACATAAGATGATAAAATTTAAAATACACTGTACGAAAAAAAGCCAATATTTTATGAACTGGTTGCGATAGAACATTTTTCTATCTGTTTTTAGAACAGTCATAAGTCTAGCTATCAGCCAATTTAGGGTTGTCCATTCTCTATTGCACACCCTGTATATATTCAGACATATTCTAAACAAAAATTCCCAAGGAAATGGTTTCGGGAGAAGGGCCCCCATTTTGAAAAATGGCGAAAATTTCCATTTTTTTTTGCTTTCCCCATATTCTTAACCATTGAAGAACGAAATTCAAGCTAAAAAAATACTGAAATTTCAGGAACTTTTCAGTTAGGAGTTTTTTTTCAGAATAGGCCTGATTAGGACGATTACAACTCAACTTCAACTTTTTGAATCGTTATACCTAAGAAACGGTGGGTCTTAGGAAAAAAAGTGTCATGACACTTTTTATATATAATAATCTGGTCTACAATTCTTGCATTGAAAATTTTTTGATAAGACTTACCGTTTTGCTTAAAATCGTGAAAAACCCATTTTTTTGACCTTTGACCCCCCGTAAATTTTTTTCCACACCTCGGATCGATGAGGACTTTTTAGATTTAATTTATGATGGTGTTTCCAACAATCTTACCAATTTTCAGCTTGCTGGGAGTTAATGTAACCTGACCCCCTTATTTTAGTCTAATTTGACCGGACTATTAGTCCATACAGGCATATATGTAGCTAAAATTATTAAACCACTATTTTTGTCTCTTGCACATTAATGTTTACCTGTTTTCCTTGGGGGCTCTTATTTTGGATGCTTAAGTGGTCAATGGCAAACCGATTATAGATACGAATGTAAGCAACCTTTTCTAAGGCAAATTAAAAATTATTATTAAATATCACATAGGGTTAATTTTTCAAAAGTCAGTTAAACCTCAGGTAGAGCTTATTCCTAGGAATAAAATGTTTTTATATTGACATTTATTCTTCTGATAGTCTAACTGACGATTGAAAATACAGGGCTTAATCTAATAAATAAAACTGAATGTGTTTTATATTGTAAACCGCTGAAAACTGACGAATTCCAAAATCTAGCCAAAAATATTTTTTTTGTCTTTACTAGGTATTTTGATAGGGGTATTTGAATCAGAAACTATCCTTAACATGTGACGGTGTTAGGTTTTATGCAAACAGCATTGAATTCTTATTTCCTGTAAGAAAACTGTATCCCCGCGTCATTGAAATAAAATTCCCATACAATTTTGAAACAAAAAAAAAATTATATTTTCAAATGCTATTTTTTTTTTTACAAAACTGCGATTCGTTTGCCTGAGGTTAGGAAGACTTTTAATTCAAAAATTACCACTGTTATTAAGTAAAAACGATTTTTATTTTAACTTTATGGGCAAGCGAAGAACCATGAACAGTTGTTTTAAGGCAAATTATTCAATCGAAGTACTCGTACACTAGTGTATTTTTAGAAGAGGATAGCCTTAATTAGACAAGCCTAGTACGCTGCTGATGCGAAACGAAAAATCCCATACAAAAATGAAACAACGAAATGGTAAACCAAAAATTTCGTTCAACTTTTCGTTCTGCAGTACGCTGTTCGGCACAACGAAATTGAAAAGTCTCCAGTTCTTTTTCGCACACAAACAATTGCCGGGAACATTAATTGTGTGTGGAAAAATGACATTTGAGTTTTTTGGTTTGTTTTTGTTGTGCATTTTGTCATTTCATGTGTGGGTCGCAAATTCAAAAAGTTTGAAAAGCACTGGTCTATGGCAACGAAAACTGAACTGTTAGAACTGTCATCAAAAAAGATGTGTGCCTGGCTCCTTCAGAAATTTTTGTGTGGACGAAAGGAAAGGGGAAGTTTAGAAGCCATCGATCCCAACTCACAATTTCATTTCCATAAGTTTAGGATCTTTAATTTCTTGCAATTATTATCTCTACAGGGCTTGTATTTAGTTTGTGAATCGAAGATTCAAACTTTCGAAGCTAAACTTTCGTTAACAGTTTTCTAGAAACCTTGTGCAAGTAGAATTTAAAAATTTGTACAAGCATTAATGTAAACACTTCGTTTAAATTTCAATATGGCCACATGAAATTCCATTGTAGAAGCACAAGAAATAAAAGCCAATAAATTACTTCTTTTAAATGCCTTTGCAAAAGAAATTGTATTAGAACTGCTTACAAAATACTTATGAATGCTATGTATTTTTTTTAATCTAGCCCGATATCAGACTCAACTGATATCGGGTAGGTAAGTTTGGTAGAAATATAACTTATACATTAGCCTCAAATACATATATTTTAATAATTGTATATGTACAAAAAAGAGCATTTCTTCTAAAAATCAAGACATTAATAAAGTTTCTATCTAAGTATTAACGGAGATATTAACATGAGTAAAGGCATACCAAAGTAAGCGTTTTCTCATCGCTAAATGGTATACATTTTGCAGATAGAGAGTTACTGTAAAACAATTTTATTCTTAGAATAAAGCCACCTCTTGCGGGGCTGTACACCTTGTCGCGGTGCGGAGGCTTAGTAGAGGTCAATGACTCTTCTGACTAAAACATTCCCTATGAGGAGATTCGAAGCTAAGATGCAGCCATCCCCTCCCCTCCTCTCCCCCTCCCCCCTTCTTTCCTATTTCCCTACTCAACTTACCTTCCCTTACCCTCCTCCAAACAAAAATTCCCAAGTCAAGGTAGTTGGAATACGTGCCGAGGACTGAATGGTGCAGGGAACAAAACATGTGCATCGCGAACGTACTGTCCCTATGCGATACCGGGCGACCTCGCATAGTAACTAGCCTTACGTCTACATGGGAGCTCTGTAGATAGTTGACCTAATATTTCTCGCCATACTCGTGGGATTCAAATGGAAAAAAAAAACAAACAAAAAACACAAACAAAAACAAAACCAAAAACAAAAATCATTTACTGATTGACAACACAATAACGGAGTCAGATGAAGAAGCTCTACTCCCCTCACCAGGGACTGATATGGACGTGGATTTCGTCGAACCACCCCCATATACAGGAGCCGTGCCCGTTCCCAATGCAAAGGGCAATCTAGATGCTCAGGCACCACAAGGTCCAAGCTCTATGATTCAGGGTAATGAACACGTCAACAAGCCCCAGCAGAAAGATTATTTCACTGAGGCTCAGAAGCGACGTATAGCTGCGCAGATCAGAGACGGCATTGAGCCCGAAGAAGCCAGGCGCAGAGAAAAGGCTAGATACGCTAAAATACTAGCAGACAAGAAGGCAGGCACATCAGTGCAGCCAACAAACAAGGGCAAAAGGGAACGGTCAGCTGACAACTCCCCTGCAGGAGCAGCCTCGAAGAAGCATCGTGCTCACGAGAAGACCAGATTCAGCCCAGCAGCAAAGACAAGCCCAGCAGTGCCGCCAAAACTGGATCCAACCATGGAAAAGAAGTTAATCAATCACGACCAAGCACATCAGGGGGCTCCTATCGGGATGCCACAGCCCAATGTAAGGTCGCGATTATGCACTTTCTCCATCCATTACAAACACTTACGGAGCGCGAAACCAAACTGGTCAGAAAAAGCGTTCTGGAAGAAATGGACAAAGCAGACAAAAACTGTCCAGCAATTAAGTTTGTAGCCGTCTCGGACAGAGACGGATGGCACTCGTTTACCTGTCACGACACAGAGACCAAAAATGGCTCATGTCTCCGGCAGAAAAAATAAAGCCATGGAAGGACGCAAAACTACGTGTCACTCAGGGCAACGATATACCCAAGCAACACGTTTGCGTTACTTATGTCCCGGAAGATGAAAATCTCACCAAAGACATTTTTCTAAATCGGCTTGGAAAACAAAACACCGATTTAAACACCAAAGGATGGAGAGTCCTCAGGATCATCAAAGAAAAAAGTGGCGGTTATCACGTCACTTTCTCTGTCGATGAGAAATCCAAGGACTCCATTCTGAAGTCAAAGTGCAAACTGTTCTTGAACTTCTCTCAGATTCAAATTAGGATCAAGGCAAACTCAAGACAGGAAGGCACTGGCACGCAAGGAAACAACAAGGGCGATGGCTCTAAGGACCTTGCAACAACAGAGGAAGCAAACATAGATGCTCCTACAATCAGTGGGTCAACGGTAGAAGTTGCCAACCCCAGGAAGTCTAAGACGTCTGAAGACTTATCTCGGACCGATGAGACCCCTGGGGATAACTCTATCGCGGCACCTGGAACCGATACTGGCGCTCCTGCCAGTAAACCCGCTCAACAATAACTATGGGATTGAGGTGTATCCAAATTAATCTGCAGCATGCGAAGGCTGCCTCGGCAGTACTAAGCCACAGATTCAATAAGTAACACCTTGATATAGCCTTTATCCAGGAACCTTACAAAGTGAAAGACCAGATAAAAGGCCTATCAGGTGAGCTAATTTATGATTCTAGTAGTGAAGGTAGACCTAGAGCTTGCATAATGATAAATAAATCTATAATAACCATTCCTATTCCACAGTACACCAACAAGGACATGGTAGCAGCTATCATCCAGCTGCACACCTCGGAGGGTAGGTCAGAAGTTGTCATCTGCTCAGCTTACCTGGCAGGGGATTATGCCGATCTAAGCTTCACACCACTGCAGGATCTTATAGATTACTGTGGCAGAACAGGCCGGCAAATCATCATTAGTTGTGATACTAACGCCCACCACACTGTATGGGGCAGCTCCAACATAAACAAAAGGGGTGAGTACCTTCTAGAATTCATTTTTAAAAATAATCTTGAAATTTTAGACTATGGGAATAGCCCTACTTTCATGAACAGAATCAGGGAAGAAGTCCTTGATCTCACCCTATCCACTTCATTCATAGGTAATGCTATACAAAACTGGCATGTTTTGACTGAAACATCAATGTCAGATCACCGGCAAATTTGTTTTGATATATGTATAGAATCAAAACTCCCCTTAACGTACAGACAACCGAGAGCGACGAACTGGGACGACTACTGCCTAGAAATCTCGCAAACGATCAGAAACTGTCCAAATAGCATCAGAGACATTGACAGCCTCGAAATAAGCTGCAACAGTCTTAATGCAACAATCACCACTGCCTACCATAACGCATGCCCAGAGAAAACGAAATCAGGCACACGAAAAACACCATGGTGGAATGCCAAGCTCTCAAAACTAAGAACGCTGACCAGAAAACTATTCAACAAAGCCAAGCGCAATGGAGACTGGACCTCATACCGCACTTCTCTTACCAACTACAATACAGAGATTAGAAGAGCCAAAAGAGAATCATGGAAAAAGTTCTATCTGATCTATCTGATATACAAAGCAGCGCTCGCATCCACAGAATTCTCGCTAAAGAGCACACTAATCATATTGGTCTCTTAAAAAACACGGATGGCACGCGTGCGGAAAATGGTCCAGATACGTTACAAATCCTTACGGACACTCACTCTCCAAACTCTGTAGTCATACCCTCAGATCTATCTAGTCCTTCTCCCCAGTTCAGGCTTACCAGACCAAACAGAGAGGACTGGAAAAAAGCAAGGGATATGTTCTATGAGGGAAATATAAAATGGGCAATAAATTCCTTCGACCCATATAAATCTCCCGGAGAAGATGCAATCTTTCCAGCACTCCTTCAGAAAGGAAATGAGTTAATTACACCTATGCTAATAAACATATTTAGAACAAGCTACGCATGGGGTTACTTACCAACAAGCTGGAAAGAAGTAACGGTCAAATTCATTCCTAAATCAGGACGAAGACCAAATGACCAAGCTAAATCCTTCAGACCAATTAGTCTTACCTCATTCTTCCTGAAAATAATGGAAAAGATACTAAACAGGCATATCAGGGACGGGCCATTGAAAACAACACCTCTTCACAACAACCAATATGCCTACCAGCCAGGAAAATCAACCACGCTTGCTCTTCAGGAATTAACAATGCGGATTGATAAATCCCTTAACGACAAAAAGAGACTGCAATAGGTTGCTTCCTAGACATTGAGGGTGCTTTCGATAAAACTGATTATGCTCAAATACAACGCTGCATCCTCAGCACAGGGGTAGATCCTACCACATGCAGATGGATTCAACATATGCTTAGTCACAGGAAAATAAATGCCACACTGGGCAATGACAAAATCAGAATCACAGCTGCAAAAGGATGCCCTCAAGGTGGGGTTCTCTCCCCACTTCTGTGGTCCATTGTAGTTAATGAACTGATTGTCATACTTAGCAATGCTGGATTTTATGTTCAGGGCTATGCTGACGACATTGTGATCCTCATTAAAGGTAAATTCGAAGACACGATTTCGAATCTTCTACAAAGAGGACTCAATCTAGTCGCAAACTGGTGCCTAAAAGTTGGACTTAACGTCAACCCTAAAAAAGTACCATAGTCGCCTTCACCAGAAAAAGAAATAAAAACAAACTTATAAAGCCTACTCTATTCGGTGAAGCGATAGAGTTCTCAAAGGAAGTTAAATATCTAGGGGTTACCCTAGACGAAAAACTCAACTGGAACTCTCATATACAGAAAACCATGGTTAAAGCCAGGACTGCCTTATGGACCAGCAAATGTCTAACTGGTAAAAACTGGGGTGCCAACCCCAAAATCTCTCGCTGGCTCTATACAGCCATTGCCTGACCAATTATAACATACGCTGCACCGGTCTGGTGGCATAAAACAAAACAAAAAACAGTACAAGCCAAGCTCAATAAACTACAAAGACTAGCTTGTATAAATATTACAGGAGCAATGAGAACAGCCCCCACAGCAGCGTTAGAAGTTATCACAGATCTACCACCACTCCATCTCCTACTAAAGAAAGAAGCCATGGTCAACGGATACAGGCTCATCGCAGAAGATAACTCTAATTCCAAGATAATTCACTCTGATATTCTCACTGAATTAAATAGGGAAGAATTACTTAAAATATCTCTAGTAGACAATTGTCTCCCAAGATATAACTTCACCCAAAACTATAAGGTCACATTCCCCTCACGATATGAGTGGGAACAGAACAGACCCATCTTCAATAGCGAGTCTCATGTATGGTAAACAGATGGCTCCAAAACAAATGAAGGTGTTGGGGCCGGAGTATTCGGAATGAACACCAAAACTTATCTGCACCAGAGCATGGACAGCTTCAATTCCGTATTCCAAGCAGAGATATTCGCAATTGAACTCTGCCTCAGAGAAAACTTAAACAGAGCTGTAATAAACAAAAAAATGTATATTCTCTCTGACAGCAAGGCCGAAATCCAAGCTCTTAGGAGCAATGAAGTCACCTCAAAGCTGGTATGGGACTGTATACAACTTCTACACCAGATTGCCAGTTCAAACAGAGTTCAACTCATTTGGATACCTGGTCACAGCGGTCACGTTGGGAATGAAATAGCAGACACACTAGCCAGAAAAGGTTCCGCATCTACATTCATGATGCCAAGACCATTCTGTGGCATACCAACAAGCACTGCAAAACATTACATTAATAAAAGGCTAAGAGATATGGCTAATCATTACTGGACGCATACGGAAGGTAACAGACAAGCCAAAAAATTTATACCAAACATCTCCCACGCCAGAACGAAACAACTCCTCACACTCACCAGGAGTTAGATTCGCATAACCACAGGCTTCCTTACTGGACACTGCTCAGTAAAAAAACACCTCAAGACCATGGGCATTACACAAGACGATACCTGCAGAATGTGTAACGAAGACGAAGAAACAGCAGAACACATATTGTGTCACTGTAATTGCTTAATCAATACACGTCGACGTCACCTCGGAGGGTATTATCTCGAAGCGGAAAACATTGCCGCTAGTTCACCCAAAAACATACTAAGTTTTCTAAACTCAGGATTTCTACGTGAACTCTAAAAAGAGGACATCACAATAGGCCCATCAGAGGCCCCAGTGATAAGGCGAATTATTCCCACCTCTCACCCTAATCTTAATCTTAATCTAGAATAAAGCCAAGAATCATGCCCCAAAATACTTTTATCTCAATCCGGGACACCTTGTATATGTAGGTATGCACAATTAGAATTAAAATGGCTGCTGAAGCTATCGGTTCCGGTGTAGTTGGTAAGTTTTAATAATAAACTTCAAACTATGTTATTTTTAAATATTAAAACATATTTTTTTTTCCTTTGTTGGGTTTCACAACTACTCTGAATTGACAAAATGTCATTTGGTGACAGTTTGTTCTAAAATCTGTTTCAATATTAATTCAGAGCGCTCAGAACACGTTCAGTTCAGAGAATGTTCAGAGCGTGCTCAGAATGTTCAGACTATGTTCAGAACTAAAAAAGAAGAAAGCCCTATTACTGGTTTAATTTCGAATGGTAGCCTTGGTAATCTATATCTTCCATTAGAAGTCTAAAATGTTGTTAATTTAATGCTTTTTTCATCGAGTTTCAGCTGCCAAAACCATTCTTTGCATCTAATGTGCTAGATACTTCTGCGTCTGCTAAATCAGCAATGACTTCTTCTACTATTGCAAATTTGCAATTTATTGTTGTTTTCCTTTACTATAACCAATGTTGTTTGTCGATTTTGTATAATCAGGTTCTTATTAAATAATACCTTCTCGTTCCATTTCATTTAGTGTACTTTTTAGTTGTTAACGTAATGTTATTGGAATTCTCCGTGGTGGTTCACTTTTTGGTTTATTGATTCATCAATCTCTAATGTTATTTCGCCGGATAATTTCCCAAGTCCTTCACAAACGTCTTTAAACTCATGAATAATATTGTACGCTTCTTGATAAACGGAATATTGAGTTATATTTTTGCACACTTCAATTAATTTCAACGAGTTGATAATAATGGACAATGATTTCTTTTTATTACATAAAATAATAGTTGAGATGTAGCATGGTATAAAAAGACATGGATAAAAAGATGATCATTAGAGCCGCCTTCTTACAAAATGGGGTAATAAGGTTTTGACGTTTAATATTTGGCAAAGTCAAAAGCAACAACAATTTCCAAGACAAATTTAATTACAACAACAATTTCAATGGGCAGCTGTCAAAACCTTAAGTAGCCATTTTTAAGTTTTGACAGTTCTCGATACAGAGTTTTTTCTAATGATCATACCTTCTCTTTTTATACCATGGAGATGTAGTTCCTGTTTTTGGTAAACTCGTTTCTTCTATAGTTTTCAATATAAAACTGGGTTGGGGTCGAAATGCTGTATGTTGCAAAATTCTGAATTCAAAATACTGTATGCCAAAATACTGTATGTCAAAATTCTGTAGGTATGTGCAAAAAGCTGTACAAACGAAATTCTGAAAGTCAAAATTCTGGTTGGTCAAAATAATGTATTTCAAAATTCTGTACATCAGATAATGTACTTTTTTACATTAGCCGTTTTTTATTATCACTTGATCCATATAGATCATTAATTAAAATGTATTACAACAACTACATGAGATCTTGCTTTTCATCAGGATCACGAATCGTGATCTTGCTTTTCATCAGGATCATGAATCGTGATCTTGCAAGATCTCATGTAGTTGTTGTAATACATTTTAATTAATGATCTATATGGATCAAGTGATAATAAAAAAAGGCTATTATCAAAACGATATTTTTTAAATCATTTTTACAGAACTTTGAAAAACAGATTTATTTAAAAGAGGTTTTATTATGAATTTCAAAAGATCAACTTAATAAGGAGACAAGCTTCTAATGCTGATTAATCTAGGAACCTTATAAGAAGCCACGAAAAAAAAGAGAGAGAAAACAAATCTCTACACTTATTTAAAAAACAATCTGAATTAAACGACGTTGCAAACCTAAAACGGACTGCAAAAAAATTAAAGTTATATTGATTTTGACATTTTTTTGTAAAATGTATTTTTTTATGTTTGATTTGTGTTCCTAGAATTGATTTATTTTTTTACTTTAATAATTAGTTTGTATAAAATTACAACTTATTTGTCAATAATTATATTTAAAGCTAGTATTATGTGTTTTTTATCAAAGGAAATATCTTGAAAAATACTGTATTGAAAATATTAGAGATTCACAAAGCTAGCAGCTCACTTAATCACACAAAAATATCGGCCAACTTACTTAGCTTCTCAATTCATTTTTTTTATTTGAAACCCTATTGTAGATACTTTATATTTTTGTAACAATTAATACTGCATTTACATACGTCAGCATGCAAAAAAGTAAAGGGATTGATATAATACCTGAAATTAGAAGGTACGTACGAAGGAGAGGCATTGATGAAGACGAACATATTCGTCCTCGCCATAATCTTCCTATAATCTGCATTTATGAAGATCTCTGCATTTTCATCTACTCCCTCTATCCAACATCAGTGAATCTTAAATACTGTGTCTACTTTCAATGCAGATCTGGAAATGCAGACGTATGTAAATCCAGCATAATTAATTTTCTGTATTCTGTTTAACTACTATTCCTTTATTTACTGTACATCTTCATGCACACAAATTGTGTATGGTACCTACTAATTCGCCCGCACTCTGTTCGAGGTTTCCAAAATTCAAGACACCCTTCATAAAACTCTTGAAGATTTATATTTTTATGAACAAATTCATAAAAATATAAACCTAAATGATTTTTTTCAAACATTCTTGCAAATGACATATAAAGCACTCCCCACTACTTTATTAAGGCCTTGAAAATATGAAAGTTTCATGATTATTATAAAACAACACTTACATTGAAATTATTCTAATTTATAACATACTTCTGTTATGCAATAATTTCATGTTTAAATAAAGACTTGTATTTTTAATTCCACTAACAAATTCTAGCAAAAGAAAGAAAGTTCTTTCTGGAAAAAAAATTTTAATCAGAGAGAAATCATATTTATGAACACGTAAGTTTAACGTGAAATAATTCGTTTCAAATTTATTGACATTATTCAGAACTATTTCTGAAAAAAAGAGATAAATGATAAAAAAAAATTGGAATAAATCAAAAATATAGTATCTAAAACGAATAGCCCTTAAAAAAAACACCTTTGTTTATTACCTATGTTTTGTATTTACAAATCGTGCTCTATTTTTTTTTTATTTAAATTTAATCAATTCTTATTAATATAAGACTTGTTATTGTTAGTTTGAACAATTGTATTATGACCTTCACTCATTTATCCAGGTGGTGCTAAATGTTGATTACGTATAAGGATTTATGTAGATCTCCTGTCAACACCTGCTAAATATGTACAGGGCCTACAGACAAAATTTTGCAGTAAAGAGAAAACAATTTAAAGACTGTTTGCTTCACATTCCATTCATATGCCTATTTATAGTTATTTCAGTGGATCCATATTCAAAAGAAAATAAGGTATAAATAATTTTCATAATCACTCTTCATAGTCTTTATATTTGGTGTATATTATTTTAAATGTAATATAATTATGAATATGTATTTATTATTTTGTATTATTTTTTACCCTAAATATTCAAGTACTAAGGGTGTTATGTATTTTATAGTTGTTATTGCAGTTATGATTTATTTAATAAAAAACAAGTAGATATTAGGCTTAGAAATACTTTCCTATTGTCAAATTTTTTGTAATAATAATTTTGGGATTTTCTTCATTAATTTTCTCTGATGTGCTAAATGTGTTTTCCCGGGCATAAGAGAATAGTTTGGGAATGATGCCAAAAACTCGGAGCACTGTTATTTTCGGTTTTTGGTACTCTCCAAGAGCATTTTTTCTCGCTGTCTTCAGTTGCCATCAATCGGTTCAATAGCGCGAACTTTCCCCTAGGTTTTCTTCATCGGTGCTTATATAACTTAGTTAATTCTCGTTCCGTAAAGAAGGCATATTTCAAAAGATTGTAAGTTAAAAAATATAAAAAAAAATAAAGAAAATCTCAAAGACAGCAAAATTTTAAAATAATCAATAAAAGTGTGAATAATACAACTTTCAACTACGAAAAATCATAGTGATAATGTGTATCTTCTTAAAATAGTGAAAAAAGAAATATTCATACTTTTGCTTGTTGGCTATACGTACAACTTGGCTAATTTAGTTCAAAATTTGGCAATCTCAAAACGACATCTACCACTTATGTCGCAAAAATCAAAACTATTCGAAAAAGGATTTAAATATGCATATGTAAATTTTAAATCTGTACTTCCCCCCCCCCCCCCCCAAAAAAAAAAAAAAAAATAAAACTACATGCTCTGACCTACGCTCTAATCTGAAAATAAGTTTTTATTTTATATGAGTATATATATAAGTATAAAAACAATTTTTTTATATATTTTTCTTATAAAAATATATATATAAAAATATATATAAAAATATATATATAAATAGACTCTATTTTTAATACAAATTAAATTAAATTTTCCGGAAAAATAGTTCAATATTCTCTTCGGCATGATCTTTAGAATGAAAAATTCATATATCTTTTGTTTTACCTTATCTAAAACTATTAACTATTAATATACAAAAATGTATAAGTAAAGGGAACCAATCGCGGGGTAAAAGGCACAAATGAGAAAGGTTTCCCAGGTGCCTAGCTAGATCATTGTTGGCAAATTTCTCTTGAAAAAGTTGTGCTATAATTGTATTTTACTGTATAAATAATTTATTGGGAAGGTTTTAATGTTTTGTATATATATATAATATATATTTTATATAAATATATATATTTATATGTATATAAATATATATATTTATATGTATATAAATATATATATTTAAATATATATATTTATATATATATATAAATATATATATTTATATATATATATATAAATATATATATTTATATATATATATAAATATATATATTTATCTATATATACCTATATATAAATATTATATCTAAGTATAAAATGTGAACCAACATTGTTATATTTACATAATATTCATTTATACGTGAACATAAAATACACTCTACATCAAAATACCTATATTTTAGAAAAAAAAGAGAGAGAGTTCTTAAGCTTTTATTGATCAATAAAAAAAAAACTATTCAAAATATTTTTGTTAAAATAACTACAGTGGGAATGAATTGAAAATATGTGGCGCTAGAAAAAAAACTGCGGAAGTATAAAGAAATATTGTGTAACATTTAAATAGTCACATCTTTTTCGAGGATTAAATTCTTTTCTTCTTCTGATAATACGGGTTTTTATGGTTTTGAAATTAGACTGCTTTTGAAAATTAATGAACGAATAAAGTAACCGATAGGTTATCTTAACACTTACATATATATATATTTTTTTTTTTCAAACAGGATATCTTATCAAAAACATCCTTCAAACATGAGTGCAGCACCTTTCGTTATTACAAATTTTATTTTATAATTTTTTATGTACAACGTAGCCGTGGCGATTCGGCTCAGTTGGCTTAGTTGGCGGCGCATCACCAAAATAAATCATAAAATAAACTTATTACATGAAGCTTAAAAGAAGATAGATGAAATAGCTTTTTGGTGCAAAAAATGTTCTCATTTTAGTTTATTTCGTTTAATTAATAGCCAACCAAAACGCCTATCTAATTTTAAAACAAACAAACAAAGACCGGGCAATTCTCAGCTATTATTTTATTTGTCTCCCAAGCGAGACTTATTACGCTTGTTGGCGATGGCTCTCACAGGTCACATCCACCTCTATCCTTTAAGAATCTCACTAAAAAAATGTAGCAAAGGTTGGCTGTGAAAGAAAAAAGGGAACCTGATAGACAAAATCGAGAAAAAATAATAAAACGCTACACGCATGCAACAACACATCACATCCACAAATTATATACACACAAAATCATTTTTTTTATTGTCCATGTGTCGGTAAAACAGGAAAAATGGAACAAAAGGAAAGAAATAAATTATTTATTGTGAGTGTGTTTCTTTATTTTTTTCGGATAAGGAATAGAATAGACCGGCGAGACAAAATACTTTATCCAGAATATCCACAACACAAAAATAAAGAAACAGAAATAGCTTAAAAAGAATGTCAATCAGCTGTTCAACCACATTTTTTAATTAAATTTTTTATTTCTTATATTTTTATTTTTATGAATAAGATGGAGAAATAAAAACAATAAGAATCAACATTTTTGTATTAATAAATTATTTTTTCCCACAATTTTTATTTATTTATGTGCAAGAATTGCTTCAAAGATCAATTTAATTTTGTTTTCGTTGAAAAACTGACAGCTCCTCACTACTACCTACACACAATTGCTTGTGTGTGAAAGAATATTCCATATATTCCAGGTCTGATTTGGAAGAAAAAGAATGCAATCCAAATATTCCGGAGTGGATAAAGAAACAATCAAAAAGATTATTCGGAATATTCCGCGATGGTAAGGCACTCGCCCAGTGACCCAACGGTTGTAGGTTCTGTCCCAGTTCTTTTTTTTAATTTGCGCAATCAAGAAATTAATGTGATTTGTCGCCTTAATTTATGGTGGAAGTCATCTTAGCAAAACACTATGCAGAAATCCGCTTAATTTAAGGTGGGATCCGCTTAATTTTGTGTGGTCTATTTTCTCCGTGTATGAGCAAAAATTTAAAATTCGATCTTCAAAAGGCAAAAACAACATCTTTAGTGAATTTGACCACAAAAAAAACTTGGTATGACAGTTTATTCTGAAAGTTTAGCAATTCAAAAAACTATCTTAAGAAATTCCCAGTCAAAATAGGATTTGTAATTAATCTCACCTAAGGATAAGCAAGGTAAAGCAAATAATATCCAAAGCTTTCAAGAGCATAAAATCAATTTTATTTAAACTAAAAATAAATACATATAGGAGTAAAGAGAAAAGTATTTTTTTACTACTATGTTCTTTCTAAGCCGCTGATATACTTTTTTTTTGCAACAAGTTTCTTCCTGAGTCGATACAATTTTAATTTAAAGAGTTTAATTTTACGAAGAACCTTGTCTCCCTCAGTTTTGCCAGTTGCCAGAGCCGGCTATTTATCACCAAACAGGCTCCTTTTAACTCGCTCCTTAAAATTTTGATTTTCGATATATCGGATTTTGGCTCTTTTAATTTTGAACTTGGCGATTTAAGGCTCCTTTAAAATCAAAGCACTTTACAGCTAAAATCCACTAAAAATGTGAACAGACATTTGCACACATTTTTCATTTGATTTTCATTTAAAATTAATTTTACGCCCGTAAATGAGTATGAAAACCAGAATATATCAACAAAATGAAAAAAATAATTATATTTGAAGTTTGTTATTTGAAAATATGAGTTTTTATGGGAGATTATTTTAAAAACCCATACAAAGAATATAGGGAAAACAAGCACATGGCATAATTGGAAAAACATTCCAGCTCATTTCCACATTTAAAGAAATTCCATGTTAAAGTAAAATTATTGGTAAAGTGAAATTGAAGGTAAAAAACAGGACTGGCACAAAGCCACCTTTGAGCCACAAAGTCATACCATTTAACGGTAGTTTTCTTCTTTTCCCAATCCAATTAATTTAAAACTTGTCCAAAAATAATCTTAATTTTATTTTGCAAAAAATAAGTTAGATGTGAAGGGGCCCCACTTTTTTTCCGCCCCAGGGCCCTCATAGCCTTAAATCCGGCCCTGATTAGGGCATAGGGGTGACTACGATAACTTAGGCGACAAGAATTGAAAACGGTATTTTGTAGAGGAGTTCAAAAATTTTCTAAATATCACGTAAATACAAAAAAATTATTAAAAAACAACGGCAACACTTACAGTTATGAAAGCCAGAATTGTACACTTAATTCTAGTTTTTATATCAAATTATTTCAATTAATTTTTCTCGAAATAATCAAATTCAAACTCAAAATTTGGGAAAAAAAGTTAAAAAAAAAACACATTAAATACTATTTTTACCAAGACTGTGAATTTTAATATGAAATTAATCGATGAAATAAATTGCCTCAATTAATTTTTTATCAAATTCTGAAAACCATATGCTTCTATGCATTTTAGTTTTTGAGAAAATTGAAAATTAAAAAACTACTACTAAAAATCAAACAAGACTATAAGGCGTTTTATTGACTTTTTTATTAATTTATTAACAGTCTTGTTGGCCGAACTTCTTTAATTTATTAAGAAACTACCTTTTTATGAGATTTGTATTTTTAGCTGTTTTCGTGTTTACATAAACATAATGCATGGAAGCAGTATGCCCCCTTGCAACCTCCCTACCTGAGCTAACTTTTATAGGATTTGGGATAGGTGCGAGTTTGGGTGTAGGCAAATTTTCTTCAGAATTTAAAAGTTTTGTCGAATTGAAAAGAAAGTTTGTACATACCCAACCTTGACCCCACCCCAAATCCTATAGTGTGTCCAAGCAGGGATACGCCTTGAACTTCATACCTATACCATTTTTATTTATTTTTAAGAATTCGTTTTCTATCAAAATTTAAAAGTTTCTTCGAATCTACAAGAAACTTTGTACATACTCAACCTTGACCCCACCCCAAATCCTATAGTGTGCCCAAGCAAGGGGGTTGCAGGGGGGCAGCATGCCCCTTTAGAATCTCACTTTGATACGCCTTGAACCTCACACCTATACCATTTTTATTTTTTTTTAAGAATTCGTTTTCTTTCAAAATTTAAAAGTTTCCTCGAATCCAAAAGAAATTTTGTACATACTCAACCTTGACCCAACCCCAAATCGTATAGTGTGCCCAAGCAGGGGGGTTGCAGGGGGGCAGCATGCCCCCTTTCCCCATCTCACTTTGATACGCCTTGAACTTCATATCTTTACCATTTTTATTTACCATTCTTAGGATTCTTAGAACCAATTTCAAATGACCTAAGAGAAGCATTATACTTTTAAGTAAGTTAAAAAGCTGCAAATATTGGCGAAAATAGTCAAGAAAATGAAAATCTGATAAAAAGGTAATTTTCTTATTTTCAATTTTTTCGGAAAATATGAGACATAGAAACATATGGTTTTCAGTATTTGATAACAAATTGATTGAGGCGGTTTATTTAATTGATTTATTTCATATTAAAGTTCACAGCCTTGGTAAAAATAGTGTAATGTGTTTTTTTTTAACGTTTTTTTCCAAAATTTTGAGTTTGAAGTTGATTATTTCGAGAAAAATTAATTGAAATAATTTGATTTAAAAACTAGAATTAAGTGTACAATTAAAAAGGTATCATTCATAACTGTAAGTGTTGCCGTTGTTTTTTAATAATTTTTTTTGTATTTTACTTGATATTTTACAAAATTGCTCCTCTCGCCTAAACGGGGGCAGATAGACCCCCCCTCCCATGGTAAAAAATGATTGTATTGAACTCCTCTACAAAATACCGTTATCAACTCTTGTCGCCTAAGTTATCGTACTCGTGCCAGGGCATATATTTACAAAATAAAATTTCACCAAAAGAGTTCAAAGCACCAGCAACAACCTCCATTGCAGACCACTGATTTAAGCCTAGTACGCTGCTGACGCGAAACGAAAAATTTTCTAGTCTCCAAAGTCGACAGCGAAAATGCTAACGAAAAAATATGATCGAGTATTCTGTCAAAGTCAGAATATGGTGAACAATTTGTTAGCAAGAAGAACAAATGAAATGTGCTTTTTTTTAGATTTTCTTTTTCTTTTCACTCCGACTACATCACCCCACAATTGGTTTTCGGCAATAATTATGAAGTCACCATCCCAAATAGATCAGAATGGGACAATGCCGAGTTTCTAAGAGATGATTCAATTCATTTCTACACAGATGGTTCTAAAACCAATGACGGAGTGGGTGGCGGGGTTTACTCAGATAGACTTAATGTCAGTCTCTCCTTCCGTCTCCCTAATCACTGCAGCGTGTTCCAAGCGGAAATAATGGCGATTAAAGAAGTATTGACTTGGCTCAAAGAAAACGTGATATCTACATCGGATATCCGCATCTTCTCTGATAGCCAGGCCGCCCTTAAATCGTTAGCTTCGGTTTCCACAAACTCCGTAACGGCTCGCGACTGTCGATCATCTCTCATGGAGATGTCAGGACAGTTTAACATTCACCTCTTTTGGGTGCCGGGTCACAGAGATATTCTGGGAAACTGCGAAGCAGACGAACTCGCCAGAAAAGGAACTCTAATACCAATTTTACCCATCAAGGCAAATATTGGTATACCAATCGCAACGTGCAAACTCATGCTGAAGCAAGAAGCTATAGAGGCAACAAACATACGATGGTCAAACATTATAACTTGCCAAACGACCAAGCAGATCTGGCCTAAGCTAGATCCAAAACGTTCAAAAAATGTATTGTCTCTAAGCAGATTGCACATCAGCTCTGTAATAGGTGTCTTAACAGGACACTGTCTCATAGGTAGACACGCCATAAGACTTGGCGTACTCTCTAACGACTTCTGTAGAAGTTGCCTCGATGAGGAAGAAGAAGAAACAATCCAACATCTTCTCTGCTCATGTCCTGCCCTTTCCAGTAGACGTAAAAAATACATGGAAAATTATTTCTTAGAAGATACTAGTGAACTAATCAATACTGACATCTTCAACCTTCACCGCTTCATTAAAAGCTCCAACTGGTTTAATTAGTGAGGAATTTCCTTACAAAATCATGGTATCACAACGGACCAATGAATGGTCTAAGTGTGTCAGTCGTTTTCCTGACAGCCATTTCTACCTAACCTAACCTAGATTTTCTTCTTTAGGTTTATGACATCAAGAACTTTCTTATTTTCAAATCAGATGGAGTTATTTTATTGACAGATTTTCGATTTTTAGTACTTATTTGAACACAAACCTAGTATAACTATAATGGCTAAAAAAATGTTTTATAACTAGAAATTTATGTAACGTTGCATAAAGGCTACATAAAACTTTATGCATAGTATAACTATGTAGCCGTTTAAAGCTGTTTAGTGAAATCTAATAAATAAGGCTGTATATATTTACAGCAACTTCAATAAGTTTACAAAAATATAATAATTAAGAAATATAGTAATGGCATTTTATATTAGAATATAAAACAGTATTAAATGCCACTTCAAATTTAAACAATATTATCAAAATATAATTTGGGTGGGGTGACCCTTATTTTTTAACTTTCAAGTATAAATTTAGATAATTACGAAAGAATAATTCAAAATATAACAATTTAATATTATTAGCCAAGTGCCAGAGTATTATAATATACAAAATTCAATAGATACAAAACTCATTTCCAAAAAATCACCAGAACTTAAAGAAAACTAAGTTTATGAAAACAGAATTCCTCCAATTCACCGAAATCAAAATCAAACAACCAACTATTTACCTAAATGTTTCTTAAAAAGATTTGGTAATATAAGTAAGGTGACCATCCGTTCATTATAAAATTATAATAATGTTCTGTTCATTATGAATTACTTTGTGTTAAAAAACATAAAAATGTTCATTATTTCAAAGGCTTATCATTTTTTGTTCAGTATTTATAATTTTGTTGAAACAAAAAACAATTTTATTTGGAACAAAATGATAATGCAAAGATTGCGAACGTGTCCCAGTTTTCTGAATGTGCAAAAATCGTATTGTAATCTACATTATGAAATAGAGAGGCTTTTGACGAATATTGGAGCACTCAAAATTGTTTTTTTTTTTTTTTTTTTTTTTTGAAAATTGCGCTATGGGAAAAAGTCAGAAGACAACAACAGATAAATGGACGGGAAGTTTCAAACAAAAATTTCAATATTTTAAAAAATGTGGAATTTGACTTGGATTTTCGGTAAAAAATTGTATTTGAGTAACTTTTTGAAATAAAAAAAAAAATAGTTAGAAACTGGGTTAACTTTTTGTTTTAGTTCATTATTTGGAATTTAAAAATATGGTCACCGTAAATATAAGTGACCTTAACATAATATGAAGTTTATTAATCAATTTTAATAAGAAGATCAGATCAGCAAATTTTTTGAAGAGAGAAGAAGTGTCGAAGTGTTGAACGAAAATACTTTTTTAAATTCTCAGTTTGGTTACTAAAAGTCATCTTAAAATCAATTAAGAGTCCCAGATATTGAAAAACATCCACTTTCTCAATTAGGAAACATTTATCACTACAAATAAAGTGGTCAAAGTAAGTGAGCGAACTTGAATCTGAAGTACAATGGCAACTTAGAAGTTTTAATTTGTTGCACTCTGGCTCATGGAAAAAAATTTCCGGTTCAAAGAAAATCTGAGAAGAAAGGCTGAGAAACATAATTTTGGCCTTAAAGATTATGACTAATTTATGCTCAGCAAACCATGACCTAAAATGATTCAAATCCCAATAAACTTCTGCAAAAAGATCAAGGGGACTATCAACACCATAGGCACAACCAACATCATCCGCAAAAGCGGTAATTTTCGACTTAAATGGTAAATTAAATAACGAGTTTATGTAAATTAAGAACAATATTGGACCAAGCACGGTGCCTTGTGGCACTCCTATTTAGAAATTTAAAGTCACTTCTAGTATTGTTAAATTTAACTCGTGCTTTATTTTCGAGGTAAGATCTAAACCAATCACTCATTAAGCTCCTTATACCAACATTTTCCAGTTTAGATAACATAATTTCATGGTTTACCATGTCAAAAGCTTTAGTGATATCGACAAAGAAACCAGCTGTAAACTTTTTTTATCTACGTCTTCCGTAGATTTCTCTTTCTGAAATCCAAATTGAAGGGAGCTAAAAAAGTTGTTTCGATTTAAGAAATGTATAAGTCTTATTTTAATACATTTTTCAAAAAAATTACTTATTGAAGGTAGAATTGAAATCGGTCTATAATTGCTTACTTCCTTCGCTGATACTTTTTTTTAAATAAGAACAATATCGGCAATCTTCAAAGCATCCGAAAAAATTCCTGAGAAGATGCTCTGGTTAAATAAAAAGCCAAAACATCAACTAAGGACCAGTTATACAAACATTTAATCCGAGGATCAGCAACTTATATCTTCTGAAATCGGTAGTAAGTAACCGGTTAAGCACCGGTTAGTTTGATTTTTAGATTAATTTTATTCAAAATATAGTTGTTGACCCATGGTTTGATTTGTTTCCGTTTACTTCTGTGTTTGACAACATTACTGCATTGGACAATGTATTTTTTTTTTTTAATATCAGAAAAAAATATCAAAAGCCTTGGAGATATTATTCTCCAAGTAAACCGACTGCCACTCTTCAAACAAAAGTTTTCTTTTCAATTTAAAAAAATCGATTTTCGTTACATCAAAAATTGTAACAGGAGTTAGGTCTTTAAAATTACTGGGGGGAACTCATCAAAACACCCGTCATGACGTGGTCAGTTATACCTAAATTAAACTAGCATTTTTCAATTGACAAATATGCAGAAACAGCATCAGAATCTTCCAAAAAATCTATGTTTAAATCTCTCAAAATTAATAAATTTTTTGTTTTTCATTATACAAGAGGTTTGAAAACTCATCCATAAACGCCGAGAAACTAAATGTATGCAATCTGTAAATACAAAGAACAACAAAATCTCTCTTATCTACTTTAAAAGTAAGCTTTAATATGTCGGCGCTCAAAAAATCTATCTCAGTATACACACATTCATAATTTTCCTTAGTCAGCTATTACATGAAGCCTCAAGAGGCGCGACTCTTTTTTCGAATTTTCTTTTGATAATCATTCTGTGAGGCGCGTACTATTACACGATGCCTCTTGAGTCAAAGACTCAAATTTGACATTTTTCTTTTGATTTAAGTATTGTTGTTGTTGTATTCCACCAAGAAGCAAAAAGAAATGAAAGGGAATGTTGAAAAAAGAAAGAGTGGAAAAAGAAACGTCAAAAAAGAGTCTCAGAATTTTTGCCCACGACTCTCCGGTCGGATAATTTTTTGTTTTATCTTCTTTCTCTTTTGCACTCATTAGTTTTGAAAAGAGGCGCGCCTCTTGAGGCTTCATGTAATAGCTGACTTAACAAAACAACCTACACTTCCAGCACAGTAGTCATGATTCGTTTTAGCAAAAGAGTTATAATCTGGCAAAGAGTAATCATTTTTCTCAAACTCATATATCCAAAACTCAGAAACACACAAAAAGTCAAGTGGGAAACAAGGCAGGTGAAATTCTCACGCAAACTTCTAATATTCTAGAGAATTAAAAGAAATTTGTTTGAGCAATACGAATTAGAAGTAAAGACTTGTTCACAATTATTATTAGAAATTATAAGATTAAAGGTAGGAACATCATCATTATTTAATTCAAAAGTTGGATTCATTATATAAAGTGTTACAAAATATTATCAAGGTCTTCAAAAGACCTTATTGGAATGGGATCACTACCTTCAATCTTTTTCATATAAATTGTATTATTTTTTAATCCATACAAATTTATATGATTTCTCCTTCTTAACCGTCTTCGCTTTCATCAACAATGCATGAGTAAACTTAGTGAGTGCATCGTTAATGTAGATTTCCCTCCTTTCACTGATGGTGGAAGGAGGTGATATTGAATGAATATTCAAGAACAGGTAATTGTAAAGAGTTTTGTGTTGGTGCTTTTTTACTTGCTTTTTGAAAGCTTTTTGAAACTTGCCATGTGTGGCTTCGTATGCATTCCCCACAAAACCCGGCTGTTCATATATGGCTTCGTGTGTATTCAAGGATGCTTTCGTTGTATGTAGAAATGAAACCTTCTAACTTTTTTTGGAAGAATAATATTGGTTCAATAGCCCGATGCTTCAGGTTTAGTTGTTTCAAAATGATTTGTTATCATTGGGAACAGTCTGGCTTAACCGAATTCATAATTCATCCATAAGGGGTTGAAACTAAAACAACGTGATTAGCAAAAAAATGAATAAAACTCTTAAAATGTATAAAATAAAAAAAATTCTTGCCAAAAGTGGGACTCGAACCCACGCCATTTACGCTCCCATTAATTATGAAGCAACATTGCTCCTCGAGTCAGGCACCTTAGACCGCTCGGCCATCCTCACATAGGAGTAGACGAGGTCAAATTTGTCACACAACTATATAACTTATGCAGATATCAAAAATTACGTTCTGTTTTCTAACGTATTCCGTCATCCCAATCGCTGTGCTCGTTTAACGTATCACGTAATAGTCTCTCGTACACTTGAAGTTTCGTGAACGGATGTGACAATTTAGCCCCTGATTTTGAAACGTAATAATAAATGCAAAATTGTTTGCATTTATGGTTAGATTTAAAGTGTTAAGTATACAAAAAGTATACAAAAATACTCTCGTCCAAGAGAAATTGGTAAGTTCACAAATATTATTGTGTGTGTTTTTATTACTACAGGGCTAAGGCTTGACCACACCGAAAGGGTATGCGCCTATGCGTTAGCGGTCCAGGTAACTGTATGAACGCCTCAGGCGGAGCTGAGTCCGACTTCGGCTCAGAAACGGGTCCGAAGGCGGCTCAAATTAGTATGGAAATTATTATAACCGCGGAGTCGATTTTATATGGATTGGTTTTTTCACCACGATTTCTTCTTCGACTTTGTGTTCATACACAAAAAGTTGCAAGTGTGTGAGTGCAACCCCGCTTTTTTCGGTCGGAGGTCGGAGTGTCTTTTCTGAACTCCGTTTTCTTGCTTGAAGGGAGGAATTGCTCAAACGTCGAACTGTACACTTTGATTATACTCCGTTTGTTTTTGTAATAGAAAGCATATGAAAACTGTTAAGTTATTTTTTTGAATAGAAAAAATCCATTTAACAAGAGTCTTTAAACAGTCAAGCCTGGTACGCAGTTCGAGATAAATTTTAGCTCACATAGAAATTATCGAAAAATTTCAGCCGAGCTAAAATGGATCCCATACAAATTTTATCGATAACTTGTATGGAAATCTTAGCTCGGCCAAAATTAAGCTCGATCTGGGTAAGAGGCTTCAGCAACAACTTAGCTAATAAATTCACACGAAAATTAATTTAAAACCCGTGTTTTATTAAATTTAAAATTTGTATCTGTCATGTTCATCAAATTGGGGGTCAGGGCTGCCGTTTCACCTTTGAAATTTGCAATACTGTAGAATTTAAAAAAGCAGTACGCCGTAGTACGCCAAAAAAAAACTTTTGATATATATTTTTAATAAAAAATTTTCTACAGTACTCTATACATTGGAGTGTAAAAAACAACCCATTTGAATTTATACGTAAAAGATCAAAATATCTAATGATACTGGTCAGCAAGGTTTTTGTTACAGAAACTAAGTTTTTGAAATCCGTTTAAGTTTCTCAATATCTTCTATTAATTTAAAGTTTAAGTGAACGTGTTTCATGTTCATTTGCATTTAATAGCAAATCTCGAAAAGTTCTTACCCGATCGCTTTCAAATCTTGACAAGAAGTTCCATTTAGATTTCCATAGGGGTATTCACGATCTGGTGCAACAGGCCTAGTAAAAATGTAAAATTTTATTTTTTTACAATAGATCGTGAACGCCCCTCTACTTATCTATAGTAAATATTGGAGCATGAATGATGTTTTTTTTACTCCACCTTGGCTTCTTCTTTTTTCCATTTTTTATAATTTAATTCTTTGTTTTGTTCGGGTTAATTAATTTTCACTAATTATTTTACAGAAAAAAAAAACTAAATTACGGGACATGAGTAGCGACAACCATTATAAACAGAATTAAAAAAAAAACTGTTTGGCGACGCGACGGTGAGCTGCCATCTATCAAAAATAATTTTACTCCATTGTATTTCGTTTTGCAATGGGGTTAGGGTATAGCAAAAGTGCAAGACCATTGTAAAATTTCAATCCATATATTTTGTTGTTGTAGTGTTGTAAGATTTTACACTTTTGCACTTTTGCAATGATACTAGACCAGTTGCATCGGATCGTGAATACCCCTCATGAGTTTTAGTATTGTATTTTACAAAAAAAAAAATATTTTTCTGCCTAGTTAATTTTTAAGCTATTCGCTATTTCACCAACTTTGACAATAGGTGTGTTTTTTATTACCACTGGGCTTAACTGGACAACAAAAAAACGCAGTCGGGGCTAAGAAATTTACATGTTAAACACAACAACACCTTAGCCCCTTGGGCGTAGTTGATTAGCCAGGAGATTTCTCTGGGCTTTACTTTTTGAAGAGTTTTAAATCTGTGCAACCAGCTAATTTTTTCATAAATTGTTTAGAATTGGTTAACAAACGTGAAAACTGACATTTGGAATGACAAGATGTAAGTATTTAAATAGTTTTGCATACATTTTTGTATCTCTTTGAAGTGCATACAAGAAAAATACAAAAAAAAAAACCCGAAAGCGAAAAATATCACAACTCTAAATATTTTTTGTCTGCTGATTTCAGAACATTCAATATGTAGTGCTGCCGATATTTCCAGTTAAGCCCCGATGCGTTTTTTTTTGTCCAATTAAGCTCGGTGGCAATAAAAAACACATCTAATATTAGAAATATAGAAACCCATAAAAAAGTCTGCGCAGACAAATTTGTAGCCAATTTAATTGGACTTTTCCATTTCATTCTCATTGGTCAACCTGCACTGGAGAAAAGATAAACAAAAAAGTGAAAAGTGATATCAGTGCTCTTAAGCGATTTTAGGATTCTACTGTATATCTTTTATCTCATCTACAGTGAAATATTGGCAAATCAAATATGTGATCCATAAATATAATAATACAAAAGCAAAGCAATTGGTTGCAGAAATATCGATGATCAAAGGTAAAACGATTCGTCTGATTTATCAGTGAGATGTTGTCAAAGCAAAATTTAACAAATTTAAAAAATAAGACATAAATGTTTTCCAAGTCAAAAGAACAAGCACAAAAGAGAATGAACAATTTGTATTTGTCATTAAATCTTTAAACTATTTAAAACCAGAGGCCCTTAGCATAGGAATAGACCCGAATTAAGCGAAAAATCCATTTTACCAAAAAATTACTCTCATTTCCAAATTAAAAAAGTTATATAAACAATTTTAACAAAAGTACGACATACGAATTTTGGTTATTAGATTTTGAACGTATAAACGTATAAAATAATAAATAAATAAATTGTTCACTAAGGGCTAAGAGATCTACTGCACTCAAAGTGCAAAATAAAAGTTATTTACTTTTACGAGTAAAAGATGAGCTGGTTGCAGAAATTTTTTTATACATATAGGGAAAGTGGGGGCAAGAACGCTTGGGGGGCAAGACCGTTTTTGTACTGTGTTGTATGAAAAAAAGTAAAATTGGCAACACTTGCAATATAAAATAGGTAGCTTTTGGTATGATCGATCACGTCTGTAGGGATTAGTAAGTTTAGTTGAGACGCCGAAGAGTTACGGTAAAAATTGTGATTTTTCACCAAATTGTTATCGTTCATGTGAAAGTCAGTTGTATTTTTAACACTGAAGAAATTAAAATTTTTAACTTTTCATTTTTTTATAATAGAAAGTGAAGATTTAAAAGCATTTTCTGTGAAAGAAGGAGTCATAAAGATAAATAAAAAAAAATAATCCAGAACATCAGATATGATATGACTGGGACAAGAAACGTAATTAGAAGCTCTGGTAGCTTAAAAAAGGGAAAAAAAAGTTCACCGTTAAATCTTCCAAAAAGCTAAGTGACAGGCACCAAATAGTTCTATAAGTGATGACTCTGAAAAAGAGGACTTTGCAGACTGTATTTGTACCTTCTACTTGCGACTGTTTTCTAGATCCAATCCAAAATATTTTTGATTTAAGTGCAAAATGCTACCACAAAGCTTGTCCTGGAGTGAGAACTAATGAAAATATAGCATGAATGCGTTATTATTGCAAATAGACTGAAAAAAATAGAAAAACAAAAGAAATGGTCTCTCGGGTCGTTATTCTGTATTCCTAAATTCTGTATGATCAAAATTCTGTATTTCAATAAAAAAAATTCTATATGAAGTATGAACATAATTCTGTATTCCATTATTCTGTTTTTCTATTATTCTTTATTTCAAAATTCTGGAAATCCATTATTCTCCTTTTTGGAATTCTGTATATTCCAAACCTGTACCTTTTTGTCTTTCCTGTTAAACAATTTGTGTATAAGAGCCGTTTGGTTAAACGAAACTTAAGGATTTATGTTATACATAATACCTCATGTGACAGTTTACGCAGAGGAAAAATTAGAGAATAAGAGATTATGTTCTACATAAATATTTAAGTTTTGTTTCAACCTTGCAAAAAAAACACAAAAACAAATAAAAAATAACAAAAAACAAATGCAAATTATTTGGGAAGGTACTTTACTTCAACATTGTCTTCAAAATACCAAAAATCTGTACTCCAAAATTCTATAAATGATAAAAGAAAAATTGTTTTGATAATGAAAAAAAGTGCGCACTTTTTCTTTTATCATTTATAGAATTTTGGAATACAGAATTTTGAATTCTAGAGTTTTGTATTTACAGAATTTTAGAATTTACAGAATTTTAAAATACAGAATTTTGAATTTACAGCATTTTAAAGTACAGAATTTTGGAAAACAGAATTTTGGAATCCGAATTTTGGCACATACAGAATTTCGACGCCAACCTCTTTCTAACAACAAATTTTCATAGGGCGGTCTTACCCTCATGTGGGGACAAATCCGTTTTTTGTTAGATGTTTTTCAAAACTTTTATCTTTTGTTCAATATTTTTAATTTTTTTTTAATAATGAGATTTCCTATAGTAAACAATTAACTTAAGGCTGAGTGGACCACGTAAAAATCGGGTTATCGTTTACAAATCGGTTTTATTATTTAGATAAATAAACAAGGCTAAATATCTTTATTCCACAATTTCCAAATTTTTGCACATGTAATTAAGAGAGAACAAAACATGATAAAATTTTCGTTATTTTACAACGACCTGAAAGATATCGGTTTGTTTCTTAGTTAGACTAAATTTTTTTTTTTATTTCTATTTTGGATTGAGATTGAATCAAACTACGAAGAAAAGCTATTTTGAAAAACTAAAAATTTATTCTTCATAGAAAAAAATTAATCGAAACTGAAGCTATTTTTCCTTATCTTACAATGTTTGAACATGAATAACTTCTGCAATTATTAATAATATTCAACAAAATAAAAAGAAATAAGTATCTCTACTCAAATACTAACACATTGATTAGTTTAAGAAATATATATTAAGTTTTAAGGTCTTAAACAACAAAAAAATGTTAAAAAGTCATTTTTTCTTAACTTTTTTTTTAATTTGTTTAATTTCTATGTTTTGCAAAGTATAATTTTGATTTTTATTATTTAAAAGCTTAATTTATTGACTATGGAGTAAAGCTATATTTTGTTTGAAAATATTGTTTTGTAACACTACAGTTGCCTTTTAAGTAGTCCCAAAAGCAATAAGCTGTACTTAAGGCCCCAGCCCATAGAATCCGTTGCGTCCGTTCCGTCGAAGTTTTTGACTGACAGCTCGATAAAATACACACGTTCTTATGGGAAGCGACCCATAAGCGACGGATCGGACGGAGACGGACGGTTTCGACGGAAGAAGTTGCCCAACTTTCTACTTTTTCATCCGTCGTATGGTTTGACATTGGTTGTCAACAATAGATCTGTTCATTTTTCTGTTTGAGAGTGCACACCGGGGAATTTCAGAACTAAATGAACTGCGTTCTTTTCTTCTCCGATTTTATGAGTTGTGAAATTTCAGTATTCATTAGTGAATTAATTGTAATAAAAGTAACATTTAATGATGTATCTTATAAATTATATCAATTAAATACTCAAATTCTGTTGTAGAGTTCAATTTTACTATGCCAAAGTCATATCTACAAATGATAATCTGTTATTAAAAATTGTTTTTAACTGAAGAGCAAGTACCTACATGAAATCTAGTCGCGCATTTTATTTTATTAAAAAAAAGAACAACAATAATAGTTAAAAATTTCTTTCATCAGAACTTCCTTAGTGCACATTCAGCGATAAAATATCGAACACACCTCGGAATTTGAAGTGAGTTGTCAAAAAGCAATCCGTCGTACGACGTATTCTATGGGTCACCCCTTTCTGTCCCAAACTTCAACTTCAACGGATGGATTGACGGAACGGACGCAACGGATTCTATGGGCTGGGGCCTTTAGAAACAAAAATGTTTAGATTTTTTGTTATTTTTTCTATCAACATCAAGTTAGAAAACAAGATATGCTATAATAGTTTTCTTACAATAAATTTTTGAAAATAGTCTACTTTTCATTTTTTCCTCAGAAATTCATGGAATGCGTATGTATTGGAATTTGTAGTTCAAACAAATTCCGCTGGCGCTATTTCTATATCTCGCATTATTATCTTCTATTTTGTTTCTACATGATCTCTCGCACTCGCTCTGTCGAGTGTTGTATGGTGGCATGGTATAAAAAGACAAGGTACGATCATTAGAGCCGCCATCTTACAAAATGGGGTAATAAGGTTTTGACGTTTGGCATTTGGCAAAATCAAAAGCAACAACAATTTCCAAGACAAATTTGTTTACAACAACAATTTCAATGGGCTGGGCTGTCAAAACCTTAAGTAGCCATAAGTTTTGACAGTTCTCGATACTGAGTTTTTTCTAATGATCATACCTTCTCTTTTTATACCATGGTATGGTGGTATAGCAAAAAAAGAAGGACTTAGGTATCTACTAGGGATGTTGCGAATATTCGCATCCACACCCGCAAATGCGGAACTTCCCCATGAATTGGGACATCCGCATCCACCTCCGCATCCGCAATAATCAATACGGATTTTCATGCGGATGCAAGGAAGTTAAGACAAGAAAGAAGTTGGTCGAAGCCAGCGAATGGCGCGTACCAATGAGAGTCACACCGAATGGTCTGTGACTGATTTTTTTTAAGGCAAAACACAGAAATAATGCAAGTTTTAATTTTATAGCCCCTTTTAACTAGAGCCCAAATGAATAGGAAATTTTTAGAATTTGGAATTCGAACTGACCTAATTTACGAAATAATAAAATTTGGGATGAAAACAGGCTATTAATAGAGATCTTTCTTTGCGGATAAAAAAAAATTTATTTATAACTGTATCATTTTTTTAATTCATTCATATTAATTTTTGTATATAAGATCTAAAACATCCGCATCCGCATCTGCAGATGTTAACTTTCAAGAATCCGCATCCGCATCTGCATCCGCGAAAAAATCCACATCCGCAACATCCCTAGTATCTAATCTACATACTAGAGCCTACTATTGCACGTGTATTAAGGTACACGTGTTACACGTGTATTTAAATTATTCGTGCCGTAGCACGTGTATTTGTAAATACACGTGTATTTATATTTATACGTTTATTTATATTTACACGTGTAAATAGCGTTCGAACTTGTAGAATTTGTGGCGATTTCTTAAAAAATGCATTTTATTGAATAAAAATGTTATTGTTCTGCTTTTTGCGTTTATTGGTTTGATTTACACATTGAAATTGCTCGCAAAATTTAATTGGAAATTCTTATTCAACTCGCAGTTTGGTTATTTTGTCATTATTCACTCCTTTAATCAACTTTTTTGTTTACAGAAACTTTTGATTGTGAATTCGAATGTTTAAGGAAAATGTATGTATGAATAATAGGTACGCACCAAAAAAAAAGTTGTCAAACAGGAAATTAGCAAAAATGATAAAGTTTTTTATTATTAATACGCTTTTATGAGCTTTGTTTGTAACTGACAAAGCAACTACAAAACTAGCAATATAAATATTGGAAAACAATTTTTACCTGGGGTCGAATTACGGCATACGTTCGTTAACGTATGGTTGCTATGTGTCCCTATCTGTTTCTACTGATTAAATAGATAGAGCAATAGTCAAAACGTTAACGTATGATCGTAATCGTGTGCCGTAATTCAACCCCTGATTCCCATTATCGTATCGAACTGAAACTTTGAACACATATGAGATGAGGTTCGGATGGCAATGCAATATTTTGGGGTCCGGAATCAGGGGAGGGGCATTGGGGGTTGAAACACCCCAAATCTATTTTATCCTATTCTAATTATCGCAAAAACTTTTGTAGGTAAGAGAGGGGCTTAGGGAGCTCATACCACCCAAATAAATTTTCATCATCTTTCAAATATTACGAGTATTCGAATAGAAAGTAAAAAAATAAATCAGATTTTTAGATCAAAAGGCTTAGAGGGTTTTGTTCAAACTATACTATAGGACAATTTATAATCGTTCATAATCGTTATTTATTTCGTCAATCGTCGCGACGTTTGCGGGCAGATTGCGCAGCCAAAATTGTATGGCTGCAGAACTCGCGAAGTAGTTATGATGATGTTTTTATTGTTAATAAAAAATGTAAATATTGTAATAAAAATTAAAAGCAAACATATTAATTAGGGTGGTGCAAAAAAATGTTTCTTTTTTTCATTTTTCGAAAAATTTAGATTCTAGTGATACAGAAAATTTCTAAATCGTGTTTTTTGATAGATCGAGTTTAATTTTTTTTCGTGTTAGGGTGGCTTTAAAAATTGTTATCTTCTACAGTTTCTTGTGGAATTCGAAAAAATTCAACGTGGATATTATTTTGACGAAATTATCGAAAAAACAAAATTTCCATTAGGGTAGTTCAAATTTTTTTTTTTTTTAATTAGGTATTGAAAAAAATAATTTTCACTGAAGAGAAAGTTTGTAAAACATGGTTTATGAAATAGTATAATGAAAAGTTGAGAAGGCATTTTCGCACTAGGCACTCAGCAACATAGTCAGCCTTATTGTGAATTTCACGTAAACAAGATTCAACCCGGAAAATTGAATTTCACTTTTCCCCTATTGTGAGTGCCAGGCGAAAAGTTGTTCACGTTCGGCAATCTCCTTGTATTTTCAACTTTTTTCATGTAATTTGTCAGGCATTCGACGCCTCTTCTCTCACTAAAATTTTGGTGCCGAACAAGAAACTAATTAAGCGGGAAATGTAAACTCTCTTCGCATGGAACTCATTTTCAAATTTCTGGCGAACAAAAATATTCCGATCGGAAAACATTCCACGTGAAACTCACAATAGGGCTGAGTATATTTTACACTTACTCTTGGAATTCAACCAAAATTAATTAAATATTGCTATAGCAAACAAACAAAATTTCTGTGCGCTAAAACTAGTTTTTTTTTTTTTGAACCCAAAAAAAAAAAAAATTTTAACACCCTAACTAAAAATATTTTTTTCCAATCAATAATTTGTTTCAAATGTGAAACTCTGTTGTTTTTTATTCCGCTAATAAAAGTAGAAGAAAATATGTATTTTTTTTTTGCGCCACCCTAATATTACACGGTTTACAAATTTTCTGTTTTATTAAAAACAATGTTTTCGGGAACTAAAAAAGGAAAAATTTTTTGCTAATCCAAACAAAACTCATTCAGTGGTCATTTTTATATTTTTTTTTTCCTGACGTTTATGAACACTCAGTGAATGCTGAAAATTTTACAAACGCAGGCCTGCAAACATTCTGCAGAATTGGTGTGTTCATTAATGCAGCAAAGAAGAAAGACGATTGTACTAGCTCAGATTTCCGACGTTTATGAAAACACCCCTAATCAAATCTGTTTTATTTTTTTTTTACTTTCTAGTCGTATACTCGTAATATTTGAAATTTATTCGGGTGGTATGAGCTCCCAAAGCCCCTCTCTTGCAAATTACCTAAAAAAGTTTTTGCGATAATTAGAATGGGATAAAATAGATTTGGGGTGTTTCAACCCCCAATGCCCCTCCCCTGATTCCTGACCCCAAAATATTGCGTTGCCATCCGAACCTCATATGTGTTCAAAGTTTCAGATCGATACGATAATGGGAATCGGGTAAAAATTGTTTTCCAATATTTATATTGCTAGTTTTTTAGTTGCTTTGTCAGTTACAAACAAAGCTAATAAAAGCGTATTAATAATAAAAAAAAACTTTATTATTTTTGCTAATTTCCTGTTTGCCAACTTTTTTTTTGGTGCGTACCTATTATTCATACATACATTTTCCTTAAACATTCGAATTCACAATCAAAAGTTTCTGTAAACAAAAAAGTTAATTAAAGGAGTGAATAATGACAAAATAACCAAACTGCGGGTTGAATAAGAATTTCCAATTAAATTTTGCGAGCAATTTCAATGTGTAAATCAAACCAATAAACGCAAAAACCAGAACAATAACATTTTTATTCAATAAAAAGCATTTTTTAAGAAATCGCCACAAATTCTACAAGTTCGAAAGCTATTTACACGTGTAAATATAAATACACGTGTATTTACAAATACACGTGCTACGGCACGAATAATTTTAATACACGTGTAACACGTGTACCTTAATACACGTTCAATAGTAGGCTCTAGTTTGTACATATGTTTTTTCCATAAAAAAGTATGCCGCCAGGCAAGCTAATCGCGCATGCAAAGTGTTGTTGTATTTTTTTTTCGCGAAAATGAGAACAGAGAATAATGGATCTCTCTCACTCTCACGGTCGCAATGTCTGGTATCTGGTGTTGCGTGGTATATGGAATGGGAATAGGATAAACGAGTTTTTTTGTATTCTTGTTTTTTAAAAACTGTTTTTTTATCTCTTTCATAAATTTAAAATTTATAGTGTTACATGTTAGGTATATGAAGGTACTATTGTTAGTTCGTACTTTTTTGTGCTTCTGAGCAACTATGTGGATATTTATTTTTCTATGAACAAAAAATTTGGAAAGACAGAGGCGGTTTGTAATGCAATTCGTATTATAATACAAAAATCAAATTTTCGAATTCGATTGTGGATGAAATTGTCTTTTTCTATGAAATCGCCCAACAACTGTTCCGCTTTTCAAATTTTTCGTTTGTAGTTTTTTTGTTTTTTTAGTTGTATTTTTTTTTTTTTGGTTGAGATAGGCATGAACGTTGCTCAAAAGAAAAAAAGAAGGTTAAATTTCTTTCCTAATGCTGGACTCACTATTTTTTTTCATTGAAAATTAACCGAATGGCCATTTGAATATATATTTTTCTCGCATTTTTAATTTTACTCAAGTACGCTGTAAGTACGATGTAGGTATCAGTACAAATCGACTATCTGATCTGATCAGACGTTCTATTCTGTGCGGTTCAAAAGTAAAATTAAAGATTCATAAAAGGCATCGATCACCTTCTTGCAGTGCCGGTTTAAGCACTACCGGCGCCTCTGGGCAAGATTGCAAGTGGCGCCTCTAAAAAAAAATTCATCTAAAAACAATTTTTTAAAATCACGAAAAAAAGCAATAGCAGATTATGTCTTACCTCTCATATACTTGTTAATGCATTTATTAAAAATGTGCAGTGTATTAACTTAAAAAGGTTAACTTAAAAAAAAATTAATTTTTCATGTCATTTAGGCTCAATTGACAAGACTACCTTTATCTCTGACTTTTTTGTTTAAACACATTTAAAGATTAGGTACAGTTGGTCTTATTTGGGTTGGGTACGATTGACCGCATTTTAAAATCTCGTTTTTAAAATCTCGCATCTTAAAATCTCGCATTAAGAAATCTCTTATATCGAAAACTCGCAATTACAAAATCTCGCTTAACGAAAGCTCGCAACCTTGAAATCTCGTAAACTAAAATCTCGCAATTTAAAATCTCGCATTGAAATAAAATATTTATTAATTCGCGCGCGCGAATTAATAAATATTTTATTTCAATGAGAAAAAAATAGAAAAGGTAAAATTTTGTTATATGCATATTAGACTTCTATTTCAGTTGTTCATAGTGTTCAAGATCAACTGGATTAAGGATTAAAAGGACTTAATTCAATCGAATTTGTCGACTTTTACAATGCGAGATTTTTTCGGTGCGAGATTTTGTTATAGCGAGAATTTTATGCAGAAGCGAGATTTTTTCTAAAAATGCGAAATTTTGGTTTGCGGGATTTTGAAAATGCGAGATTTTCTTATGTAAGATTTTAAAAGTGCGAAATTTTGTTTTGCGTGAAATTTTAAAAAATGGGAGATTTCGTTATAAGAGATTTTAGTTTGCGATCAATCGTACCGCTCCCGTCTTATTTGAACAATATTTTTTCAAAAACTTTTTCAACTAGGTACATTAATGTTGTTTTCGATTGGAATCACTCAATGATTCACTCATTCTGAAATCCAATAAAAAACTTTAAATCGCTTCCACCCAATTCTAAAATTTAATATATGTATTGGTGAAAAATCAAATATTGTGTTTTGTTTTTTCACTAGGAGAATAAAAAACTTGCAGCACGCTTCTTAATGATTCCAGGCGCTTCCGGACGGCCAATCGAAAACAACATACCTTTATAAGTATAAGGTTTGTTCGTTGTGAGCTCCATTGCACTCTGGGTAGCTCCGAATTCGTTGTCAAGCGTTTTTTGTAGCTCCTTTTTCAACCTCTGTGTTCGATGTTCGCTGATGAAACTAAAGCTCTGAGGTGTTCGATGTAAAATGAAAACCCGAGAAACTCTGATTTTTTCACAGTTAATTGAAATGACTTAGAGTGCCCTGGAGGGGGGAACAACGAACAGACCTATTTTTTTATTCTCACACACAAACGTAGTTTTTATGAGAAATGGAGAAACTGTGAATTTTGGCATTTCTGGATTTTGGGTTTTCGGGATTTTGGGATTGTGGGTTTTCGGGATTTTGTGTTTTTAGGGTTTTCTGGATTTTGGGCTTTCTGGATTTTTAATTTCGGGATTCTGTCCGTCTCCCTTCTCTGTCCTTATTCATTACTATAGGGGCACCTTTGTAAAAATTAAATTGGTAGGAGGAATATTAGGATTGCTTTAGTCTTTCAAAAGAAATTGGGGCGCCTTGTTCTTCAAAGATGAACGAAGATTTTGGACACCATTGTCCTTCCGGAAGCCAAATAAATTAACCCAAAATTGGAGGGCGCCTTCATTCTTCAAAAAGTTTAGGACAAACAATACGAGCGCCGTTGAAAATGTAAAATAGAAACAAATTGGGGCGCCTTTGTGAATGTAAAAAAAAATAAAACATCGATTGGAAAGACTTCGTTATTTATATAACTTTTGTAAAAGTTCGGGGCGCCTGCGGCGCCCCTCAATTCTTGCGCCCCTGGGCGACGGCCCAGGCTGCCCCCCCCCTAAAACCGGCTCTGCCTTCTTGTATTGAAGACATTTTGTCTTCTAATACAAAAAGTCGAAAAATGGGATCCGAAGATAGGAACTCTAATAAATACGGTTATTTTACTCCTCTTCAATGTTTACCCGATACGGACATTGATATCGATAGTGAAGATGTAATAACCCATCAAACTGAAAAAAAGATTAAAATTCCATCCATTTGTGTTCTCCAAAAAACTTGTGAAAATGTTCACTCTTTCCTTAGTGAAGTGAAAATTACTGAAAACAGCATTAAAAAAAATGTCTATTGGCATTAAAATAAACCTTGTAAATAGTGATGATCATGCAAAAGTGTGCAGTGCTCTAAGATCAAAAAACTTTCAATTTTTTACACACGACCTTCCTGCAGTTAGATCTTTCAAAGTTGTACTATACGGGTTCGATGAATATCCCACAGATACTCTTAAAAATGAACTAATCTCCTTAGGTCTTAAGTGCCAAAATATAAAACCCATTAAAAAACAAAACAACCAATTCATTGACATTTTTTATATTGTATTTCTTGAAAGTGGAACAGTGAGGTTAGCCGATCTTAAGAAAAACATTAAGTCTATCTTTAAAACTCAAGTAAAATGGGATTTTGCAAGACGAACAACACAAAAATTCACACAATGTTATAATTGTCAAATGTTCAGCCACGGAGAAAAAAATTGCTACATCAAAACTCATTGTGCAATTTGCTCCGAAAATCACGAAACCCACAAATGTGACTCTAAAAACATTAAAGGACTTTGCACATGAGCTACGAACTACGAACTGCGAACTGTGGATGGTCGCATATTTTGACATATCTTTCACATGACAATTCGCAGGCAGCGACGAATTGTCAATTGGGTTTAGAATAGAAAACAAAAACAAGAGTAATTTTGAGGTTAAGTCGCGCGCGAACAATTTATTCGTTGTAGTGTGGATGGTATGTGGAACGCGAATAGAGTTTGACAATTCGTAGCAACCAAACTGCAATTCGTAACTACCAAATTGTTTTTACAAATTTTTCTTATTTTAGCAAACAAAATGCAAATTTTAGTATTCTAACATTAGTATCAATTGGTTTCTTATAATTTGAATCATTTTTTGTTTGAAATTGAGTCGTAGAAATGTGTTAAATCTCGTTTGTTCGTTCATTCGTTGGTCGCTCTCATGTGCAAAGTCCTTAAGTGTGCCAACTGCAATGAAACGCACGCCTCAACTGACCCAATTTGCCCAAGCCGAAAAAATTTCTTCGAGTTAAGAGCAAAACTCTCTTCTAAAAATAAGAGACATTTGATACAAATGAATGCATCAACAACTCCAGGAACATCTCATCAGGTGATTGTTCAAAATAACACTGATTTTCCCATACTACGATCACGCCATAAGGGCCGCTCTCAAATTTTACCGGCACCAATACCATCTACAATCACAGCTGATAACAACGCTTGGACAAACAGCATCAACAACGATATTCCGCAGAGAGCCGATGATCTTTTCTCTATGGAAGAGATAAATGCTCTTACTGCTGAAATGATTACTCTTCTTGGTAAATGTAATAGCAAAGCAGATCAATTTAACACTATTGCACAATTAGCTATTAAGTATTTATATAAGTCTAAATAATGAGTAATACATCTATGAAAATAATTTGTTGGAATGCTAGAAGCATTCGATGTAAAATCATTGAATTTTTTGCTCTGCTGAGTAAACATAAAGTAGATATAGGTTTAATTTCTGAAACATGGCTTTGTAGTAATGATAGATTATCTAATAGAGAATATTTGTGCTATAGATTAGATAGAGAAGGGAGAAGGGGTGGTGGTGGTAGCTGTAGTAGTTAAGAGAAATATTCAACATAAATTAATACCACTTATTAATACCAAAATAATACAAAGTATAGGTATTGAAATTCCATTTTCAAATGGATCTTCATTAAAAGTTTTTGCTGCATACTTTCCGGGTGGCGCAGCATCTCCACAATCTAAATTTGAATTAAATAAAGATCTGCAAAAATTAGTAAATATAAACGATATTTTTTTGGTCGGAGGTGATCTAAATTGCAGACACAGAAATTGGGGATGTTTAAGAGCAAATTCATGGGGTAATATACTTGCAAATCTTAATACCACCCACCGTTTTGACATACTATTTCCTCCACATCCAACGTATCACCCTGCAAATAATCGTGCAACCCCCTCTACATTAGACATGTTTTTGACTAACATGCCGGGTCTTTTTAATCAACCTATGGTTTTGAACGAATTAAGTTCCGATCACCTTCCTGTGTGTATAAGTACTTTTTCCCGCCCTAATGAAAACAGAAATGAAGTGTTGGATTTCAAAAAAGCAAATTGGGCTACATTTAGGAATCAAATCCGATCAAGATTAAGAAATATTCCTCCATTAAACACAAATACAATAAACAAGTCAGACATCGATTCTAATGTTTCTTCTTTTACTGAAGCTATTACCGAAAGTGTAGAACAATCCGTTCCTTTGAAAGAAATCAAAATTAACAGTACGAATGCTCTACCATCAAACTTAGTTCAGCTTATTAAAATAAGAAATAGTTATAGAACAAGGTGGATTAGAACAAGAAACAATTTCTATTTAGCTGAAATGAAAATTTTGACAAACGTAATTAAAGATAGAATTGCGAGTTTTAGGAACAATGAAATGAATAATAAATTAAAAGGGCTTGAAAAATGTAGCAAGCCTTTTTGGAACATTGTCAAGGTCATAAAAAAACCTAAGTTTCATTTGCCTTCGCTAAAACTTGGAAATGGTTTAGTAACAATTTCAACTGTGGAAAAGGCAAATATCTTGGCAAAAACTTTCACCGATAATCATATTAATTGTAGAAGTTTAAGGCCCAATAGTAGCGTGGAAACTCAAGTATCTTGTTCAAGTTTAGACTATGAAAATGACGATCGAGTTTATGTTACCATCGGAGATGTGGAAAATGCATTTTTTTGTTTAAAGACTCGAAAGTCTGCTGGATTTGACAACATCAAAAATCTTTATTTAAAAAACCTTCCGAGGTCAGGAAAGAAGTTCCTACAAAACTTATTCAATTCTTGTTTTAAGTTGGGTTACTTTCCCGATGAATGGAAAAAGGCAAAAGTTATTCCGATTCTAAAACCAGGAAAATCTGCTATTCTACCTACTAGTTATAGGCCAATGAGTTTGCTAAGTTCCATAAGTAAATGTTTCGAAAAAATAACCAAATATAAACTCACGGAGCATATAAGCTCAAATAATATTTTGCCCTTGGAACAATTTGGCTTTCGTGCAACAATATACTGTGCAACAAATTCATCGCATTACTCAACACATTAAAAACAATTTCGTCGAAGGAAAAAGTACAGGTATGGTGCTGCTAGACGTTGAAAAGGCATTCGAGACTGTCTGGCATGATGGGCTTTTACACAAACTTCTAATGTTTAATTTTCCTATGTACTTCATTAAAATGGTGAAGTCTTTTTTGTCTGTGAGAAGTTTTGTCGTGTTTGTCAATGGTTGTTGTTCCGATGATTTCGTAAGTTCTGCGGGTGTTCCCCAGGGATCTGTTCTTGGCCCAATATTGTATTCAGTTTTTACGTCAGATTTTCCCCAATTGCAAAATTCCGAAAAAGCTATATTTGCTGATGATACGTGTATCTTTTCTTCGGATTCTATTGGTTCTACTATTGGAACCAATTTGCAATCTGCTTTAAATATCCTGGAAGAATATTTCAACAGTTGGAAAGTTAAAATAAATGCTTCTAAGACTCAGGCAATCTTTTTTACTCGAAAAAGAAAACCCTGTTTCTTACCTAGTAATTCGCTCATTATCAACAGCGTACCGACTGATTGGAAATCAAATGTGAAGTATCTTGGGGTTCATTTAGATAAAAAATTAACGTTTGGTCTTCATGTTCAAGAAATTATAAGAAAACTTAATATAACAATCAAAATACTCTATCCATTTATTAACAGGAAATCAAAGTTAAGTGAAGAAAACAAACTTATAATTTTCAAAGTTATATTTCAAGCGATCATGTTTTACGGATCACCTGCTTGGGGAAGTTGTGCTACAAGCCATATTAAAAGGCTCCAAATCATGCAAAATAAACTTTTAAAAATGATGCTAAACCTTCCTTTGTGTTTTTCAACTTCTGAGGTGCGTTCTTTTTCTAACAATAGTTAACTATTGTTAACTATCGTTAACTTTTGTCGTTCCTAAACTACAAAATAGTTACGATTTGTAACTATTTGACAGATGAACATCGTTCCTAAACTCGTTTTGAAGTGTCAAATAGTTACAAATCGTAACTATTTCCAACTCACCTCCATGATATGAGTTGAACATTCATGAGATTGTTGATGTGTCAAAGTGGATGTTTTGTTTACAAAACGAGCACAAAGATTTTTTCTCTTTTGAAATAAGCTGAAAAAATGAAAATAAAAAGAGATTTTTGTAATTTTATGATGCGAGAGAATTTATTTTGATTAAAAAAAACATGATTTTTGTTAAAATTATGCAAAAAAAAGTACTCTGAAAACAATTTTTTTTATGGTTTGACACTTCAACCATTACTAACAATAAATCGTTCTTAAATGATTTGTAAAAAACCCAACAATTTCTAACAATGACACTTCAACAATAATTTTTGACATAACAACGACCGTTGACTATTGTTAGAAAAAGAACGCACCTCTGAACTGCACGCGTTAGTAAATGTTGAATATGTCTCCAACAGAACCTTAAATCTTAAAGAACGCTATAATTTGTCATGCGTTATGTCTGACAATGTTCTGATTTCAAATTTAACTTACTAAAATGATACTTTTTTGTTTTTTTGTTTACAATATGCATTTTCTTTTTTAAATTGTAAATTAATTCTTTAAATATTTATTTATTTCCTTATCATATTCTTATTAATTATTATTTATCTACTGACTGATTTATTTATTTATTTTTTAATCTATTTATTTAATCATTTATTTAATTATTTATTTATTTATTATTTATTTATTTATTTATTTATTTATTTATTTATTTATTTATTTATTTATTTATTTATTTATTTATTTATTTATTCATTTATTTATTTATTTATTTATTTATTTACTTATTTATTTATTTATTTATTTATATATTTATTTACATATTCATATTTTTGTATTTTGTTTATTCTTTAATTTATTTATTGATTTATTCTTTTGTTTTTCTATTTATTCGTTTGTTATCTATTATTTATTTATTTATTTATTCATGCGTTTGTTTATTTATTCATCTACTTTTTAGTTATAACTCCTTTAAGACTGATAATCTTAGTTTATATACATGTAAAAGCTAATTATTGAAAACTCATTGTTGGTCTTGAAATTTAAGCCACCCCTTCTCCATCTTTAACAAATTTTCCTATCCATTTTTTTGTATTACTATTTTAATTATAACTTCTTTTGTAATTATTATTATTATTTTTTCTTTAATGAAGGTTTTAACAAGTAGCTTTTCCTTCAAACATAATTAAATAAATCACTAACTTGTTCAAATAAATTAAACTTGGCAGCAGTTAGGTAGCTTATATACCAATCTCTGTAAATTGTGCAATATAGTTTTAAGAAAAAATAATGTCAATTTTGCTACAATAAAACAATATAATATATTATATATATTATATACGATGTAGGTTAGGGTGTCCCTTATTTTGCAAATGGCTGAATTTAAATACGCATACGGGGTCAAAAGTTTCGCAATAAATAAAAAAAAATATTTTCAAAGTTTCAAGTCCCTTTCTCAATGCTAAGTGGACGCGACTTAATTTTTAATATTTCCATACAAAATATCGATAAATTACAGGTAGTTTTGAAGTGGTTTACTCAAAAAATTCGGTAAAACTGTAAAAGTTGATAGAAAATTTTGAAAATTTGCAAATATCTTCAGCACTATAAGGAGTGTACGAAAAAAATATTTATTTCTTTTGTAAACAATGCTTAGTAAGTAAAACATAACCGCAAATATCATAAGAACAGTGATATTAACGGTTACCTACTTTTTACTGACTCAGCAATTTTTTCGTACACTCCTTATAGTGCTGAAGATATTTGCAAATTTTCAAAATTTTCTATCAACTTTTACAGTTTTACCGAATTTTTTGAGTAAACCACTTCAAAACTACCTGTAATTTATCGATATTTTGTATGGAAATATTAAAAATTAAGTCGCGTCCACTTAGCATTGAGATAGGGACTTGAAACTTTGGGAATATTTTTTTTTATTTATTGCGAAACTTTTGAGCCCGTATGCGTATTTAAATTCAGCCATTTGCAATATAAGGGACACCCTAATGTAGGTATACATAAATGCGCAGAAAGATAGAAAAGTTCAAGATTCTCCAATCTATATACACTTGCAACCAGAGATACCCAAAGGAGATGGGAAACTTTCGTACGTTTTACCCCCCAAAACCCATTTGTTTATTTCGTGTTGTTGTAATCTCTTTTGTTCTTTAACAAATTTGATGACTTTTCTTATATAAATAAGTTCTTTTATTGTGGGCTTAAAGTCAATTTTATTCAATTTTTATATATTATATTTTTTGGCGCAACGTTTCAGGGATGGTTATCCCCTTCATCAGGCCTTTAAATAAAAATATTTTAAATAATTAATAAAATATTTATAAATTACAAAGTTGGAAAACTTACAAAATATAAACAATATTTGTGTTCCCATGGGGAGTCCTTTATCACCAATATTGGCAGACATTATCATGGAAGATCTATTAGAAGAAGTTATTTAAAACCTTTCTGATAAACCACAATTTGTTGTAAAATATGTTGATGACCTATTTGCTATACTCAAAATAAACAATGTAAATTCAACACTACACGCTTTAAACTCTTATCATCAAAACATCCAGTTTACTGTTGAAATTGAAGAAAATGGAAAACTACCATATTTAGATGTTTTGGTCATTAAAAATCAAAATCATTTCATTTTTGATTAGTATAAAAAACAAACATCGTCCGGAAGGCTTATAAATTTCAATTCAAAACACCCAAAGCAAATTATAATTAACACGGCTAAAAATTTTATAAATAGAGTTTTGGATAATAGTGACTCTTCTTTTATTCAAAAAAACATAAAAATTATCTCAGAAACACTTTCGGCAAATTCATTTCCAATACAAATTACGAATCCGCTACGCCTGAGGCGGAGCTGAGTCCGACTTCGGATCAGAAACTGGTCCGAAGGCGGCTCAAATTAGTATGGAAATTATAATTACCGCGAAGTCGATCGATACTCGAGTATCGAATATGTATGACATTTCTAGCAAAACAAAAAACTCTGTTTATCAATGAAAATGTTTTTTTTTTTATTTTTAATGTTTTTTAGCAAAAGAACAATACCTAAATACAATATTAAAATAAATATTACTAAGCAAAAAGGGCGTATGTCCAGTTTTAAAACGGTTTCAATATGGCCCGATTAACCCTCTGTAGGCACACCTCTTTTTTGCGAATTTGGTTAATACTTTTTCATGGCGCTAGAACTTTTTCGGTCTCACTATTTCATGGAGAATATATGAAATTGATGTAGAATTTTCCGAGGAATTCGAATACTGTATTAAAAATTCCAAAAAAAAAATATATTTTCACCTTTATAAAGACACTTTTCTGTGACCACTTTTCATTTTTGTCCTGCCAAATTCGCACCCGTGTGCCGACAGAGGGTTAAGATTAATTACATTCTCATGCATTCGAATTAAATAAAATTGAAAAAAATAAAACAACAAAATGATAAAAATATAGGTACTCACAAATCACAATATTTTTGTTTTAGAGTTGAATTTTTTTGAGTTTTTGTATAAAATATCTTTGAATAATTATTACTTTCGCTTCTACTTTTTTTTATTGTTTAATAATTTTGACGTTTAAACAAGTTCTTTTGTAAACTGGGGTTGCACTTGTCTCTATCATATGGTGTTTTCCTTTTTGCACTTTTTCACCACGATTCTCGTTCGACTTTTGTGTTCATACACAAAAAGTTGCAAGTGTGTGAGTGCAACCCCGATTTTCGCGTTCTGAGGTCGGACTGTCTTTGTTGAACTCAGTTTTCTTGCTTGAAGGGTAACTACAATTTTATGGCTTTGGTTCTCTAGAAAGGGAAAGAGAATGCAAATAAAGACACCGAGAGAGAACTGAGTTGAGATGACATTGAACGTGGGAATGTATGGCGAAGAAAGATCACTAATACACTCAAGGTATACATGAAGTCTGAGTTCGTCATTCGCGGACACCCAGTCTTAAAACTGGGTTCCCTTTTTTAGCAAAGTTCGAACTCATTTTAAAGCATTTTTGTGCATTAGTAAATGTGTTTCGCTCTCTTTTTAAATTACCAAACTCGCAATAGAATTCTCTGTTTTTTTTTTTTTCTCTCTCAGGATGTTGGTTTTCAGCATAAACAAAAAATACCAAGACTGGAAACTTTCGTACGTCTTTCCCCCCAAAACCCTATTGTGTACAGTGTTGTCTGTGAAAATATGTGAAAGCCACCACGTTGGTAAATGACGTTAACACGCACACATTTATAGATTCACGACATTCACCACACATCGGACACGAACAAAACGATAGGTTCACGACATTCACCACACCTCGCAGCTTGTAGGCAAACGTCAGTTGACCACCGAGTTTCCAGTCTTGGTATTTTTTTGTTTATGGATTTCAGTTTTCAGTCTCTTTGTGAGATCGCCATCGCACACAACGCACGCGTGCGGGTTGACATACGAATGGATGTTGATGTTGATATCTAAAGAAGTACTTCTTATTCTTAGGTTGATAATTACTGATGGGAACTATCGAATAAAAACTATCAAACTATCGATAGTTGTAAAATATTCATTCGAATAGTTTTTTCGTTCGATAGTTTTTTATTCGATAGTTTTTTCATTCGAATAGTTTTTTCAAATAATAGTTTTTTCATTCGAATAGTTTTTTCAAACGATAGTTTTTTCATTTCCATTTTTTTATATTCAGTTACTGTTTTCTTTCAGTCTATTGGATTGTTTTTTTATTTGATAGTTTTTATTCGATAGTTTATTCGATAGTTTTTATTCGATAGTTTATTCGATAGTTTTGATTCGATAGTTTATTCGATAGTTTATTCGATAGTTTTTATTCGGTAGTTTTATTCGATAGTTTTTATTCTAATGAATGAACTATTCGATAGTTCAAATCATTCAGTTACTAACTATCGATAGTTCAAATCATTCGATAGTTCCCATCACTAGTAGTTGATATACATCCCTTCAAGCAAACAGGTCTGACCTCGGTCCGAATCCGCTCCGCCTGAGGCGGAGCTGAGTCCGACTTCGGATCAGAAACTGGTCCGAAGGCGGCTCAAATTAGTATGGAAATTATAATCACCGCGAAGTCGATTGCATATGTATTAGTGTGGTGAAAATCTCCATTCCGAGAAAACGGAGCCGAAGTCGGAACGAATGACGTCCGGCATTTTGGCATCGATCGATACTCGAGTATCGAATATGTTTGACATTTCTAAGCAAAAAAAACTCGGTTTATCAATTTTGTTCACAATTGTTTTTTTTTTTAATTTTAATGTTTTTTTAGCAAAAGAAATACAATAAATACAGTATTAAAACAAATATTAAACAAAATAAATCTTTTCATTTGTTGTTGCTGCTGTTGTTGGTGAACTTGTTGTCAAGTATTCCCTCCACTTAATGAATACACTGTGGATTCCTTTGTTCATACTTCCTACTGATTCGTTAATTTCTAGAAAGATAAATGATTAAAAAATGAACAGGAGATGTTATTACAATGTTATTAGATACCTGTTGGGGACTCAGAATTCATTAGTTCTTTTGATATTTTATATAAAATTTCTTTGAACTACCTTTCGCTTCCTCCACTCGCTTTCTTACTTTTTTTATTGTTTTATTAATTTTCACGTTTAAACAAATTTGCAAAATGGGGTTGCACTTGTCTCTATCATATGGTGTTTTCCTTTTCGCACTTTTTCACCACGATTCTCGTTCGACTTTTGTGTTCATACACAAAAAGTTGCAAGTGTGTGAGTGCAACTCCGATTTTCGCGTTCTGAGGTCGGACTGTCTTTGTTGAACTCAGTTTTCTTGCTTGAAGGGATAACATAGATCTTTACGTGGATATTGTGTTTGTGGACGAAGACTGGTTTGGAACTCTATATTTTCATGAAAGATTTCTGGAGTGTGTACCTATTTATTTTTGAAATGAAAAAAAAACTAATTTTCATGTTGCTGTTGTGGACGGCATTTGAGTTTTTTGGGTACCTATCAGAGAAATTTGTGTAAGTAGAACCATAAACAAAAAATACCAAGACTGGAAACTTTCGTACGTCTTTCTCCCCAAAACCCTTTTGTGTACAGTGCTGTCTGTGAATATATGTGAAAGCCACCACGTTGGTAAATGACGTTAACACGCACACATTTATAGATTCACGACATTCACCACACATCGGACACGAACAAAACGATAGGTTTACGACATTCACCACACCTCGCAGCTTGTAGGCAAACGTCAGTTGACCGCCGAGTTTCCAGTCTTGGTATTTTTTGTTTATGATTTTCATGTTCTTTGACTTTTTGGTTTTTCTTGCTTGTTAGAAGTTCCATTGTTTGAGTTCCATTCGTATCGGAAATTTGCTACGATTCCCGAAAAAATAATCACGGAATCCGCCCGTAGTTGAAAATTTCATACAAATCGTGATTGTGATTAGTGATGGGAACTATCGAATGATTTGAACTATCGATAGTTAGTAACTGAATGATTTGAACTACCGAATAGTTTAATAATTCATTCTTTCGAATAAAAACTATCGAATAAAACTATCGAATAAAAACTATCGAATAAAAACTATCAAATATTCAGTTATTTTTTACTCACAATATTTTCACCCGATTTATTTTTTCCAGTTTTTACTAATATATTGACCTTGTAAAGGACATACTTTATTTCACTGTTTGCAGTTTTTTAACTAGAATTTAAATACTATTTCTCAACTGAGGTTACATTAAATAAAAATAACAAGTACTGAATCAGAAAGGAAGATGGTTGTTGCTAAATTTTTACTATGTTGCGAAAAGATAGCCCAATTTTTGCTAAAATATGATATGATTCAAATTAAAACGAAATCAATGGAAAACCCACACTGAGGCAAAACATTTGCGCACAAAAAGAAACAAAATGTTATTATGGAAATGATTTGTTTCCCTTTCTTACACTTTCTAATTTTGCTCGTCCACATGCAAAATTGCAAATATCAGAAGTTTATACCTACCTACAATAGGTGTGTTTTTTATTACCACCGGTCTTAACTGGACAAAAAAAACGCCTCGGGGCTTAACCTAAAATCTTGGCAGCACTATATATTGAATGTTCCGAAAACAGCAGACACAACAAAAATTTAGAGTTGTCATATTTTTCGCTTTCGTCATTTTCTTGTATTTTTCATGTATGTTTTACAAAAAGATACAAAAATGTATGCTAGCAAAACTATTTTAATACATTTTGTCCTTCCAAACGTGAGTTTTCACGGTTTTAAACAAATTCTAAACAATTTATGAAAAAATTAGTTTGGTAGCACAGATTTAAAACTCTTCAAAAAGTTAAGCCCAGATAAATCTCCGGGCTAAGCAACTAAGCTCAAGGGGCTAAGGTGTTGTTGTATTTAACATGTAAATTGCTTAGCCCAGACTGCGTTTTTTTTGTCTAGTTAAGACCGGTTGTAATAAAAAACACACCTAATAATCCAAACCAACCACACAGTTGCATCATATTTTTGTCTAACCCATTTACAACCCTTTACAAAATCCACTGTTGACATAGATACCTGCTGTTTGTGCGTGCGCGAATATTTTGCTTCTTCCGGTGCCATGTCTCGTCAAGCGATTGAAATGATGGGTTTTCCCACTAATTAGGATCATACACTGGCTGAACAATGAACATGTTCCGCTTTCCAGGTCAAAGAGTTATTTTTTTCTATTTTGTCACTTTTTTATGACACCGCACTGACCGACAGATAACTTCTTTTCTTTTCATGCACCGCGCCGTCTTTCTTCTTCTTTATCGCCTTTGTTTTGAAAATATGGGCACTCCAACATAAAACACATAAATTCAGTCCTGAAAAACTTTCAAAATATCATTTGGAAGATCACACAATATGTGTATCATCATTCATCTTTCTTCAGTCCTTCCTTCAAATGCAGATAAAATCATTTGCAATTAAATTGTGAAATCAAAAGAAAAAAGAAAATAGAAAAATAAAATTATGACTGAATAAAAAAAAAAAACAATTTAATAGACTGAAAGAAAACAGTAACTGAATATAAAAAAATTCAAATAAAAAACGATCGTTTGAAAAAACTATTCGAATGAAAAAACTATCGTTTGAAAAAACTATTCAAATGAAAAAAACTATCGAATAAAAAAAACTATTCAAATGAAAAAACTATCGTTTGAAAAAACTATTCAAATGAAAAAACTATCGAATAAAAAAAACCCATCAATAATTGTGATTATTTTCCGATACGTGATAAGGCCGATTGTCTCGCTAGGTAGGTGTATCGCAAACGCTCGGGGATGAAAATGTATGTAGGAAAGTACATATACAGAGTTATTCAGGAAAAAATTGCCAAAAAGCTACAGAGGAGGGGATCTGTTTCCCTAGTTTAGCGGGGAGCGGCAATTAAAAAAAATTCACTTGATTTGGAAAAAAAAATTATTAAAAATCAACGATTTTACCTACAATAACGTGCTATACCTTTTTGTAAAGCCAAAAATCTCGTCTTTTATAAAAAAAAAGATTAATAAAGGCATTTTATTGCAGAGTTTTTGAAAAAATAAAATTTTGAAAAAAATTGGAAACAAAAATTTCAACATAATTTATTTCAAAATTTTATGTTATTAAGTACCTACTAATTTAACTTTTAATATTCGATGCTCTTATTTGTTTTTTAACAAAAACATTAGAATTGAAAACACAGATATGGTTGGTAAAAAGAGCACTGTGAACTTCAAAGTTAGATTGGTATTAGAATACATTATAATGACAGTTACAATAACTCATTTTTTAGATAATTAGAAGAACTACTTCTTCAAGAACAACCCAATTATAAAATAAAAATTACGTCAGAAAGGTATATAGAAAAATGTCATTTTGCTTCCATCTTGCGAAACAAACCCACATTTTTACCAACTATAAAATTGAATTTAATCAGCTCACGGCTTACGTTTGTTATGATTCTGTACTTACATAATAATAAATTTTTTCTGACTCCGAATTAAAAATCAGCTACCCAAAAACCTTCAGAAAAGTATATTTTGGTTTTTGTGCAAAAAAAAAGTAGAAGGAAATTTAAAGTTGTACTCACCAAAGTTATTTTAAGAACTTTTTCGCTCAGATGAACCTAAATCGAAAAAGAAAATAAAACTCACTGTCATCTATAAACATTACAAAAAAATGTATAATAAATAAAAATGAAAGAATACGTTTTTCTACAAAACCAGACAACAAAATCCATTCTACGATAAACAGGAGCCAAGAAAAGAATATCGAACGCACGAGTGCGATATTAGCCGTTTTTTATTAACACTTGATCCATATAGATCATTAATTAAAATGTATTACAACAACTACAAGAGATCTTGCTTTTCATCAGAATCACGAATCGTGATCTTGCTTTTCATCAGGATCACGAATCGTGATCTTGCAAGATCTCATGTAGTTGTTGTAATACATTTTAATTAATGATCTATATGGATCAAGTGATAATAAAAAACGGCGAAATGAAACACGAAATGAATTGCTAGGAAAACCCAAGAGTCAACAAGAACAAAACAACCCTTTTTGAAAACCAAAGATAATGATCCAAAAAATATCTACTCTCTACCTACTCTCTGCAGCATCTTCATAGTTTCATGATGAATGAATGATTTCTGCCTGCCTGTTTTTTATTTCAACAAATAGAAAAGAACAGAAAGAAAGAGCGCATCAGCGCCTACTTACGCAGTGGCATTCTTTTGAACTAGGTTTGTATGTACATATGTGTAATTAACCCTCTACTGCATGAATTCATATTAGCGGACGAAAAAATTAAAAAATCCTTTACATGGGTTCTTTGGGTTGTTTCAAAACGGTTTTCATTAAAAAATTTGTTTAAATTAATTTGTTTAAAAAATTTGTTTATAAGCCAAATTTGGCTTCGTATGCATTAAGGGGTAAGAAATTTTACAAATTTTATTTATTCAGATTATGTAAAGAATACAATTAAAAATATCAAAAGAAAAATATTTATCATTTAAACACAAAATAAAGTAAAATAAATACATTGCATTACAAAAGGTTAAGAATTAATTCAAATTTTTCTCATTTTAAGACATGGAACCGAGAAAAGCAATTTGTTTTTGTCCGTTTTATATATTTCTTCCGGTTCACATTCTTTCCACTGTCGAAAAGAGTCTTGCTCCAACATTTTCACCAACTCCCAGATCTTACAAAAACTAAAAAGTAAAAAAAATGATTGAAAATATTATAGGTGAGCCCCCCTCCCCCTAAAATTTTTGTGGTTATGGCGCTGGAAATGGGGTTAACATGAGAATAATGTCTCTAAAGGCGAAGGGGCTCCATTTCTGAAGCAAAACATAGCTTCCAAGCAAAATAACAATGTAAAGAAACAAAATTTTCCAACAAAAAAATTTAACAAATTGTGTAGATTTACAACCCCTTAATGCATACGAAGCCGAATATGGCTTCCGTACTTTTTGCCCTCCCAAGACCAGGCCAATAATTTTTTTTCAACAAAAATTGGTTCATAGCATACACAATTAGACAATCGAACAAAAATAAATTTTTAATTCCACTTTTCTTTCCAAAAAAACGCAGTAATTAACACTTAAAGTATGAATATATTCTACACAATGCACACGACTGATCGACTCACCTGTGATCATAAAATACACCTTTATTTTGTGTCGGACACACGAAAAAACTATGTCTATGGGTTCTCAGAAACACAAAGAAGAGGATTGTATTTAATCTTTACCATTTTTTTGTGACAGAGAAGAGAAAAGTGCATACAAACAGACAAAACCATATTTGGCTTCGTATGCAGTAGAGGGTTTTAATGGAATTTTCAAAGTAAAAAAGCTAAAATAGACACTTTTTCAACAATTTATATTAAAAATACTGTGAGCATAAATATATAAATTTTTTTTGAAACTGATTTGAAATATAATAAAAAAAAATATAAAAATAAATTGTGGATGCTGTGACTTCCCTTTCCTCAAAAAAGAGGGCAAATATTGGTTTATTTAAATCTTTATTAACTTCTCATTAAAAAATACAAAAATATTTTAAAAAATAATAACGCTTTGCCCCACGACTAAAATGGTAAAAAAGTTTATTTTGACACATTTCCTTCAAATTAACCGTTCAAACTAACTTAAAATTAAATTTTAGTAATTTCATTGAATTCTCCTAATTCGACTTTATTTATTTTCAATTTCACCTCTTATAAAAATCGTAAAAGAAATGTTTCTAAAATTTAAATGATGCAATAATGTGCATACGTGCATTACCTTTTCACAAACGTACGTTCATAAGATTATCTTATAAATTGCAAAAGTTATGCAACAATTAGTCAACCATCTTCCATTAAAATGCTATGGAAACCCTCCTTAATTCTTAACTGATGTGGTGGGTCCAGAGGACCCACGCCTTTTTTAAAAATTAAAAAATACCCGTTGTGACTGATTTTTGAAGTGCTAATTTTAATTTGAAAACTAATTTTCCCAATTTTTTTTTTTTTTAAATTGATTTGGAAAATGTTATAAATATTTGAAAGTTTTATAAAGAAATTTGTAAAAGAATTCAATTTTGTATTTTGTTTTATCATTTAAAAACACGTGGGTCTACTGGACCCAGATAAGCAGATCGAAATAAATTTTAACTCCTATACAAATTATCGAAAATTTTTAGCCGAGCTAAAATGTGTCCCATACAAATTATCGATATGGGAATTTTATCTTGGCTTAAACTAAGCTCGATCTGCTTACTAGGCCTAAATATGTAAAATTAATGATTTTGTTTGATTAATTGGAAATAACAACTTAAAATTTGAAAACAATCGCGAAATACACAAGTTTTGGCGTTTTTCTTTTTTTAGCCCCGAGCTGTTAAAAAAAGAACTGTGTTCCTTTTTTATTTCAGAAAGCCCTGAGAGCTAAATTTATGTTTTTTTTTGTTCTCAGCTCGATCAGGGCTCGCTCGTTGAGATCGGTAAAAATGGCCTAATGATTCCGGCACTAAGAAGCTCGGAAACTTCTTTGTCGACAAATTGCACCGTTGCCATTGGGTAGGGATAAGCCCTATATATACACTGGCTCATCGTCCGTTGTTCTGATGGTAGCTACAACATTTGTGTTGAATGGCAAAGACTCATTTGAATCTGCAAAATTTTTTTGTCTGTTTGCTATAATATTGTCAAATTGTGGGCGGATATCAGGTGGTACGAAATCAGCATCAATAGAAATATGATTAACGTTACTACATAATACACATTAAAGTTTCTCCTTTTGACCATCATAGTTAATAACACCCTTCTTTAAGTCAATATGAGTTCCTATTTCATGCAAAAAATCGAATCCAACAATGCCATCAAACCGAGGCGAGGGAGAATCAAAAAGGTTGTGTTTTTGTTGAATAAATGTATTAAACATTTAAATTAAATTTTTTCTGATCCATGCAATTTAACATTAAAAGGATTTTCTACTGGCTTGATTCCTTTTCCTTTCCTTTTTGGGAGCACCTGTATCAATTAAGAATTTTACTTGCTTCCCTCCTTATGTTCGGCTTATATGTGGTAGAAGGGACCTATCCCTAAAAAATTAACTTCATCTATTCCTTCAAGGTCTTCAAATTCACCTCTCTCATAATTGCAAGAAAGTCTATCGTCATCACAATAGTTGTTATCATCGTAATGCTGTTCATAAGGAACAGTATCTAGATGTTTTGGCTGGTTCTGAATTAAATTATTTACTCTTTGGATTTTTGAAACCGGTTGCTGTATTGAATCGTTATGTGTTTCATAAGTTTTGTTGCGGAAATATGCGTCTCAAGCGCCTAGTCTTTTTAATTGTGGTTTATTATAATCCAGTCAAATAAGGGTTTAACCTCGGAATGAATGTTAGTAGAATTTTTTTTTGCTCAATATCTTCCTTTTGCCATTCTATAACATATCTCAAAAGTCTAGAAAAATCTCATGTCCGCTTGTCGCGATTTCAAGTCAAATCGCGAAATGGAGATTTTCAAAATTAGCAAAAATAGGCTATGGTATTATATACACATATGATACATGATTTCAAGGTATTTTTTAATGCTGATTCCAAAAACTCTAAAATCAAGACAATCTGACGTCTCTGGAAAAAGTTATACCTTTTTCATGTGTCAACTCATATTATTATAACAGTTGCAAACTTACTGCCGAAAAACCCTTAAAAGTTATGGTAGATGAACCAAATTTTGCATGAAGATTTTAGAATCCATCATTATTAAAAATCAAAACAATCCATTACAAAAAATATATATACCTACGAAATAATGGTATTTTTTGATGGAGGGGCAAATTTTAGGATATGCACTAAAGAAGATTCTTGTTCATCTTAGGAATAAGTGCTAATAGGCTAATTTTTTCATTTTAATCTTTGTTTGGATATTCTTTAACTATCCTCAAAAATCTAAAAAAATCTCATGTCCGCAAGTCCTGATTTTCTTTGTTTGAAAATAAGGTGCAGATTTTAAAAAATTAATAAGAAAAGTTTAAATTTTTATATGTATACCAACATAAGCGACATGATTTAAAGGTATTTTTTAACACTTATTCCAACAAAACTCACAAACAAGTCAACCTGACCATCCCTGAAAAGTAATGCACCTTATTCATGTTGATCTGACACAAATATCTGAAGTGTAGTTTTTCAATTTTTTAAAATCTGCACCTTATCTTCAAACCAAGAAAATTAGGACTTGCGAACATGAGATTTTTCTAGATTTTTGCGGGTAATTAAAGAATATCCAAACAAAGATTAAAATGAAAAAATTAGCCTATTCGCACTTTTTCCTAAGATGAACAAGAATCTTCTTTAGTACATATCCTAAAATTTGCCCCTCCATCAAAAAATACAATTATTTCGTAGGTATATATATTTTTTGTAATGGATTGTTTTGATTTTTAATAATGATGGATTCTTAAATCTTCATGCAAAATTTGGTTCATCTACCATAACTTTTAAGGGGTTTTCGGCAGTAAGTTTGCAACTGTTATAATAATATGGGTTGACAGATGAAAAACAGGTATAACTTTTTCCAGAGACGTTAGATTGTCTTGATTTTAGAGTTTTTGGAATAAGCATTAAAAAATACCTTGAAATCATGTATCATATGTGTATATAATACCATAGCCTATTTTTGCTAATCTTGAAAATCTCCATTTCGCGATTTGACCTTGAAATCGCGACAAGCGAACATGAGATTTTTCTAGACTTTTGAGATATGTTATAGAATGGCAAAAGGAAGATATTGAGCAAAAAAAATTTCTACTAACATTCATTCCGAGATTTACCCCTTTTTTCTCCTTATTTGACTGTATTATTAGTATTATAATCATTTTTGAAAACATTATTTAAAGGTCTTTGAGCTAAGAGAACCTGGTTTTGAGTTGGCGATCTGAAGCGTGAAGTTGTAGCATAACGTTTAATTTGAGGGGAAGTAAAAGAATCATTTTTTTAGCTTTGTTGAATCAAAACTTTGTTTGGTCGTTCATTGTAGCTAGAAAACTAGTTTGCAAACATGTAGCGAGTTTTATTAGTCTCTAATTCCCGTGAAAGCACTAATGCAGTGGGCATATCAACATTCAACAGGTCTTGAAGAGAATAAAATGTCGCACATTGGTTTTCGCAACCCGGAAATTAATATTCTTAGAGCATCTTGCCTATACTTTTCATTCAGAGACGCGATTAAATCGTCCTTACCTTCATGACTCATCTTAATTTTATTGATAATTAAGGTTACTATCTTTTCGACGGCATCATAGAACTCAACTATAGATGATGATCCCTGCTTCAAGGTTCAATTATACAAATCGGCCTCTTATCAGTGTTCCAACTTTTTCTCATTCCAACGGTCATTGTTCACTAGTTTAAAAATACATCTTAGTACTGGTAAAATAGTACATAAAATCAAGAAATAAAAAAAAAAAATTGCTACACTCATGAAACTTGGCAAAAAGTTTGCTTTTGGGATAAGAACCAAGTATAAAAAAAGTCTATACAAAAAAGTGAAAAAAAGGGGTGAAGGTCAAAAATATACTAAAAAAAATAAATTCGGGATAAAGCAGGGACAAAGGATTCATAAAGTTCTTAAAATTATTTTTGGTGAAAGGGTGTTTTTTTTGATGGGTTAAGTTGTGTGTGAGAAGGTATCATAACAGCTGACTTAAATTTTATTAATTTTTGAAACTTGGTGTAAATGTTTTGGTTGGTATAAGAATCAATAAATTGTACAAAATTATCTTGATAGCCCAGGGAAATTAGTAATTTAAATCGCATTTTTCGCGGGACAAAATTTTTTTCATGGAATGTGTTCGGGTGGTTGTCCTTATCATAAAAGTCAATTTGTTGGGAAAATTGGAGGTTGGGAACAGCCGCCATCTTGGAAAAGAGATTGGTAGCGTTTTTATTGAATAGCTCCATTGTTATTCATTTTAACAGAAAATGACAAAGGTAGGACTTATTAACAATAAAATTATCTAAACAATGATATACAAAACAATTCCGTGAGTTGATTAAATAAAATTTTATAGTTGGTCAAAGTGCGGGTTTGTTTCGCAAGGTTGGGACAAAATGACATTTTTTCATATATCTGACGAACTTTTGATTTGTTTGGATAATTCTTCAAGAATGAATTATAGTACTTATAATTACCTATAAAATGAGCCCACAATCGTTATTGTAACCATCGTATTGTAGAAGTAATCTAACTCCGAAACTCTCCATGTACTAGTCAAAAGTGAGAAAAAAGCTAGTTTTTTGCTAGTAGGCCGAGAAAATTTTGGGAGTAGAGGTATAACCAAAATATAAGTACGCAGTTTTGTTGCCATACTCGTGTTAATGTCGATTTCAAAGGTCAGACAACTCTAATTTTGGGCTTTATACGGTTTTTGGGGGGTTAAATAACGTAAGTTTTCTAGTTAACGTGAATGGGCTAAATTTATACTATTTGAAATTATAAATATACAAGCTGATTCCCTATTATTTTTCCTAAATCTAGACACCCCAATCTTGAGGATGTGACCAATAGAACTCAAGATATAAGCCGTTTATACGATTATGTTTTAGAGGCTTTTTTGTTTCGATTTTTGTTTGTTTATTTGAATTGAAAAGCCTGATATGGTTAGTTAAAAAACCTTACATCGTGAGTTCTATTAACCCCATAGCCGAGATTAAGGTGTCCAGATTTAGGAAAAATAATAGAGCATCAGCTTCTATATTTATAATTTCAAATAGTATAAATTTAGCCCATTCACGTTAACTAGAAAACTTACGTTATTTAACCCCCCAAAAACCGTATAAAGCCCAAAATTAGAGTTGTCTGACCTTTGAAATCGACATTAACACGAGTATGGCAACAAAACTGCGTACTTATATTTTGGTTATACCTCTACTCCCAAAATTTTCTCGGCCTACTAGCAAAAAACTAGCTTTTTTCTCACTTTTGACTAGTACATGGAGAGTTTCGGAGTTAGATTACTTCTACAATACGATGGTTACAATAACGATTGTGGGCTCATTTTATAGGTAATTATAAGTACTATAATTCATTCTTGAAGAATTATCCAAACAAATCAAAAGTTCGTCAGATATATGAAAAAATGTCATTTTGTCCCAACCTTGCGAAACAAACCCGCACTTTGACCAACTATAAAATTTTATTTAATCAACTCACGGAATTGTTTTGTATATCATTGTTTAGATAATTTTATTGTTAATAAGTCCTACCTTTGTCATTTTCTGTTAAAATGAATAACAATGGAGCTATTCAATAAAAACGCTACCAATCTCTTTTCCAAGATGGCGGCTGTTCCCAACCTCCAATTTTCCCAACAAATTGACTTTTATGATAAGGACAACCACCCGAACACATTCCATGAAAAAAATTTTGTCCCGCGAAAAATGCGATTTCATGCCCATATTTTGACTAATTGCCCTGAGCTATGAGTGAAAGGGTGTTTTTTTTAAGAAATGATGAAATTCGGAGTTAGTACCACAAAAACTAGGAAAAAATTGTTACACCAATGAATATTGGTAAGAATGTTTCATTTATAACAGAAACCAAGAACCCAAAAAGTCTATACAAATATTTTAGGTTAAGGGGAGGTTTCCATAGCATTTTAATGGAAGATGGTTGACTAATTGTTGTATAACTTTTGCAGTTTATAAGATAATCTTATGAAACGTACTTTTTTGAAAAGGTAATAAACGTACGAATATATTTGCATCATTTAAATTTTAGAAACATTTCTTGTGCGATTTTTATAAGGGTCGAAAATGATTTTTTTCCTGCAAATTTAGATTGAATCAGAAGTTTGGTTGGGGCACCGTTGTTTATAAACTTTTTATTTTTTTTTTTTATATAATGATCAAATGTTTTTTCATGCAGTACGTGAAACAGATTTTTTTTTTTTTATTAGAAAAAAAGCTTCGTTAATTTGTTGTAATTTCATGTTTTTTTACTCACTCTTCTTAGAATAACTTTACCGTTTATTAGTGTTTTTAGATGAAACAAAAAGAAAACAATAAAGTGAAATTAGGAGAATCCAATAAAATTTCTAAAATTTAATTTGAAGTTAGTTTGAACGGTTAATTTGAAAGAAAGGTGTCAAAATGCACTTTTTTAGCATTTTAGTCGTGGGGCAAAGCGTGATTATTTTTTAAAATGTTTTTGTATTTTTTAATGAGAAGTTAATAAAGTTGTTCATGCAACCCGTTTGCCAAAAAAAAATATTTTTTTTATTTACACACTAAAAATTTGATTTTAATAAACCAATATTTGCATTCTATTTTTGAGGAAGGGGCAGTCAAAGCATCCACAATTTATTTTTATTATTTTTTTTCATTATATTTCAAATCAGTTTCAAAAAAAATATATATATTTTTGCTCACAGTATTTTTAATATAAATTGTTGAAAAAGTGTCTATTTTAGCTTTTTTTACTTTGAAAATTCCATTGATCACGCACACATGCAAATTTAGTTCAAAAGAATGCCACGCATAAGCTGGCACTGATGAACTCTTTTTTTCTGTTCTTTTCTATTTATTGAAAAAAAAACTTGCTCTTGCGCTCTCATTTTCCCGTTATATTCTGTTTTTTTTTTTTGTGTTTACATAATACTTTTTTTTTGTTTCCTATTTCTTCACTCAGGCAGGCAGAAATCATTCATGAAATTATGAAGATGATGCAGAGAGTAGGTAGATAGTAGATATTTTTTGCAAGATCATTATCTTTGGTTTTCAAAAAGGGTTGTTTTGTTCTTGTTGACTCTTGGGTTTTTCCTAACAATTCATTTCGTGTTTATAATATCGCACCCGCGCTTGCGAGTTAACACTTTTGGGTTTTTTTTTGTGTCAGCGAAATTCTTTGCATTGTGTTATATTCACATCGCTCGTGCGGGGATATAGGTAAAGGATTAGATATGTGGTATGCATTTGTTTGTGTGTAAAAATGTGTATTGACATTTGACATGTGCTTGTGCACACCCTTCAAGCAAACAGGTCCGACCTCGGTCCGAATCCGCTCCGCCTGAGGCGGAGCTGAGTCCGACTTCGGATCAGAAACTGGTCCGAAGGCGGCTCAAATTAGTATGGAAATTATAATCACCGCGAAGTCGATTGCATATGTATTGGTGTGGTGAAAATCTCCATTCCGAGAAAACGGAGCCGAAGGCGGACCTGAGTCGGAGCAGCGAAAACCTACCAGAAAGAGGAATAAAAAAGGGATGACGTATCGCATTTGCGACCAAAAAAAGAACAAGATTTATTTTTTTTTCACTGAAACTGTTTTATTTTTTATTTTATTTTGGCAAACGAAATTTTCACAATAAATAAAGTAGGTATAAGTAAGATACAATACATTTTTTCATTTTATTTGTTGCTGCTGCTGTTGTTGGTGTTTCTTTAGATGCACAATCGCATGTTTCATCTTCTAGATTTTTCTTCATCATTAGAGATTACATCTACAACACAAGAAGAAACAACATTTTAACCCAAACACTTTGAGCGATATATACAACATACCTTTTTTTGTTTCCATATTGTTTATAATTTGATATTGTTTATAATTATACTAATATTATAATAACAACGACACGAGACACGACGCGACGCGACTATACACTTCAACGAAACATAACAAAATGACGCTTTTGCTCTTGTTGGCTATGTCTGTTTCACTTTTTTTTCCATTTCTCACTTTCCACCACGATTTTCGTTCGACTTTGTGTTCATACACAAAAAGTTGCAAGTGTGTGAGTGCAACCCCGCTTTTCTCGGTCGGAGGTCGGACTGTCTTTTCTGGACTCCGTTTTCTTGCTTGAAGGGCACCCTTCAAGCAAACAGGTCCGACCTCGGTCCGAATCAGCTCCGCCTGAGGCGGAGCTGAGTCCGACTTCGGATCAGAAACTGGTCCGAAGGCGGCTCAAATTAGTATGGAAATTATAATCACCGCGAAGTCGATTGCATATGTATTGGTGTGGTGAAAATCTTCATTCCGAGAAAATGGAGCCGAAGGCGGACCTGAGGCGGAGCAGCGAAAACCTACCAGAAAGAGGAATAAAAAAGGATGACGTTTCGCATTTGCGACCAAAAAAAGAACTAGATTTTTTTTTTCACTGAAACTGTTTTTTTTATTTAATTTTGGCAAACGAAATTTTCACAATATATACAATATAAAATAGAATACATTTTTTCATTTTATTTTATTTGTTGTTGCTGCTGTTGTTGGTGTTTCTTTAGATGCCCAATCGCATGTTTCACCTTCTGCCTTTTTCTTCATAATTAGAGATTACATCTACAACACAAACAGAAACACATCATTTTAATCCAAACACTTTGAGCGATATATACAACATACCTTTTTTTGTTTCCATATTGTTAATAGTTTAATATAATTGTTTATAATTACACTTATATTTTATTAACAACGACACGTGACACGACGCGACTAAACACTTCAACAAAAAATAACAAAATGACGCTTTTGCTCTTGTTGGCTATGTCTGTCTACTTTTTTTTCCTTTTCTCAGTTTTCACCACGATTCTCTTAGACTTTGTGTTCATACACAAAAAGTTGCAAGTGTGTGAGTGCAACCCCGCTTTTCTCGGTCGGTGGTCGGACTATCTTTTCTGGACTCCGTTTTCTTGCTTGAAGGGCAATGATTGATTTCCATATTTAGGTTGATTTCTGGGTTGTATTGTTTATTATACTACACTCGCGCGTGCGTGCGGGGTTATATAATATAAATATGTCCTTTTGTTTTTCATTGTCTACAGAAATAAAAAAGTAGCTAATGCCTATATGAATTTATAAATAAAATATCAGTTTGAAAAAATAGATCATTGTTTTTCAAAGTGTTGAGCTTGAAAATTATTTTTGAAAACTTCCCTAAACTTTGATTACATAATTGAAAAATGAATTTCAAGGTTTAAAAAAAAAGTAACTTATAAGTTATTAATGCTGCCTTATTTTTGTTTCCTAATAATGTAAATAGGTATAAGTAAATAAAAAACAAAATCGATTCAGTTACGAACTGAGTTCATTACATTGGTGACTTTAAAAAAAAAATCTTTATTAAAAAGGTTTTGAAAGTAAATTGGATTCATATCAAGTCCATCCTCAAACAACATACACATAAGAACCTAAACATTCTATATATTGTAAGTAAATACATTTCCATGTCAGCCGGCACGCGCGTGTGCGAGACAAAAAATTTCTCAACGAAGAACAACTCAAAATTATTATTATAATGCAAAAAATTTCTCTGATACACAAAAAACTCAAATGCCATCCACAACAGCAACATGGAAACAAGTTTCTTTTTCATTTCAAAAATAAATAGGTATACACTCCGGAAATCTTTCATGAAAATATTGAATTTCAAACCAGTTTTCGTCCACAAACACCATATCCATATAAAGATCTATATAGATGTAGTATACCTACATCCATTTGCATGTCACCCCGCACGCGTGAGTGCGATGGCGATCTCACAAAGAGACAATGAATGAAAACCATAACCAACATCCTGAGAGTACAAAACCAGAGAATTCGATGGCGAGAGAGCAAAACACATTCACTAATAAACACAAATGCTTTTACATGAGATCTGACTTCGCTGAAAAAGGGAACCCAGTCTTAAAGGGTGTTTTCTTAGGAAATAGGGGAAAATCCGCGATAAGTCCGATAAAATCAATGGTACCATTTACCCTTACGAAACTCATTAAATACTCAATACGTGAATCATTGGCTTTTTGGGACCAATTGCAGATTTTACTGTCTCTTCGAAAAAAAAACACCCTTTCACCAAAATTTTTTTTATGAAAACTGGAGGTCTGTTTATTTTTGTAAATCCAGATTTAAAATTCATTTTCACAGTGTTCATTTGCAAAAATTATACAAAATTGATTGAATAGTCACATTATTTTTTAGTGAATAATATGAACAAAAAATTAAAACCTTGGATATATGAAATTCAGATCTTAACGGCCATATTATTCACTCTGGATTTAGTTTGGATTAAAGGTTATTTTAAATCCAATCACTAAAAACTGAATTTAATAAATCCAAGGATTTAATATTTTGTTCATATTATTCACTCAAAAAATATTATGTCATTATTCAATAAATTTTGTATAATTTGCATTTATCTTTATTTTTTCTTCACAAAATACTTGAAAAAACAACTGAACACTGTCAAAATGAATTTTACATCTGGATTTATAAAGTTAAAAAGACCTCCAGAGAGCAGTTTAAATTTGTTTGGATTTAACGAGATTGGATTTAAAAAATTGGATTTAAGATTGGATTTAAGTAGTGAATATTATGGAATTGGATTTATTTTTGAGATTTTGACATTCTTTACATTAAGATGTATTTTTAAACTAGTGAATAATATGGCCGTAAGTGATTGGATTTAAAATTAATTTTAATCCAAACTAAATCCAGAGTGAATAATATGGCCGTAAAACAGTTTAAACTACCTACTCCTCTAACTAGAGTAGACATGTAACGTAACGTGAGCAAATTTGTTGTTAAACACACCTAAAATTGACAGAAAAGTAAGTCAAACGAACCCTCACAAAAAAAAAAAAAACAATAAATAAACAATTTGCTAAACAAAATTATTTAAAAGAAAGTTTAAGTGATTTTTATTTTTTTTTTATAAAGTATTACTGAAAAAAAATCACTGACTTTGGCTTCAAATAAGCAATTGCATATTGGATAAAATGTGCGAAGTTGATCTGAAGCATTTTTATTCTATTATGTGTTCAATTATAAGAAGAATTTATTTAAAAAAATATTTTTCACTTCTTAAACCAAAACTGCCTTTCATTGATAAACATCAACAAATAAAAGCATGCTTCAAATTTTTAAAAAGATAAACAAGCGTTTTGCTGCTTTTAAAGATAGACGACCTGGTTAACGATAAAGTATGCTTTAAGTTGTTCGAAAATATCAAAGAGTAGACTCTCTTTTTTTTTAGATCCGACCTCCGTTTTAAAGTAGATTTTGAGAAGGGTTTAAATGTTTGAAAATTTGCGTTAAAACTTTAGTATAATTTGGATGAAATCCACTATCCAGTGTATAGTAGAGATCAGTGGTTAAAATGGATTTAAGGGGACTTTTTTTTGGCACTACTTTGTTCAAAATTCTTTCAACGTAAATCAAAATGATCATCAAAAATGGTTTTTCTAATATTCAATTAATTATTTTTTTGAAAAAAAACCAGCTAACAAAATACATATAAAAATAAGTATTCTAATATTCAAATGTAAGAAATTCTCAATTTCACATACTTTTTTTTTATTTTTATCGATAAGTTAACACCTCATCACGATCAAAAATACCATAGTGACAGTTTTTAATTCAGTCTTCGAACACTAATTCATATTTCACAGCTGTGAACAACATACAAATATAAAAAATAAAAACACAAACAACCAATTCGTACATTTTCAATTTTTCAAGATAATAATTTGTGGAATTACATTGTATTTATTCTTTTGTATTTTTTTGCATTTTTTTCCTGCGATGGCGATCTCACAAAGAGACAATGAATGAAAACCATAACCAACATCCTGAGAGTACAAAACCAGAGAATTCGATGGCGAGAGAGCAAAACACATTCACTAATACACACAAATGCTTTTACATGAGATCTGACTTCGCTGAAAAAGGGAACCCAGTCTTAAAGGGTGTTTTCTTAGGAAATAGGGGAAAATCCGCGATAAGTCCGATAAAATCAATGGTACCATTTACCCTTACGAAACTCATTAAATACTCAATACGTGAATCATTGGCTTTTTGGGACCAATTGCAGATTTTACTGTCTCTTCGAAAAAAAAACACCCTTTCACCAAAATTTTTTTTATGAAAACTGGAGGTCTGTTTATTTTTGTAAATCCAGATTTAAAATTCATTTTCACAGTGTTCATTTGCAAAAATTATACAAAATTGATTGAATAGTCACATTATTTTTTAGTGAATAATATGAACAAAAAATTAAAACCTTGGATATATGAAATTCAGATCTTAACGGCCATATTATTCACTCTGGATTTAGTTTGGATTAAAGGTTATTTTAAATCCAATCACTAAAAACTGAATTTAATAAATCCAAGGATTTAATATTTTGTTCATATTATTCACTCAAAAAATATTATGTCATTATTCAATAAATTTTGTATAATTTGCATTTATCTTTATTTTTTCTTCACAAAATACTTGAAAAAACAACTGAACACTGTCAAAATGAATTTTACATCTGGATTTATAAAGTTAAAAAGACCTCCAGAGAGCAGTTTAAATTTGTTTGGATTTAACGAGATTGGATTTAAAAAATTGGATTTAAGATTGGATTTAAGTAGTGAATATTATGGAATTGGATTTATTTTTGAGATTTTGACATTCTTTACATTAAGATGTATTTTTAAACTAGTGAATAATATGGCCGTAAGTGATTGGATTTAAAATTAATTTTAATCCAAACTAAATCCAGAGTGAATAATATGGCCGTAAAACAGTTTAAACTACCTACTCCTCTAACTAGAGTAGACATGTAACGTAACGTGAGCAAATTTGTTGTTAAACACACCTAAAATTGACAGAAAAGTAAGTCAAACGAACCCTCACAAAAAAAAAAAAAAACAATAAATAAACAATTTGCTAAACAAAATTATTTAAAAGAAAGTTTAAGTGATTTTTATTTTTTTTTTATAAAGTATTACTGAAAAAAAATCACTGACTTTGGCTTCAAATAAGCAATTGCATATTGGATAAAATGTGCGAAGTTGATCTGAAGCATTTTTATTCTATTATGTGTTCAATTATAAGAAGAATTTATTTAAAAAAATATTTTTCACTTCTTAAACCAAAACTGCCTTTCATTGATAAACATCAACAAATAAAAGCATGCTTCAAATTTTTAAAAAGATAAACAAGCGTTTTGCTGCTTTTAAAGATAGACGACCTGGTTAACGATAAAGTATGCTTTAAGTTGTTCGAAAATATCAAAGAGTAGACTCTCTTTTTTTTTAGATCCGACCTCCGTTTTAAAGTAGATTTTGAGAAGGGTTTAAATGTTTGAAAATTTGCGTTAAAACTTTAGTATAATTTGAATGAAATCCACTATCCAGTGTATTGTAGAGATCAGTGGTTAAAATGGATTTAAGGGGACTTTTTTTTGGCACTACTTTGTTCAAAATTCTTTCAACGTAAATCAAAATGATCATCAAAAATGGTTTTTCTAATATTCAATTAATTATTTTTTTGAAAAAAAACCAGCTAACAAAATACATATAAAAATAAGTATTCTAATATTCAAATGTAAGAAATTCTCAATTTCACATACTTTTTTTTTATTTTTATCGATAAGTTAACACCTCATCACGATCAAAAATACCATAGTGACAGTTTTTAATTCAGTCTTCGAACACTAATTCATATTTCACAGCTGTGAACAACATACAAATATAAAAAATAAAAACACAAACAACCAATTCGTACATTTTCAATTTTTCAAGATAATAATTTGTGGAATTACATTGTATTTATTCTTTTGTATTTTTTTGCATTTTTTTCCTTGTCACTATTTTGCCGGCAAAAAATTCTTCGAACATTATTTGTCCACGCAAAATTAAGTGGATACTTTTTCTTTACAGCGGCTCCAAATATTTAAATTTTGCACGTAAACTGCGTACTGCTTGAAAAAATATTCAAGACAAAATTTGTCCCGAGAAGAAATTTGTATGAGAAAAAAATTTTTTTCTGATCTGTGTACTAGGCTTATAACTAACAATTTTGCTTCTGAGTTTGGATCCCAAAGTGCTATTCGCACCTATAAAACTGCTATACTACTTACGGCAAGAAACTAACAGTAAACGCTGATATAATTCTTCTAAGAATATTCTAAGGGGTCTCTTATAGTGGGATTTTAGGTCCGATGAAAAATTCTCTGTAACCATTGTATAGTGTCACAGTATAATGATGTTGGGAAGTGCTTCCCAAGTAACAATTTTGTCTTGCATAAGGTCAGTTTCGTTCGAATCGTCAAGCAATAGTTTGTATACGTTTAGTTTAAGGCTTACTTACGCAAGTCAACCATTTTGGAAAAAATGTGGTCTCCTTAGGCTATCTAGAAGTGTTTAGAAGAAGCCTTGTTAATATCACTCAAAGAAGGCCTTTATAAAACCTGTTTGAACCGTTCTAAGGAAGCCTTGTATTTTCAAGTGACAGAAGGCTAAGACCTGTTCCAAGACGTTCTTGTAAGTATGCAATGTTTTCATCTTGTGAGTATGCAATGTTTTGCACGTATAAGTATGCAAAGTTTTTATCCTACAGATTTGCAATGTTTGTAACGCATCAGAAAAAACATTGCATTTCAATGTGAGGTTTCAATTAGCTCCCTATTGGACTTTTAAGCCAAACGTCAGTGTCGAAGAAAAAAAAAAAAACAGAAAAAAAACTTCTGACATTTCAATTCTGAGGAAAAGAGTGGCGTATATGTATATGGCCTGTGCATGCATGTGTTTATTTATTATGCATGTATGCGTTTGTTTTCCTCAGAATTGATATGATTTGATTGGTTGGTTTTTTCTTGTACTTCTTTAAAAAACAGTTATGATAGAAAGGAAAAAGACAAATTGCTTAAAAGCCCAATTTTCCACTCATTTTAAATGTTCGAGCATGGTCTAGTGGCAAGGTGCTGGCTTGCAGTGGCGAGGAGTCCATATAAGACGATTCCTTCCGTCTTACCTTCTATAATTCTATAACTCATTCAATTGAACTATATGCGCATACACACAATAGTCTGCCTTTATTTTTTCAATATTCCGCATAAATACACACCTAATCATCAAAGCTACAGCGCAGCGACAGCCAACAAACAGAAAGGCAACACGAAAAAAGACGTCTTATCGCTGGATATAACAAATTTGTTTTCTTTTCCTTTTTTCCCTTATAAGTTACTTTGTTTGACTCCTCTCTGTTTTACGCACGCTCTCTTATGCAAAATAATAACACGGTTTCTATCGTCTTATTTTGAAGAAAATTTATGTGTATCTCAAAATATATTTAATAAGCACAAGCAGCAGCGGAATATTCAAACAGAGAAATGTATGCACAGGAAGGTCGTAGTCATAGGTTTCTGCTTGAAAAATTCAGTTTGTTATACGAACAGAATAAGACGGTTTTAATCGACTTATTTGGGGAGTATTGTATGTATCTAAAGGGGAGATTGACTGTTACTGTTTGAAAATATTGTTTAAGAGGTAAGCAAATAAAAATATAGAACAATATTATGTGTTTCCTTGAGCCACGACATGAATCTTTCACGCAATTTTTTGTCGTTAGATAACCTAAAAATTCGATCCATCAATTTGCGGGTTCAGGTTGATTTTTAGAGCTTAAGAAAATTGTAGTGAATTTAAAAAGAAAAAATACTTGATAGGTACCTACGAAAAAATATCCTGTTTGACATTTTTCTTTCTAATTTTATAGGTATTTCGGTGCATGAAAAACACTAAATGATGGTTCTTCATTTGAATACCTATTTCATTAAGAGTTCTTGAAGAATACTGAATAATATTTAGTATTTGATTTGTCCTGGGAAAGAGACAATAAAATCCAATTTTTGCGGTTAAGATAATCAACATCAATGTTAGTTATTTATTTATTTATTAATATTTGTTGCAAACATTATGCGTGGAGTTTCTGTTAAATAAAATTGTTTAATAAATGTTTTCGAATGCCTTATTTTTTTATTATGTTGGTTCTGTCAATACTTTATATTTTTTGAGGAAGTGCAATGGATTCTGGTGAAAATTTCTTTTTTTTTTGGCTTTAAACGTTATTGGGATGAATTACCTATGCAAATACAAAATCTCTTGCCTATGTTTAGTTTAATTTCAGGTAGATAGTTACAATTTTCTTTTGTAGATAATTAATTTTTGTCGACTTCCCTTTTGAAATTATCGACGCCTCGCCACTGCTGGCTTGGTATGCAGAGGTACGTGGGATCGATTCCTGGCCGGGGCATGTGAAAATAAAAAATGGGTTCTTTTTCAATTCAAATAATAATATTAGTCAGCTATTACACGAAGCCTCAAGAGGCGCGCCTCTTTTCAAACATAATGATTGCAAAAGAGAAAAAAGATGAAACAAAAATTATCCGACCAGAGAGTGGTGGGTCGAAATTCTGAGACTCTTTTTTGACGTTTCTTTTTCCACTTTTTTTTTCAACATTTTCAACAAAATTTGACCGCTATTTGTTTTTGTTTTATTTTGTTCTCGTTTTCGTATGTATTTTTATTCCAAAATAAGCACCAAAATATACAAAAAACAACTCCAGGGGGCTCTACGTGCAACAAAAACATTTAAATAAATTTTAAAAAAATTACTATACACCTAAATAATATACATCCGACGAAGCGAACTCTGCCACCGACGAAATCAATTAAAGCAAAATAGCAAAAAAATTAACAAGATCAAAGAGAAACGTCAAAATGAGTGTCAAAATTTTTTACCGGAGACTCACAGGGTAAAAATCTTCCATCCCTTTTTTTCGAACTTTCTTTCTCCCTTACTCTTCATTATCCTCTAAGAGACATAAACACACAATTGGGCTTTTAAGCCAAACGTCAGTGTCGAAGAAAAAAAACAAAAAACGGAAAAAGAACTTTTGACATTTCAATTCTGAGGAAAAGTGCCGTGTATTATGCATGTACGCTTTTGTTTTCCTCAGAATTGCTTTGATTTGATTGGTTGGTTTTTTCTTGTACTTCTTTTATAAACAGTTATGATAGAAAGGAAAAAGACAAAGACAGATTGCCCATTAGAAGGCGCGAATTGTGATTGAGTTTTAATTAGTGAATTTGGTTTGTGTTTTCCAAAATAAATATGTAAAATTAATGTTTTTGTTTAATTAATCGGAAATAACAACTAAAACTTTGAAAACAATTCCGAAATATACAATTTTTTGTGGTTAAATGATTTCGAACACATACAGTGTTTATTTTAAGGGTGTGTGACCATATGTTTTTTGTTTACCTTTTCCCCTTCAAGCAAACAAGTCCGACCTCGGTCCGAATCCGCTCCACCTCAAGCGGAGCTGAGTCCGACTTAGGCTCAGAAACGGGCCCGAAGTCGGCTCAAATCAGTATGGAAATTATAATCACCGCGGAGCCCATTTTATATGTATTGGTTTTTTCAGCACGATTTCTCCTTCGACTTTGGGTTCATACACAAAAAGTTGCAAGTGTGTGAGTGCAACCCCGTTTTTCTCGGTCGGAGGTCGGAGTGTCTTTTCTGAACTCCGTTTTCTTGCTTGAAGGGTCCCTGCCCAGAAATGTCAAATTAGAAAAGAAAGAGACAAAGATAGTTTTTGGAATTTCCCTATTGGACAAAACATTTGACAGCTAAAGTTCTGGTAGTTATTTGTCTGTGGCTTATGGTGTGGTTATTTTTATTCGCAGGATTTGTTTTTCTTTTTAAATAATTTTTTTTTCTCATTTAAAGAAAAGTCTTCGCATGTTAGAATTTGTAAACCTAAAATTGCAAAATAATTCACATTGTTATTGTTATTAGACTATCAACCCGTATTTCGTTTAGAATTAAAAAGATTAATTAAGGTGAGTACCGTTTGCGTAAAACTTGAAAATTTGAAATAAAAATTTGTAAATCGGGCACGTGTGCATTTGCATTCATCGTGTCATTTATTCTTAAATATTCTTTTAATATAATCATTCATTTGAAAACTTTAAGATGCTCCAATTCCAATATGGTAGTGCTTTTCCTGTGCCATGTAATGAATAATAAGGCAATTTTATAATGCCGAGTCAAGTCTCAGTTACAAGAAATCAGTTTAATGTTTCGAAATAGTTAAAATGTTTATTTTACTGAAAAGTTTGGTTTCTGCTCTTATATAAAACAATTTAATAGAAACAAGTTCAAATAAATATTTTTTTAAATAAAACTTGCTTTTTAATAAATTTGAAGTTTTCAAAGATAATGGTTCATAAAAACCTCGAAAACTCAAGTTTTATTTTACAAATGCCAGCTCAAAAAATAATTGTAAAAACAAAAACTGCAGTCGTCAAATGTCAATACAATGTGGTTTGTGAATCATACCATTTTTATTTTAAGGCTTACAATTTATACATTTTCTTAATACCTGTGTGAATTCAGGACTGACGTGTATGTCCAAGACTGGCTACATAATATTTTATGTGTACACATTATGCGTATATCTTAAAATCTATAAAGATTGTACACTCAATAACGGCCATATTATTCACTCTGGATTTAGTTTGGATTAAAGTTAATTTTAAATTGAATCCATTAAATCTGGATTCAATTTTATGTTCATATTATTTTCTCAAAAAAATTATGTGACTTTTCAATAAATTTTGTATAATTTGCATCTATTTTTATTTTTCCTATTCAAAATACTTGATAAAACAACTGAACACTGTGAAAATTAATTTTACATCTGAATTTATAAAGTTAAACATACCTCCAGAGAGCAGTTTATATTTGTTTGGAATAACGAGATTGGATTTAAAAAATTGGATTTAAGTAGTGAATATTATGGAATTGGATTTGCTTTTGACATTTGACATTATGTATTTTTTAAACTAGTGAATAATATGGCCGTAAGATACGAACATTCTTTGTCACAATGATATTACACATTTTGCTTCACTACACATAATGCATTTTTTTTTCTATTATTTTCTTTGTTAAGTTTATTTTCTTTTTTTCGACAAAAAAGATACATTAGGGGTCTTTTATAAGTATTATTGAAATTCATCACTGAAACAAACCAGTGAAGTGGTTTTTGACAAGTCAGTTAAAGCGATCATTGAAAAATTGCTATGATTGGAATTAATAAATTACTGTAGGAACGCAATTTGACATTTATTTTACAAGGTTTTATTATTAGTAATTTAAAAAAATAAATTGTTTATTTCATATAGAAACCGCAAAATCGAATTTCATATAGTTTTGAATGTAAATAGATTTGTTTGTTTATTTTGAACAAATTAGCAACAAATCGAATAAAATTTTCACTCAAATACAATGTTTATGTAATATATTCATTAAATAATTAGCACTCAATGTTTTTAAATAAAATCACTGAACACTTACACGTTTTTAAAATAGAGAAATATTTTAGAAAAACTTAGCTTTTTTTATGTTTGGCTTCACAAAACAAACAAAAGTAAAGTGCGGCAACCAATGACCCAATCAAAGGACATATACCTGTTTAATTGTGCATTTACAAATACTTAATAATTATTGTCATTTGCGAGAAATTTACTATGCGTACACTTCCCCTCTGCGAACACTAACCCCGTCCGACTCAACCAATAAAAGTTAGATTTTATCAGTGAAACCGAAAGTGATTAAAATCAAAAGTTTTTAGAGAAGCAAGAAAACGAGAATCAGCTGAAGTACGTTCTTTTATGCGCCGATATGTTGAATATTGTTAGCAAAAGTTAACTTTCATCGTTCCTAAATGAAATAAAATGCACGACTGGGGTCGCACGTACTTGCTCTTGCAGTTCAAAGCACTTTTATGTTAGTATACTTGTAGATTTTTAAAGTTGGTTCTAAATTTAAAAAAAAAATTGATATTGGGGAAGGGCCGACATTCAGGGCAAAATTTTGTTAAATGAAAAATTTTTTTTTTTGTTATTTGACTTTTTTGAGAAAAAATAAAAATGCAGTTTTATTGCCACTGCTTTAAATATAACATATACAAAGTTTAATCAAAATCGTTAGAGCCGTTTTCGAGAAATTCGCAATATCGTATTTTTTTGTATGGGAGGTATACGTTCTAAACGAGATATAAAAAAACAAAAAAAAACGACTTTCAGAATTCCATAAAAATCATCTGTAAAAGTTACGAAATGTAACATTATGACGTCACAACATCGTACCTAAATGCAATGTACGATGACTATCAAATTGTTGCATTTTGAAACTTTTTAATCAATCACTCAATTTCTATCAATAGGTGCGCCCCACCAAGAAAAATTCTCTGAGGGCTCAATGTCATTTTGAAAGAAAAACAAGTTTATCACATGAATCCAATTTTTTTTTTCAAATCCAACACTTCAACTGCAACTTCACACAATTGCAACTTTTCTTCAAATTTTAAATTTAGATACAAAATTATTTCAAAATAAGTTATTTCGTGAAGTAAGCTCAAATTAATAACATAAGGCGTGTTTTTTTGGCACAACTATCCGTATCTGAAGTGGGAACTTCCATGTATTACAAATACAACACCCAGCTGCGGATAAAACTAAAACTTAAATCTGGCTGCGGATAAGAAATTGACATTTTTTCGAGTATCGATACTCGATCGGAGAAAATTTCGGATAATCGGATAAATTAAGAGTCTCGAGGCTATGTTCGCAGAGTGCAATTTGCAACGCACTTAAAGAGGGTTTTTTTATTTAAGTTTATTTTGAATTAATATTGGAACGCACACATAAAATTATTTCTACATTTCATTTACATATATACATATTTACCGTTGATTGAAACTTAACCTACTCAATCTTTAAATTCTTTTTAGTGAAATAAAATCAAGGAACAAGTCGCACATAATTGTTGTACGGTGTTTAATATTTTTCTTCTTTAATATCGTTTTCTATTTGCGAGATTTAAGGTATAACTACAACGGCCACTTTTTGCAAAAAGTGGGATTTACAAAAGTATTTTTTTTCTTTCTAGCGTCATTTATATTTGAACAAAAAAAAAAAAAAACAAAAAAAAATTGTTTTTGACATCAAGAAATAAGTTGTCTGCATCATTGCTTTTAGTTTTGGTGTGCAGAAACTGGCACAAAATGAGCTTGAAAATGTTAACTTTTTTCAAATTTGTGAATCTCATAGCTAAAAGAGGTGGTAAAGTGAGGAAAAAGTGGAAAATCTCAGATTTCATGATCTATTTAAGGCTTGAGATTCAAAAATATCGATTCGAGATTCAAAAATCTGAATCTCGATTTTTATTAAGATTCACACAGGTACAAGCACTTCAAACACACTTCTCTGTTTGACATTTGATGAACATTTGTTATTGTTTTATTTTAAAAAGTTAAGTTTATATGAACACATTTCGCAAACAATAAGATACAAAACTAGATTTCATCTACTATTTACCAGACAAAATCTAAGACACAAATTTCAAAAGCAATAATTAGAAATGGACATAAGTTAAATATTTATATACAATGATTCAGAAAACTTATTTCTTGATGTCTAGAAAGAAAACAAAAAATTTACTTTTGTAAATTTCCCACTTTTTGCAAAAAATGGTCATTGTGCGAGTAGTTAATACAAATTTTGATCCATATTGTTAAAATTAAAACAATTCTTCCACATTTCACAAACGAATTTCAATTTCGATCTTTCGACCCTTCATATAAACAGGCCACCAATAAAAACTTCCATTTCATGAACGACGACTGACCCCTAATCTTCGAACATACCCCAATATGTCAAAAACTTATCCGAAAGCAAAACTAAAATAAAAAATCAAACTTTGAACAAATGCAGATGATTGTACTAATTGAAAATCAGGAAAATCCATTTTAAGCAATTTAATTTGGTCTGTTTTATTTCTAACGTTAAAAAAATAAATTAATTATGCGTAAAAACTACTCAAAAATAATCTTGAAAAAAATTCGATTTTTTTGTTTTTGTATTATTATCTGACAGCTAGACAGCTGCGGATGGGCAACTGCGGATACGTTTTTTTGGGAAATCGAATTTGGCTGCAGATAGCGATGCCAAAAACACACCCCTATATTCTTTAAATTTTCATTAAAATTTTCATGGTTTTAGCACTTGTATAACTGCACACTACCAAAAAAACAAACATTAAAACAATTACAAAAAAAAAATAAAAAAAAAGAGAAAGAAGACTGAGAAATTGAATCCAAAAAATTTTCGTCTCAGAAATCTCAGAAGAAAAAGTGAATTAAAAAATCTCTGAAGGCTCAGAGATCTCACTTGGTGGGACGCAAATACCTTATCATTTCGTTATGTGCGTCCCACTAAGTGGGATCTCAGAGGCTCAGAGATTTTTTTAAGTGAGACAGAAAATCTCAGATGAGCGCTCACTTTTTTTTGGAGATTTCTGGGACGAAAAGTTTTTGGATTTATTTCTCAGTTTTCTTTGACGGTGTTCACATTGGCTTCACGAGTCACGATCCTGACCCATTTTGACAGCTATGTGAGTCCGAAGATTTTAAATAGGCGCGTCCCACCAAGAAGAGATCTCTGAGGGCTCAATGTCATTTTGGAAGAGAGTAAAATAATTTTGTAGGACAAGTTTCCACATGAATCCAATTTTTTTCAAATCCAACACTTCACACAACTGCAACTTTTCTTCAAATATTAAATTTTGATAAAATTTTTTTTTAAGAAAAGTTTTCATTAGAATCAACTATTTTTTTAAGTTAAAATATTCTATAAATCATGAGCTTCAATTCAACCTATTATAACCCTCATTTATAACCCTCATTAAATTATTGAGAAATACAAAATTTGTAATGATGCATTTTAATCAGGGATGTTGCGAATATTCGCATCCGCAATAACCAATGCGGATTTTCATGCGAATGCAAAACAAGCTATGACAAGAAAGATTACGTATGGTAAAGATGAAAGAAGACATTCATGCCTATTACCCAAGACGCAGTGATTCACTCCCCAGGAATTTACTCGATCCGCAACCGCATCAAATTTCAATCCGTGAACTCCCCGGGATAAACTGTATTACCGATCCACGAAACCACCCTAAACTGCTTACTGACATAATTTCAACCCTTCAAGCAAGAAAACGGAGTTCTGTTTGATTTCTCCATTTGGACACGCCATTTTACTCACAAATTTACAACTTTTTGTGTATGAATATGAACACAAAGTCGAAGGAGAAATCGTGGTGAAAATACCAACACATATGCAATCGGTTCCGCGGTTCCAAAAACGTGGAACATGCCTATTTCGGTTCTTTATTCCTCGGAATATTCCGGATAAAATTTTGTATTGTTTCTTTATCCATTCCGGAATATTTGGAATGCATTCTTTATATTCCAAATCAAACCTGGAATTTATGGAATATTCTTTCACACTTACGCAGTTGTGTGTAGGTACGTGTAGTGAGAAGCTGTCACTTTTTCAACAAAAACAAAATTAAAATTCCCTCTGAAGCAATTCTTGCACATAAATAAATACAAACTGTGGGAAAAATTAATTTATTAATACAAAAATTTTTATTCTAATTGCTTTTATTTCTCCAACTTATGCATGAAAATAGAAATATAAGAAATAATAAAAGACGATTTAACATATGTTTGTGTTAAAGCTAAAAAATGTAGTTGAACACTGATTGACATTCTTTCTAAGCTATTTCTGTTTCTTTATTTTTGCGTTCTTGATATTCTGGATAAATTTTTTTGTCTCACCGGTCTATTCTATTCCTTATCCGGAAAAAATAAAGAAACACACTCATTGTGTTGACAAGTACAAAAATCCAAAGGTATCCTAAAAATTTCTGGATACTTATGTATCCTAAGAATATGAAATACAGGAATGGGTGTTTGAAGAAACCAGTGCGGCATTTTTTTGTTTCATTTATACAAAGTAGTGTTAGTTACACAAACACATATGCATTGAGCCAGGGACAAAGTGCAGTAAGATGGTTGTTCGCAAGTTGCAACGTTTTATCTACGTGAAAATTTATATTTTTTATGAAACACGTTGTTTATGGTTTTTAAAAAATAACATATTGGCATTTAAGCATTGACTACATTGGCTTATAATTGTAAAAGTACAAAAGTGAAAATTTTTAAATGTATTTACATACATTTATGTTGCAAATAAAGTGTACTCACCTGTTAAAGGAAAGGGTCTCTGAATGGTTATAAAAATAGCTTTTGCACAATTGAATCGTCATTTGTAAAGCCTGAACTACATCAAAACACAAAGTCAGAAAAGTACAAAAAAGTAAACACGATGTTTTTTCTTGTTCCCCCTAGTAACTTATTTGTATATCTCTCTTTCATTTTAAAAAAGTATTCGAGTCAAAAAGCTTGAACATGGCCAAGCTTTCAATTTTCACAAAGTTTCAAAAACAAATACACTCTAAACAATACTTTATATCCTTTCCGTAAGGAAGCTCTGCGATCACATAGTTCCTGTCATTTTCGAAGAAAAGCTCTTTTGACAAATACATATTTTTTTTTCAAATAAATCGAACTTTTTCACCATTTTTAATGAAACCGCCTGCAGCAAAAATGTTGAAGAGAGATGCCTCTTACTCGAATTTCCTATAAACTCGAACCGATTTTCGTGTCCTGTGAAAATTCGACTTAGATAGAGTCGACTGTATTTTGTTTACTTTTTAAAATTTTTTTTATTTGTAATATAAAACTTCAAAAAATAAAAGAGCTTTTTTAGTAATTTTTTTTCCAATAGATGTCAGGTAAATTATACATGTGATTTCTATATTTTGAGCTTTGTGTACTTTTTTGTACTGTTTCGACTTTGTGTTTTGATGAAGTTCAGGCTTAAGAACGGAATAAGTCGGTTCCGAAATTGACTTTTTTATGCAAATTTCATCTTTATGCGTGGACACATCGTCCAAGTTGGAAAAAAAAACAAAAAAATTATTTTGGGTGTCGAAGTTTCAGGGGTTGAAAAATTTTAGAAGTTTGAAGAAAAGAATAAATCCAGGATTTCAGGCTATTGATTATGTCTTAACTAAGACGTTCACGAGTTTTGATTTCAGAAAACGTTGAATGATAATACCGCGGAGTGCTATTCAATGTGAGAATGGAAATTGAAGATAATATTTTTGTTCCCTGGACAAAATTCGGTTGGAGATTCATTATCGCACAAAAAATTCTGAGGGAAACAAAATTCTCTGGAGATTCACTTAGGGCCTACTAAAAAATTCTGAGAATGACATTTTCAGCACTTTTGTTAAGGCCAATCCCGAATATGCTAAAATATAAAAAGTATGATAAAAAATCAGGGCGAGGGACATAAGGTTTTGAGAAATTACCGTTAGAAAGTACCCTTTTTTAGCAGATTTTGAGGTTATGTCCTTTTGAGTGATATTGTGTTATAATTAAATTTGTGGCGGTTTCTCAAAAAACTAAACTCTTTCAAAATCTGTTTAAATTTTTTTAATATCTCTTTTCCTCCCTAAGAAATCCTAAGCTGAATTCAACATGTTTGGCATATTCTCTATGCAAAAAAATCTTTCGTTTGGGTTTCATGGCAAATCTCAAAAATTTCCCTACCTTTAAACTTATCAAAAAACTTAAAGGAATGCAAATAGAATATTATGTCAAAATTCGAAAGCGATCGGTAAAGAATTTTTTGTAGAGAAGGTGGCGGTATTAACCCTCTGTCGGCACACGGGTGCGAATTTGGCAGGACAAAAATAAAAAAATTACGATTTTTCAAAAAAGTGGTCACAAAAAAGTCTCTTTATAAGGGTGAAAAATTTTTTTTTCGGAATTGTAAATACAATATTCGAATTCCTCGGAATATTCTACATCAATTTCATACTTGATTGTCTATAAAATATTGTGACCGAAAAAAGTTCTAGCGACATGAAAAAGTATAAACCCAATTCGCACCCGTGTGCCTATCACCTCACAAAAAAGAGGTGTGCCTACAGAGGGTTAATATTATTAATTTATTATAATGCATCCATTTTCAACTTCTCTTATTTGAAACAAATAACAAAAATGTTATTAATAACTAGAATTACATTAATATAAATGTATTTATTTTGGTGCACGAAATTTTTCGTTTTGGCGATCGATCTTTTTCGTTAACAATTTTGCTATCGACATGCTGCATGAGCAAAAACATTTAAAAATTTATTGAATTTAATTTTTTAATAGATAATATTGCAAACTTAAAGTTATCAGCAATTAAAAGTAATTAGAAAAGTTAGAAAGAAGAAACATTTTGGGTTTAATAAAATAAGTAAATTTGTGGCTGGACTCGGCACCCCGTGGAAGAGCGAGGTCTAATGACTAACAACTCTCAAGCATAATATTGTTTTCGTGTTATTTATTTGCAAAAATGGAAGGGCGCTACAATTTACCGTGGTGTCTGAACGGCTAAGCAGAGATTAAACTTTTCATAACAATGATGCTATTGGAGGTTTTTTCCGATCCGCGCAAGAGGCAGTTCCCCGGAGAAAATATTTTTTTTTGTAGGTGGTAGAGGAATACAAACCTAGACCTCTACCGTGGTAGTCAATTGCGCCGAGGTAAACAAAAAAAAAAAAAACAAAAAAGGAAAAACAATAGGCGTTAGGAGATGAGTAACCGTAAACACACACTTAATTTCGAGAGGGGTGTTTAGATCTACTAATGTGGAGTTTGGGTTCAAACAAGAATAAATACATAACACAAAAAACCAAACGAACAAGTTATTTTTTTTAAGTTATTCTTATTTTCCGGCGTTTGTATCAGAGTGATAATTTACTTTTTGACATTGTGTAGATCAAAATGACTTAACCTTTATAAACGAGCGATAAAAAGAAAAATTTAAAGTTTAATAACCTTATTAAAATAACAATCATTTTGTACTTTTAACTAACTTTACGAAACTCAGATTACACTGGTTAACAAAATGAAACCAGTTGCCGGAGCAAAAATATACTTTTCTGAAGGTTTTCGGTGTGCTGAACTCGAATCCGAAGTCAGAAAAATTGATCAGCTCCCGTTTTTGAAATATTACCGTTAGAAAATCCTACTTGGGACTACTTCCGACCTTATTCTTTTATATAAGGAAATTTGTTAGAACATATTTAGTAACGGTTTCTATACGAACTGTTTTCCTTCTTTCAAGACCTGTTTAAATTTTTTCGATAAGAAGGAAAATAGATCTTATAGAAACCGTTACTAAATATCTTCTAAAAATGTTCCTTATATTAAAGAAAAAGGTCCGAAGTAGTCAAAAAAACGTTTTTTTTTTGCATTTTCTAACGGTAATATTTCAAAAACGGGAGCTGATCAATTTTTTCTGACTTCGAATTTGAGTTCAGCACACCGAAAACCTTCAGAAAAGTATATTTTTGTTTCGGCAACAGAACCCTTGTTAATCAGTGTTATATTATATTTTATATTATATTATATTTTTTTTTTCGTGGGGACAGAACAAATATTTCTAATATAATTGCGGTGAGTTTCGTACGTTTAATTATACACGCGACAAAAAATAACTTAAAATATCATAATTATTGTTTTATCTGAAAAAAATCTCATTTTCTTATGAAGTAAAATAAAAAATAAAAACAAACATTTTGTGAACATTTTGATCTCGTTATATTTCTAATGATTGAGTAATCGCGCAACATACAAAAGTCGGAAAAAGTATTTTGACAAAATGAACATTTTTCTAACTGATGAGAATAATCTGTAACGGTTAAATATAAAATAAGGAAGTTGACGGTTATTTATTAAGTATATTATTGTGAATCTCATGATGGTAAATGTCAGTCATATAGTTGGTATTATGCTTCGAGGCTGCATTTTTTGTATACAAAGTACCTACTAATTTTTTAGGGAAAAAAATATTTTGACAATCGTTCTTTTTCAGCTTTGGTAAGGTAAGGTAATGCATTTTACGTGTTTCAAGCACGTATAAAACTGAAAGACTTGTTAGGGCCCCAATTTGTAAAAAAAATTGGGCAAAACGGCGGAACTTAACATTAAAATTAGCATCTTCTGTTGCAGGTCATAATTTCGGTGTGTCTGTTAAAAAATCTGTGGAGAACTGAATTTATCACGGGAAACTAAAAATTACCAAGTATGAAAACACAAAAATATAATTATACAATTATACTACTCAAAATTTACCATAAATAGACAAAAAATGAAAAAAATGCACTAAAAAAATAGACGCATTTTGAAGAATTCACTTTAAATCAGGGATTGGCTCCAAAAAGTCTGAATTTGGAAATGCCATTCTTTCATCAAAAACTTTGTTAGCAAAAGTACCCTTTGCATTGAGCTTGAAGAAGACAATTTTACCATGTTTATGGGAAGATAATACAGTAGGTACTTACCTCTTAAAACAAAAATTGAAAAAAACTGAATTGACATTTTTTATTTTTGTTTTATGAGATAAATACTGTATTATCTTCCCATAAACATGGTAAAATTGTCTTCTTCAAGCTCAATGCAAAGGGTACTTTTGCTAACAAAGTTTTTGATGAAAGAATGGCATTTCCAAATTCAGACTTTTTGGAGCCAATCCCTGATTTAAAGTGAATTCTTCAAAATGCGTCTATTTTTTTTAGTGCATTTTTTTCATTTTTTGTCTATTTATGGTAAATTTTGAATAGTATAATTGTATAATTATATTTTTGTGTTTTCATACTTGGTAATTTTTAGTTTCCCGTGATAAATTCAGTTCTCCACAGATTTTTTAACAGACACACCGAAATTATGACCTGCAACAGAAGATGCACTTATTTTAATGTTAAGTTCCGCCGTTTTGCCCACTTTTTTTTTTACAAATTGGGGCCCTAACAAGTCTGTCAGTTTTATACGTGCTTGAAAAGCGTAAAATGCATTACCTTACCTTACCAAAGTTGAAAAAGAACGTTTGTCAAAATATTTTTTTCCCTAAAAAATTAGTACTTTGTATACAAAAAATGCAGCCTCGAAGCATAATACCAACTATATGACTGACATTTACCATCATGAGATTCACAATAATATACTTAACAAATAACCGCCAACTTCCTTATTTTATATATGTATGTTTTATGTGACCAATTTTTTTAATGAATATATGTAGATTTATATTTGGTTATGCGGGCTACTTTGGTCAATTGATTTTAAATGCAAATAAAAAAAACTTTATTCCATCTTTTACCCAACGTTTCGTCGCTACTCACGACTTCTTCAGGGGTTTTTTATGATATGTTGTTTTTTTGTTGTTGTATTTTACATTGTTTGGTTGGTTTTGTTTTTTAAAATTTTGTTTTTATTTCGTTTGAATAAAGAAAATGAAAAATATTTAAACTATTTAATAAATTAACATTAAAAACTATTTAAATATTTAATAAATTAACATTAACAACAAGAGACTAATAAATTTAATTTATTAAATAAATTTAATAAATTTATTAGTCTCTTGTTTTTAATGTTAATTTATTAAATAGTTAAATAGTTTTTAATGTTAATTTATTAAATAGTTTAAATATTTTTCATTTTCTTTATTCAAACGAAATAAAAACAAAATTTAAAAAAACAAAACCAACCAAACAATGTAAAATACAACAACAAAAAACAACATATCATAAAAAACCCCTGAAGAAGTCGTGAGTAGCGACGAAACGTTGGGTAAAAGATGGAATAAAGTTTTTTTTATTTGCATTTAAAATCAATTGACACAAAGTAGCCCGCATAACCAAATATAAATCTACATATATTCCTTATTTTATATTTAACCGTTACAGATTATTCTCATCAGTTAGAAAAATGTTCATTTTGTCAAAATACTTTTTCCGACCATTGTAAAACAAAATTGTTTATTAAGTCGTAAAAAAAAGAACGGATGGATTTTGTTTCATCTTTATACGATATTTGATAGAGTGGATTAATAGTACTTGAAGTAAGTTGGAGGTGGTCTTTGAAGGTCCAACATCGCGGTGTGTTAGGGATTTTTGGCAGCAACAGGTATTAATATCTTCTTTTTTAATTAGTTTGGTTTGCAAAAAAATCAAAATCTTTTTGTTGAAAGTAAATGGAAACCGTATTTTGCGAGAAAGAACTAATTTAAGAGAAAATAATTTAATCAAAACAAACCAAATAACAGCGAGAAGTGTCAATCAAAACTGACAAGTTACACAGCTATTTGAAATCTCTCTGTTATCACTAGCGACATCTTGCGGTTAGTAGGGTAACCTCGTCACTATCAATGTGAAGTTAAGATATACAGGGTGATACATATGTAAGCATATTTTGCAGAAAAATAAACCACAGTGAACTTGGTGGTAACACACACAAGTTGTTGTTGTTCATTCAAAACCTTCAATATAAATTGATTACACAAGCAGCTGCCTGCAAGTATGAAAATACACAAACCTCTTCTAATAATGAATTAAAAATTTGACCAGTGGTCAACTTCTTTCCGCTCATCTCCCTCCTTGTATACGAACATAGAATTGTTGTCATACGAATAGAGTTGGAGAAAAAGTGAAAGAAACCGAATGAACAATAACAGACTTGTCTGAGTTAATAAAAATGCTAGTCGGTTCAAGTGAACTTGATAATTGGAAAACCTGTTCGGGGTTATGAATTCTCAAGTGGCAGCGGTGGTGCGAAGCGTAGTGCGTCGGCCTCCCAACCACTAGGTCGTGAGTTCAAGCCCAGCTCGGGCAATTTTCAAAATCAATTGAACATAAGCGACTTAGCACCACTGAAAGGAGTCTGATGATCGGGTTGGTCCCCGTGAAATAGCTATAACTCCAGCCTATGAACTTGGTGGTAACACACACAAGTTGTTGTTGTTCATTCAAAACCTTCAATATAAATTGATTACACAAGCAGCTGCCTGCAAGTATGAAAATACACAAACCTCTTCTAATAACCACAGTTTTTTATTATGTTTTATTAGGCTCTTTTGGTCTTTTTGTTTTTGGAATGCGAATAAATAAAAAACTTTATTCCATTCTTTCGTAAGAATTCCTTACGTCTTCAGGAGATTTTTGTTCTTTATTCAATCTGTTACAAATATATAAATACAAATAATACATTTTTAATTATAAATATTAAATACTAAAATTTTTTAAATATTTTATTTAAAGATAAATAATTTAGCTTTCTAACACTTGTATTAAATCACATTATACTTGTTAAAAACTGCGTATTGCATTCTCCCGACAGCACTGACACAAATTTAAAATAAATAACAAATATAATATAAAATAAAACAAGAAAAAAAAATTATTATTAAACTAGACGAGAAAGACATTTATATTACAGCTTAATTTTCAGGTACTTGATGTTAAAGTGCTACAGCATAGCTTTGTTTGATGTTATCGGTATCTTCTTTTGTGTTCATAGTTCTCTTGATTTTTTGTTGAATACGTAAACTTTCTAGTGTTAGTCTAGTATTAAGTTGTCTCTCTTTATCTAATATTTTTTTTCAATATTAAAAAACAACAACTACCCATTCCACATAATAAACAACCTGCTTAGAAAAAGAACAGAAAAATTAAAAATACAAACTAATAAAAACAACAACAATCATGCAAAAAACACAGCTGATAATAAAGAAGAAAAAAGTTCTTCTCAATACCAATGTTCCAAACCTAACTGATAAAAGAAATTTACATAGAATAATAAATAAAGAGAATATATCATTCTCCCACAAATCAAACTTAACACTTAAATCAATTTTCACGAACACAAAATCTAAAATACAAAAACAACAACAACACAACGTGGTTTATGAAATTGAATGCAATGGAAAAGAGAATGAACAATGTGATCTAGTATACATAGGTCAAACAAAGAGAAATTTGGGTATTAGATTAACTGAACACGAAGCAGATATAAGGAAAAACAAAGAGACTACATGGCTTGCACATCATATAACAGAAACTGGACACTCGGTGAACTTCGAGGGAGTAAAAATATTGGATAAAGAGAGAAAACTTAACACTAGACTAACACTAGAAAGTTTACGTATTCAACAAAAAATCAAGAGAACTATGAACACAAAAGAAGACACCGATAACATCAAACAAAGCTATGCTGTAGCACTTTAACATCAAGTACCTGAAAATTAAGCTGTGATATAAATGTCTTTCTCATCTAGTTTAATAATAATTTTTTTTTTGCTTGTTTTATTTTATATTATATTTGTTATTTATTTTAAATTTGTGTCGGTGCTATCGGGAGTGCAATACGGAGTTTTTAAAAAGTGTAATGTGATTTAATACAAGTGTAAGAAAGCTAAATTATTATTTATCTTTATAACAAAATTATGTATTTAAAAAAATTTAGTATTTAATATTTATAATTTAAAATGTATTTTTTGTATTTATATATTTGTAACAGATTGAATAAAGAACAAAAATCCCCTGAAGAAGTAAGGAATTCTTACGAAACGTTGGGTGAAAGAATGGAATAAAGTTTTTTATTTATTCGCATTCCAAAAACAAAAAGACCAAAAGAGCCTAATAAAACATAATGAATAAGTATTAAAAAAGAATTGGTCAAACACACAACAAACCACAGTTTAGATGAAAGTTTATATTTTCTAGGATAATTAAAGAAAAGTAGAGTCATATCAGATAAAACAACACTGTAAAATAAGCAACGAGTGGACGAAAAATCCAAACCCAACAGTCTGTGTAGATTGAGTAGGGTATTGGTGACTACTACTGCGAAAGCACAGATCTGAATCCACTATAAGCTTTATAGTAAATTAGAGTACCAGTCTACTGCTTGGAGCTAGCGACTAAACTGAGGTGTTCAACACAAAAAATCAAACAGGTAAACGATCAAGAAAACAACTTTCACCGGATTTGTCTATAATACCGAGTACAAAACCACACTCTGCAAAAATGCATGAAAGTTCGGACAAAGAAACATCCAAATTAGACCAAACCGTAGTAGAAGCGAACACCTGGGGTGCAATGATGATGCAATTTCGAAAAATGCTACAAGAAGAACTGAAAGGCACAAAAGATACACTTGAAGTACATACGAGGGAAATAGAAGAATTAAAAAAAGAAAACTCCGAACTCAAAAACAAAATCCAGCAGTTAGAAGAAAATAAAGAAGAGAGTTTAATGAAAACCGAAACGTTTGATAAATTCACTCAAAAGAATAACCTTATATTTAAAGTATTTGAAAAGGAGACACTTGAAAAAACTGATATCGGGATGTTTTGTAAAAGCATCTTAAAAATAAATGAGAGCTTAGAAATTATAATAATCATATTTATCAAAAAACAAAACCGACTTCCATGGATCAAAACATGGTTTTTCTAATATTTTCTATAGGCTATAACTGAACGGAATTGAAATGGGACCATACTATAGCCACCAGTTTTCCAATGCAAAAAGAATTATCAAAATTGGTTCACTCAGTCCAAAGTTATGCGGTAACAAACATAAAAAAAAATACAGACGAATTGAATACCTCCTCCTTTTTGGAAGTCGGTAAAAATTTTAAAAATAGGAAGAGGCGATAAGAAGAATTTTTTAGTTGAGTTTGAAACACAGTCAGCAGTACAAACTATCCTACAAAATACTTCCAAATTAGCTGGAACAAAGTATAGCATACAAAGGGATATGACTCTGAAAGAAAGAGAACACCACAATTACTTGCTAAGAATAAGAAATGAAATAAGGAAAGTGGATAAATCAAAGCCAATTAAATTCAAGGGCAGAAGCTTGGAAATTGAAGGACGTTTTTTTGCGGTGGTAGGGAATGAGCTGCAAAATGAGGGGAAACCAGCTGCTTCGGTGCTAGGAGAACTCTATAAGAAGGATTTCTCAAAGATAGACTTTCATCTGGAATCCAATAAAGCTGAGATTCCCTCGGAATAGCAGTTAGATTGCTATTGCGATGAAAAACAAAATATTGTAGATTATAAGAAAACAGCAATAAAAATCGTATCCTACAATGTATCAGGACTATCTAATAAATTAATAGTTCCAAACTTTTTTTAATTATTTATGTAAATTTAATATTTTTTTTTATTGTATGAAACATTTCTTGTTGATCAATTCGAGAGATATGAAAAATTTTCCCAGGGTTTGAGTATGGACACCAGCAGTGCGCTATGCGCAATTCGGAAGAGCGAGTGATGGACTACTAGTTGCTATAAGTCGAGAAACACTCCGGTCCAACTGAATAAGCACACAAATTTTCAAAGATATTTTGTCCATTTTTTCCTAAGATTGAGTTTTCATGAATCATTTGATGATGCTTACCGTTAGCTTGTGATGTTGAGAAAACAAATCAGAAAGAATAATTCACAAAGTACCGCTATTTTTTTCGTGTTCTCTTACAAAGCGTCCCATATGGAAAAATGCAGTTTTTTTTGCGTCAACTGAATAGACACACGGTCATTAAAGGTCAATATCTTCGTTGTTTGTGAGAGTTTTGAAGTGATTGGCATTCCAAATCAAAGGTTGAAATGTTCTTAGTGAGATTTTGTCATTTAATTAAAATTTTAAAAAAGTAGTAGATTAAAAGCTTTGAATACTGTCGACAGATCTAAAATTTATTTGTTAAAAGAACAAGTACTGACCGGGTCTGCTTTAGCTACCAAAATGGATCGGAGTTTTAGTGGGTTGCCTATTCATACCTCAGAAATAAAAGTTCGTACAGAAGAAATATGAATTGAGGTAAAAAACGGCAAAAATAGCATTTAATCGACGAGAAATTTTGAGATCTGCCTCCAATTCATTTGACTCTGGGGCAAAAATCAAACAAAAAGCTGGTGTTACTGCAAGTGTTTCAACGCTCCGGAGAGTAATAAACCGCACGGATCATTTTAACCCATTAAAAGTTAAAAAAACCACCTCTAAGCAAGCAACGAAAAGGTTTTCGTTTTGAATTTTCTAGGCTTCATATGAGCTGTGAAAATGAGTGGCGCAAAGTGGTTTTTCTGATGAAAAAAGTTCAATTTTGATGGCCCCGATGGCTTCAATTATGAAGTCATCACTTTGCGCCACTCATTTTCACAGCACAACAATAAAAAGCGATTCATTGAGACGTGTGACGATGCAGGCATCGTAATACTAAACGGAAGAACATTGGGTGATTTTATATAAGCACCAAAGGATGCTCAGTTAACAACTTGTGTGGAGCCTCGTATAATATTCTTAGCCAAGTTCAAGAATTCCAAGTAGAAGAGATAGTCTATTCAGATCATATGCCAATTGTGTTGACTCTGCAACTATCTGGATTTCAGTCTTTGGAAGAAATGAGTCTACTTCCTAAACTGATATGGTTGAAACATAATGAAAACAATTATAAAACACGAATGCAACAAAACTTATTAACAAAAGAAGAAGGTGATTTTGGAGTAGAGAGTTGGACGGCAAAAGAGATGATAACAACTATCAAAGGTGTTGTGGGTGAGCAGAGAAATCTAACTATCAAAAAAAAGTTTAAGGAAAACTAGTTTGATGCAACATGTACCGTCAGGAAAAATGCTTTTAAATGGCTTAATAGGTGGAGAAGGAATCCCTCTGAATTCTAAGAAAAACGTACCTTGAAGATTATCGAAAGTACAAACATACATGTAACATGAAAAGAAAGCTATATTATCAATCTCTATGTACCAGCCTTAAAAACGTACAAAAAACAAAAGATTGGTGGGATATTGCAAACAAATTTCGTAATAGGAGCCACAAAATAGGACCTAACATAAAAAGCAGTGATTTAAAAGACCACTTTGAACGGCTCTTGAATCCACCACTTCAAACCAATGTAACATTGGAAGACTTGCAACAGTACTCGTGGGATGAACAACTTGATGGTGAGATTACGAATATCGAAATCCTACAAGTTCTTAACAAAGCTAAGATAAACAAAGCTGCCGGATACGACTGGGTGCCGTACGAATTCTTTATTCATGCTCCACAAATACTCTTAGACCGACTTGTTGGAATATATAATAGGATCCATCTAACGGAAAGCGTTGAACCATCTTTTAAGAAGTCCTTGATCTTCCCCATCTACAAAAAGGGTGATATAAACCTTGCACAAAACTACAGAGGAATTTCCTTTATGGATGCTATGGCGAAAATTTACACGGGTATACTACTCAAACGGCTACAGGATTGGGAAAAACGAAACAGGGTTCTGAACGAATATCAAGCTGGGTTTAGAGAGGGATATAGTACAGCAGATAATATATTCAATCTACTGAACATAGTTAGAATTAGAATGGATGAAGGTAAAAAAACATACTGCTTCTTTGTAGACTTCAAGGCAGCGTTTCACAGTATCAGTCGGAACGTTCTGTTTGTAAAACTTAAAAGAATAGGTCTATCAACATAATTTCTTAATATTATAAAAGATCTGTATGCAGGGACAGCCAGTGCAGTATGGGATGGAAGCAAACTTTCAGAGTGGTTCGATACAAAAATGGGTGTGAAGCAGGGCTGTCTCTTAAGTCCTTTATTATTCGCTTTTTTTTATCAACGATATGCACGATTGCATAGGTGGTGTAATACACAAAAATTAACATGTCATCCGGATGTTGACACACCAAAGGACCTGCAAATAACGATAAACAAGCTTGAAGAGTAGGGTGGAGTGATTTTATTTTTGTTTTTTATTTTCGAATTGGCATAGTAATAAAAAGTTGCGCTATTTATAAACGAAGGGGGACTTTTTGATCTTTAAATTAAATGGGGAAAAATAAAGTTCAACATATTTTTTTTTAAATTCATGTTTCACTGAGTTTGAAACTAGAAAAAAATAAGTTACTTGACTTTCTTAAAATATATTTTTTAGAAAAAAGTCTCACGAAAAGTATGAACATCGAAATTTAAGAATTCTAGAATTTCAACTAACCGCACCTTTGTTAAGATTTTTGATTTAATTAAAGTGAATTAAAAGTGAAGTGATACATATTTTTTAGATTATTAAAACTCAGTTAAATATGAATTTAAAAGAAAATTTATATTGAACTTTATTTTTCCCCATTTAATTTAAAGGTCAAAAAGTCCCCTTTTTAAGCATTGAGAGGGTTTGGGGCACCTCAAAATGAAATTATTTAAAAATTTTAAGTATACAGTTTTGTTCGTTTATAAATAGCGCAACTTTTTATTACTATACCAATTCGAAAATAAAAGATTAAAATAAAATCGCTCCACCTTATTGAAGAGTATTGCCAGGAGTGGAATCTTATTATCAATTTAGAAAAGTCTAAAATCATAATATTTAGAAAAAATGGTTGCAGTAGGGCTCCAGTCGTCCCTACGCTTGCCGTTCTCTGGATTTTCTTAAGTTTGTTGATGTTGTATGCTTTACTGAGAGCAGGCCACCAAACAATGGCGCCGTAGGTAAGAATGGGTCTTACAACCGCTGTGTAAGTCCATAGAATCATTTTTGATTTAAGGCCCCATTTTTTCCCAAAGGTTTTACTGCAGGCATAGAAAGCAATGCTCGCTTTCTTAACCCGCTCTTCTATATTTAGCTTCCAGCTCACCTAAATATTTTGCGCTAGAAGAAAGTGATAAGATTTGGCCGTTAAGCTGAGGTAGAGGGAAGGCAGGGATTTTGGTTTTAGTTGTAAAAAGCATCAGTTCCGTTTTACTTTCATTAACTCCTAGGCCACAGCTTGTAGCCCAGTTGCTAACTCTTCTCAAAGCCGTGTCAGTGATCTCACTGATCACAGGTAAAAATTTTCCTGATACAAGTACAACCAGATCATCCGCATATGCCACTGCCTTCACTCCACTTCTCTCGAGGATATTGTTCATAACAAGGAGCCATAAAAGGGGGGAAAGAACGCCACCCTGAGGCGTACCCCTGTTGACGCATTTATAACAGTGTGAATTTCCTAAACTTGCTTGAATTCTTCTCTCTTTTAGCATTGAAATAATCCAACTTCTGATGTAGTCTTCTACTTCAAAAGTCACTAGGGCCTCGAGAATAGATTCGGTTAGGACATTGTTAAAAGCTCCTTCTACATCTAAGAAGGTAGCTAGGGTATATTCTTTAAAATGGATCGAGTTCTCAATTGTTCGAACGACTTCATGGAGGGCTGTTTCCGTAGATTTGCCCCTCATGTAAGCATGCTGCGAACTCTCCAAAGGACATCTTTTAAAGATCTCTCTAATATGGGTTTCAAGAATTCTCTCCAAGGTTTTGAGTAGAAAAGATGTTAAACTGATTGGCCGGAAATCCTTCGCGGATTCATGCCCTCTTTTTCCCACTTTGGGAATGAAAACCACGCTTACTTGTCTCCACGACTTGGGCACATGGTTAAGAAGAAGGCAGCCTTTAAAGATTTTTTCAAGCCACGTAACTGCTATCTCTTGCTGCTTTTGTAGCATGATAAGCAGAATACCATCAGGGCCTGGAGACTTATATGGAGAGAAGGTGCTAATAGCCCAGGCTATATTTTCTCTTGTTATCAGGGAGTTAACTTGTTCTGCCGTAACTGACAGCAAAGTGGGATTTATGTTCACTTCAGAGGTATTGTCTTCACACCCCGGAAAATGAGTAGTCATCAGTAGTTCCAGGGACTCAGCTGGAGATATAGTCCAGGATCCGTCAGGCTTTTTAAGGAATGAGGGATTGGTATGTTCCCTCGATAGAACTTTGCTAAGCCTGGCGGAGTCCTTTATATCTTCAATGGAATGGCAGTATTCCTCCCAGCTTTCTCTTTTGGATGATGCTATAGTACGCTTATAGACTCTTAAACAGTCCTTATAGGGTTGATAGAATTTGTGTTTATGGCAGATGTTGAAGATTGTTCTAGTCATTTTCCTTAGATTAGACAAGTCTTCATTCCACCAAGGAGGAAAAGTTTTGCTACTATGTCTTACCGGGCACGAAGCCTTGAAGGCAGTGATCATCGATCTTTCAAAGGTCAAAACATTTGACTCAAGATCCGCAACCGTATCTGTACTCAGATTAGGTATGCTGCGTAGCTTTGCGCTAAAAATTTGACTGAATTTCTTCCAGTCAATTCTTTTGGGATTTCTATAGGGGGTTGGGATTTTGGTTTCAAAATTAAGTTGGAAGAGGATCCAATTATTATCTGAAAAAGATTTTAAGGGCGAAACTCTCCAATTTTCAACCTGCAAATCGGAGCAATTATTTATGAGAGTAAGATCGCTCCAGTACATCCTCCCACCCTTCATAGTTACCTGAACTCGGGAAAGTGAAGGTTGGAGTAGTACCTCTATTGCAAATAGTTAGGTTATTTTCGATAATATAATCAAATAATGACTCACCTCGTTCGTTGATTTCTGAACTACCCCATAGTGTATGACGCGCATTTGCGTCACACCCAATGAGTAGGCTAGTCTTTGATGTATTGGCTTCAGATGTCAGTCTTCGTACCTCATCCGGCGGTGACTGCTGGTCATGTGCCATGTACGCCGAGGCCAAAAGTAAGCTGTCGGTATTTGAACCCTCTAATTTAATAACTGTTAAATCAGAGGTGCTAAAATTGGGACACAAAAAAGCTTTTAAGTGTTTTTTAGCTAAAATACATGTTCTTGGCTTACCTTGGTTCGAACTGACGGGCTTATAAAAAAGGTCATATTGGCTGTCTCGGAGGCCTCTCACTTGAAGGCCATTTACCCAGGGTTCTTGGATCATGCCCACATCGAAGTTTTCCTCCCTTAGGAAAACTCTCAGGTTATCCGAGGCACATTTCGAGTGCTTCAGATTAACCTGAATGACGCGCAGCATGTTTTTAATTCGTGAAAGATCCTGCACAGTCAGTTACCGGCACCTTGCCGGAGGTCCCAGCCTTTTTGGAGACATCGTCAACCTCGACGATATCCTCAACCAGGTTAGGGTCCATTTCCTGACTCTGCAGAACCTTAATTTTGACATTCCTAATGCCAAAACGAAGCTTATAATCGGCTTCATCGAGAGCCCCACGGCTGACTTCGCAGATCCTCAGAAGATAAGACGCGCTGTTCTTCTGCGGTTCCTCAGTCTTAATGACTACCCAGTCATGCATCGGAATCAGCGGGTTTAACCTCTGAAGACTACGAATCAGTTCCGGTCCACTTGGCTTGATACTCATGAGGGGCAGCCAAATGCGAGCAAGCGGTTGTCTAGGTATTTCCTTAGCTGGGATAAGCTTGAGCTTCAAGCCATCCCATTTTTTGCTGATCTCAGCAATACTTTTACTAAGGAAACCCCTAGAAAACTCATCCTCGCACTTGATTACCCTGTATCCCCTGAGCATCTCACCAGAGTCAAAACTCGGGTAGGGTCCCTCAGTTGCTGTTAGGGTATAAAGGAACACCATCTCAGAGAGCTTAGCCTCGATGGAGTTCCACACTGACGTCAGAGCTCTGTTGTCAGTGAAGAGCTCATCTACAATCGCCACTTGAAGATCGTCTCTGACAATCTCACTTAAAGTGCGCGATTGCGCCGCTGCCTGAGGTGGTGTTTTCTTAGTAGTGCCGCCGGTTTTAGATCTCTTCTGAGGAGGATTAGCTTCCTCACGAGACCTATTTCTCTTGACGGTCTTTTTTGGCTCAATGAGAAGATTGTTGTACTCTTCAACAATCTTCCCATATTTGATTTTGTCAGCGGCATCGTTCTCGTGGGGAGTTCCAGCTTCCTCATTTTTAGCAATCTTGCCAAGAATGAAGGAAGCCCTCTTGAAATCCGCTCTACGATGCGCACTCGCTGTTCGTTTCTTACGATGGGTAGCATCGCTTTGGCTGGCTTTGCTACCCGAAGGCTTTATTGGGTTTGGTACGGGTCGAAACACAGGGGTACTATGGCTGGTACCACCTGCATTTCCAATTTTTGAAGATTGCTCAGAAATGCTAGTGCCTCCAGCATTAACTGAACAATCGACGATTGTTTCCTGGCTCGAGGCCAAAAGTTCATCCTCCATATCGGATGTAGTAGCGTCTGTTTTGTCTTTTCTGTCCATATTTGAATTTGATTTATAAAAAATTTGAGTCCCACGAGTAGGTCGGAAAGGAAAGGCCAACCCCGGCAGAGCCGATTACCGGGGCAAGACAAAAATATATGACGGACCCTGCCAAGGCGTCCGAAAGAGCTCGTTCGCGACTGGTTTGTCCCCCAGCCTTCCATTTCTTCGGCACGGATTATGATAGCGCTCACCCCACCACTGAAAATTAGGAACCTTGTATCGATGGTAAAATTGCATTTCTGGTTGTTTAACTATTGAGGAGTTAAGGAACAACACAGCTATGCAACCTTACCTTAGCTGATCCCCATCTTGCCAAAAACGAACAAGATATAAACTGTGGTGATCATTACCGCCCGGCACCCACTAGGAGGGTTTGATACAAGGATTTTTGCCGAGCAAAAGGGGGACTTTTTTTTTCTTGAACGGTACATTTCCATCAAACAACAGAAATACTCAGTGTACTTTATGTAATATGCGAGAAGACGAAACATTTATCCACTTTTTTGGAGTGTGCCCTGTATTGAAAGAACTACGCATATTATACTTTAGCGCAAGAGAACTCAGTACGGAAAACATGGTGAATATTCTGAATGGCGAAGGAAAATGGAACTCACTCATAAAATACCTCTCTCTAGCTATTAAATATCGCGCCGAATTAGTAATAGAATACAATGGCTAGAACAACAACTCCAACAACAGCAATAGCATAATCACAAACAACGACATCAACACCAAAATCAACATCAACACAAACATCAACACAAACTCCAACATCAACACCAACGTCTACACTAACATCAACACCAACAAAAACAACAACGAATCCAACCAGTTTCAACTGCCATATCAACGCAAACAACAACTGACATCAACTCCAAGACCAACACTACTACAACAGCAATAGAAACAACAACACCAACAAATAAGAACATTAACATCAACCCCAACACCCACACCAAAACCAACATCCACACCAACAACAACCCCAACACCGACATCAACAACAACATCAACCCAACACCGGCATTAACATCAACACAAACATCATCGCCAACATCAATACCAACACCAACACCACTACAACAACAATAGAAACCACTATATTAACATCAACCCCAACATCCACTCAAAAACCAACATCCACACCAACCCCAGCACCAGTACCAACATCAACACCAACAACAACTCCAAACCCAAAACCGACATCAACACCAACATCCATACCAACCCCAACACCAACTTCAACCCCAACACCAACCCCAACACCAACACCGACATCAACACAAACATCAACACCAACATCATCTCCAACACCAACATCAACCCCAACACCAACACCAACTTCAACCCCAACACCGACATCAACCCCAACATCCACATTAACACCAACTTCAACCCCAACACCGACATCAACACCAACATCAACGTCAACACCAACACCAACAATAACACCAACATCCCCACTAAAACTAACATCAACGCCAACTTCAACAATAACAACACGAAAAACCAACAACAACACCTGCAAAAACAACATCAGCAGCAGCAATCATACACCTAACATAAGGAACTATTTAATAATCGCAACAGACGACTCAACCGAGTCATTGATGCAAAATAAATGTTTTATGTTAAACTACATTTATTAATTAATTATATAAATTCAATATTTTTAAATATATTAAGATAAGTATATATTCAAATATTTTAAGTCAATAATTGTTAATCATATGAATTTCAATAAAACAATTACTTACTTACTTACTTACTTATACGATAATGCTTCACTGAAATACATTCTATCCTAAATCTCTAAAAAAACCCACAGTCGCAGGCTTTTATTTTCAGGCCATATGTAATTGATGATGTCTCTTAATACTTAGTTTAAATAATAAATGTTTAAACCTTAAAACAAAATGAGATTTTATAATAAAATACAAATACGTTGAATTTATTTTATGTTTAGAAGATACCGTTTTCTTTGTTAATTAAAAATTTAAGAATATAATCTTTTATTGATTTTGATTATTAAGCTAAATTCGTTTCCAATTTTTTTTACATTTTTAGAACGAGTGAAATATTTGTTTAAATAATGGAGGACGGTCACGCAAAAACCGTCGAACAGGCGCTTGCATTCTTCGGGACTGATGGCGAGAGCGGTTTATCACTTGACCAAGTGAAAAAGAACCAAGCAAAATACGGTCCAAATGGTTTGTAATTATCAAACTTACTTTTGCATTTTGGTAATTTATGTTTCTAATTTTACAGAATTGCCCACAGAAGAGGGAAAATCGATATGGCAACTTGTGCTAGAGCAGTTTGATGATCTTCTTGTTAAAATTCTACTCCTTGCAGCCATTATATCCTTCGTAAGTTTCAAAATGTATTCATATCACATAACAGAAAACCGGCATAACGAAAACAATATGTTAAATATGTTCTTACAGTCGCTTAATTTGAAAAAGTTGTTTAAGCTTAGCGTTGTTTACATAAAAGTCGTTTTATTTGTTTAAATTTTATATACATATTTTGCTGAAACGATGATTCTTCTTTTAAAATTAAATAAATCAAACATGGAACAGAAAAATAGATTCTTAACTTGGTGTTTGGACTCATCCAATTCTGCTCATTTTAAGAAAGAGTTTTTGTTTCAATATACTGGATGTCCCAAAAGTATTGTTCCAAACGAAATATGCTAAAAGACCAAATTTTCGATTAAATGCAGTTCTTGTTAAATTTCTTAACAGTATTTTGCTTCGCCTGTTCATTATTAATTTTCGTTTTTTAGAATCATATCATTTAAAATTTATCAAAACATTATCTCGAACGCCTTTTTGCCTTTTATATTTTTTTATTGAAACTACAATAACAGGTCAAGTTTTTTTTTTTTTAAATAATAATCCAGTGTTAAACAAAACGAACTAATAGTTCTTTTTAACTTTTTGTAAAAGGTACGAGCATATTTCGTTTCAACGCTTTTTTGAACACTCTGTATTTAGTTCACTAGATTTAATTTGTATGACTGTTAGTAATGCCTTGACATACAACCTATTAAAATGTGGACAGATAATTTAGAAACTTGGTCGTATTTCAGCTTAATACAATCCCAAAGCTTATAACTAGTGAGTTTGTTGGTTTTCATACTGCCCTTTCAATTGCTACAAAATTTTCTAAAGATTTTATATTAGACTGAGGTCAAATTTCTGAATTCTAGCAATATTTATTTTACTCCAAGTTTCCAAAAGATTTTTAAATTGTATCGTTAAGATAATTTCCATTTTTAAATTATTTTATTAATGAATAAAAATACAAAAAAAATAGGCTGTATGTCCGTCAGCACATTTCACTTGATGTGATCAGTAAGTAATTAATTAATCAATCACAAATCAAATCTGAAAAACTGTTTTTTGACGATAACTTGAAATTTTGAGGATCTGCGAAAAATTTCAAGTGCCGAAATATTACATCAGTAATACCTGAGTACAACCTCTGGTAGCTCACTTCCAAAGTAATTGACATGATTTTTATTCTGTAACACAGTGTTATTAATATTCTTACCTTGATCAATTTTTTAATATCAAATGTCTAAGTCATATAACGATCTCAATCTTTTGAAGTTTAAGTAAACATTCATTATGTTCTCAAAATAAGTATCCGAAGTTATTTACGAAATTTAAAATATCCCAGTATAATAATAATTTTAATGTAGGATTTTATTTATTAACTAGCTTATTTTTGTGATTTTTCAAGCCTCCATTATATGTAGTATTTAATAACTTAGTAATTTATTATTCAAACCGTGTTTTGTCCTAAATTTCTAATACTTCGATTTGTCATCTGTCATGTAAATTCGCTTGAATATAAATGAAATAATACTTATTTATCTTTTCTAAATATAGGTCTTAGCACTCTTTGAAGACCATGAAGACACATTCACAGCTTTCGTTGAACCTCTAGTTATTTTACTTATTTTAATTGCAAACGCAGTTGTAGGTGTTTGGCAAGAAAGAAATGCCGAATCAGCTATTGAAGCATTAAAAGAATATGAACCTGAAATGGGTAAAGTGATGCGACAAGACAAATCAGGTGTACAAAAAATACGGGCGAAGGACATTGTTCCCGGTGACATTGTTGAGGTATCCGTAGGTGATAAAATTCCAGCCGACATTCGTATTACACACATTTACTCAACGACATTGCGAATTGATCAATCTATTTTGACTGGTGAATCCGTCTCCGTTATTAAACACACCGATGCAATTCCCGATCCCCGGGCTGTTAACCAAGACAAGAAAAATATCTTGTTTTCCGGTACTAATGTTGCTGCAGGAAAAGCCAGAGGTATCGTTATTGGAACCGGTCTTAATACCGCCATCGGTAAAATCCGCACAGAAATGTCAGAAACTGAAGAAATAAAGACACCTCTACAGCAAAAACTCGATGAGTTCGGTGAACAATTATCTAAAGTTATTTCAATCATTTGCGTAGCTGTATGGGCTATCAACATTGGACACTTCAATGATCCAGCACATGGTGGATCATGGATCAAAGGAGCTATCTACTATTTCAAAATTGCTGTCGCTTTGGCTGTAGCAGCTATTCCAGAAGGTTTACCCGCTGTAATCACAACTTGCTTGGCTTTAGGTACTCGTCGTATGGCCAAGAAAAATGCTATCGTCCGTTCATTGCCATCAGTAGAAACTTTGGGTTGTACATCAGTTATTTGCTCTGATAAAACTGGTACTCTTACAACAAATCAAATGTCAGTATCACGTATGTTGATATTCGACAAAGTTGAAGGAAATGACAGCAGCTTCCTTGAATTCGAACTTACTGGATCAACATACGAACCAATTGGAGATCTATTTCTTAGTAATCAAAAAGTAAAGGCCTCGGAATACGATACTCTGCAAGAGCTGGCTACCATTTGCATCATGTGTAATGACTCAGCTATTGATTACAATGAATTTAAACAATGCTTCGAGAAGGTTGGCGAAGCAACTGAGACCGCACTGATTGTGCTTGCTGAAAAATTGAATCCTTTCAGTGTCAACAAACAAGGTTTGGACAGGCGTTCGTCTGCCATTGCAGTCCGTCAGGAAATCGAAACTAAGTGGAAGAAGGAATTCACTCTTGAATTCTCAAGAGATCGTAAATCTATGTCTTCATACTGCACACCATTAAAGTCTTCACGTTTGGGAACTGGACCAAAATTATTCGTCAAAGGAGCTCCAGAAGGTGTTCTCGATCGTTGCAGCCACGCTCGTGTTGGACAAAACAAAGTACCTCTCAGCACCAATCTTAAGAACAAAATTCTTGATCTCACTCGTCAATACGGAACTGGTCGTGACACCCTTCGTTGTCTTGCATTGGCCACTGGCGATAATCCAATGAAACCAAGCGAAATGGATCTAGGTGATTCAAACAAGTTCTACCAATATGAAATCAACTTAACATTCGTCGGAGTTGTTGGTATGCTTGATCCTCCCCGTAAAGAAGTTTTTGACTCCATCGTTCGTTGCCGGGCTGCTGGTATTCGTGTTATTGTCATAACTGGTGATAACAAGGCTACAGCTGAAGCTATTTGTCGTCGTATCGGTGTTTTCGGTGAAGATGAAGATACAACTGGAAAGTCATACTCTGGACGTGAATTCGATGATCTCTCCCCTGGTGAACAAAAAGCTGCCTGCGCTCGTTCCCGTCTATTCTCCCGTGTAGAACCTCAGCATAAGTCTAAAATTGTTGAGTATTTGCAGGGAATGAATGAAATTTCAGCTATGACAGGTGATGGTGTTAACGATGCTCCCGCCCTAAAGAAAGCTGAAATCGGTATTGCTATGGGTTCGGGAACTGCCGTTGCCAAGTCTGCCGCTGAGATGGTTTTGGCTGACGATAACTTCTCTTCAATTGTATCTGCCGTTGAAGAAGGCCGTGCTATTTACAATAACATGAAACAATTTATCCGTTATCTGATCTCATCAAACATTGGTGAAGTGGTGTCAATTTTCCTTACCGCTGCATTGGGTCTGCCAGAAGCTTTGATTCCAGTCCAATTGTTGTGGGTTAACTTGGTAAGAAGATAATAAAAAAAATACTCAAATTCATTTAAAACTAAAATTCTAAATTATTTTAAGGTAACTGATGGTTTGCCTGCAACCGCTTTGGGTTTCAATCCACCTGATCTAGATATTATGGAAAAGCCACCCCGTAAAGCTGATGAAGGTCTTATTTCTGGTTGGTTGTTCTTCCGGTGAGTATTATAGGATTTCTTAATATTTTTTTATGGATAGTTAAAATTTTGCTTCTTTTTATAATTAATAAGATACATGGCCATTGGAGGATACGTAGGTGCAGCTACTGTCGGAGCCGCTGCATGGTGGTTTATTTTCGCCGAAGGTGGACCGCATTTATCATACTGGCAACTCACCCATCATTTGTCATGTCTTGGAGGTGGAGACGACTTTAAGGGAGTCGATTGCAAAATCTTTTCCGATCCCCATGCTATGACTATGGCTCTTTCAGTACTAGTGACAATTGAAATGCTTAATGCAATGAACAGGTAATACTAAGGAAAAACAGTACAGAAAACTCTCAATGAAGTGACTTTCTTTATGAAAGTTCCTAAATTTTTGACGAGGGTTTCAAATTTTGTATGTGAAATTATTTTTCCATTTTCTTTCCATTTAAATAGCTTATCAGAAAACCAGTCACTCATAACCATGCCTCCATGGTCCAACATGTGGTTGATTGGATCAATGGCATTATCATTTACTCTACATTTCGTTATTCTTTACGTAGAAGTTTTATCGGTAAGCAAAGAAAATTGATAATTTATAATTTGTCACTCATCTTCATATGTGATTTAATTTCATTTCTTTTAATACCTTAATATCATAACTTTTCCTTTGCTTTTCATTCAAGACCGTCTTCCAAGTAACACCATTATCTGGAGAAGAATGGATAACCGTCATGAAGTTCTCAATTCCTGTTGTTTTGCTGGATGAAACATTAAAATTCGTTGCTAGAAAGATAGCTGACGGTGAGAATGCACTATATTCTGTGCACGGTATTGTTGCAATGTGGGGCTTATTCTTTGGCTTGTTATATATTCCTTGCTTGGAAATTTTTACCCGATAAAAGTTAAGATAAATATAACACTAACATAACAGAACATCTCAAAAAGAGAACGAATATCTGGCTCTATGGTCTGAAAAAGTGTTATTTTTTACTTAATTATTGTATTTTTAGTAGAACAATATATTTTATTTATAATAAATACCGAAAAACAAAAAATTAAAAAAGAAAACCATATGTATTTGCATGTAAAACTAATAAGTACAAAAACGACAAAAATGTATTAGTTCCAATGAGTTTACTTAACAATTGGACTAATATAGACAACTCCCTTCAATAATTTAAAAATACATTTACGTACAATGACCTAGTAGCAGCTCTATGATACAGGATTCGTTTGTCAGGATACGAACAGTCAGACATAATCTTATACAGCTCTGCCTTGTTCCTTTTGCATATTATTTTTACATTTAAAACAAAATTAACTATAAATCTTTTTAAAGTTTTGTACATATAAAAAACGTAATTTTAAATTAAACAAAAAATTTCAAATAAACATTATTGTAGCAGAATTGAATTAATTTACAGAGATTTCATTTTATCCCTTTATTTACACTTGTCTTTAATTATTTTCATCGGCAATTACATTAAAACACAGGGTATCCTCAAAGTAATGGTCCAATATATACTAAAAACAACTGAAGTGCTTGCGAAATTTGGTAACTTGTTAATATCTTTTTTACGAATTTCGATTAAATGCAGTCCTTATGAAATTCCTCGCAACCCCTATTATGGACTAGTATTCTGTTTTTTTTTTTGTTTTTTTTTTACTTTTTTTTACAATTCCTTTTATTAAAACATTCTAAGGTGCTGTTCTAGAATAAAAGTTGGAAATTGAGTTTTATTAAACTCCGAATTGTTAAATAGGTTATTTGTACAGAAACAGCGTTTGAGATAAAAATGTGTTGATAAATTCATTTTTCCCAAACTATTAACCAATGAAATGTAAAAAAAATAAACAATAATTATTTATGGACAAGGGAAGCATAACACTAGTTCAAAAAGGGTTTTAAGAAATTTCAAAACGGAAGAACGTAAAAATTTGGGATGAACATGAACAAGTTACTAAATTCTGACAGTGTTTCAGCATATTCCGTTTGGGCTATTACTTTTGGGATACGCTGAATAAAAATAACTTTTCCCTTAGTTTAAAATCTCATTTTACTATGTTGTTTATAGTTTCATTTTTATAAAAAACATTGACGTTTTTTAAATTTATTTTTCAAAATCTAACTAACTACTAATGTATACCAAAAGGCCAGTAACATAAATGAATTTGTATTGAAAAAGATTTTGAGAGAATTTTTTATTTATATTCTATAGTAATTAAATTAAAAAAGGAACTCATTTTTTTAAGTCACACAAATTAATTTATTGCCCTAACTGTACCATATCCCAATTTTATAAAATTTCTTAAGTGTTTTGCTTTTATTGTATTTAAAAATAATGACGGGTATAATCGCATGTCCATTATTCATGGTTCCTTTATTTACATTTTCAATCACATAATTTATTCGCAAATGCTCCACTCTGTTATTCTACATTAGAGGGTCAATATACTCAATACTATTGATCTTATTTTGATTTCGTGTAGCTCTGAAATTATGGATTTTAGGCTAACAAGGCATTTTTATTTATGTAAAAACCAGCTTATTTTGTCACTTAATTTATATGCAAATAAAACTGTATTTCATACTTTTTGCCTTCGTTTCACCGTAATTTATCGACTTCATCAGGGGTAGTTTATTGAATCTATTGAAACTTAGGCTGAATTCATAAACGCATTAGATTTCATTATAATGGAGTGTGGGAAAAAATTCCAAATAGCATTTTGACTTCAGTACTCGAAAGAGTATCAACACACGAGTCAAAAACCACATTTTGCACAGTTGCACCTAGAGTCATTTGGCCGCCATTTTGTTTTTTATAAAAATTTTACTTTTTCACATAACTCGCGTATTTTCGAACCTACAGAAAAATAATAGATGACAAACTCAAAGATAAATTAACTTCCTTCAATATAGTTAAACAATTTTTTTTTCGGTTATCCCTTCGGTTTAAGAGTTAGGGTACGGCCATATCCTGAGCGGCAGAACTAAATTAGACATAACGCCAAAACCACGAATCTGCAAAATTGTAGTTATGAGAAAAACGGCTTCAAAGTTTTAGAAATTCATGTAATCGTATGGGAACTCGTGCTACGGAAATTGATATTTTAGGCTTTTAGGAAACAGATGGATGATTAGGGTCGAAGCAGTGGATAGAGGGGCGGATGAAAAGTTAAATGCCGCATTAAAGTGAAAATGTCCAAAAATGCAGATTCGCGGTTTTGGCTTTGTGCCGACGATATATTATGAAAATGTATGGGGGTAGCCACATAGACCCTGAGCGGCTGAGCGTCAATTTTAAACTAAAACGAATATTTGTATGGTGTGACACTGGTTCATTATTTTGAAAACTTGCCATGTTATTGCAGTTTTCAAAAATGTATAAAAGTGTCCAAAAATGATATTAGTACCAAAGATATTACAATTTGAATGCAAAAAAACAGAGGTTTTCAGAGCAAAATAACAAACAAAAATCGAGGCTTTTATTCAAAAAGAAATAAGCAACAGTCGAGAAAATTTGTTTATTTTTCTTTGTTATTTTTCTTTGAAAAGCCCTGTTTCGTTGCTTTTAAATTGTTATATCTTTCGTTCTAATTTCAACTTTGGAAATTTTTATACATTTTTGAAAATTGCAATAAAACGGCAAGTTTTCAAAATAATAAACCAGTGTCACACCATACAAAATTTTTTCAGGGTGTTGCTCTGAAATAAAAGTAAGAAATTGAGTTTTTATAAAACATGGAACTGTTAATTAATTTGCAGCAAAATGGCATGTGGAATAAAAAATATTTTGATTAATTAATTATTTCTTATTATAAGACAATGTTTAAGTGAAAGAATTTTAAAAAACAAAAATCAATTATGAGCGGAGGAAGCAAAATACTGTTGCAAAGTCGGGATTTTTCGAAATTTCACAAAAACTGCATTAAATCGAAAACCATAAGGATTTGGGATGAACAAGTTAACAAATTCTGAGAGCCCTAAAGTTGGCCTATCAGCATATTTCGTTTCATCCATTACTTTTGGGACACCCTGTATATAGTGCTTCATCAAAAAAAGTTTCGTTGAAATCGAATAAGCTGTTTCGGAGAATATCGGATTTTAAAAAACGGTTCTATGGCAAGTACCGTTAATAATGATTTCAAAAAAAAATGTTTTCTTTAAAAGATAGACCTTTTCTTAAAACTTACACTTGAATTTTTTAAACAAAACCGTTGGAGCCCTTTTGAGAAATTTCAACTTTACTAAAATCGGTATATGAGAAGTTCCGTTATTTTTGGTCCAAAAAGCATTAATTCCAAAAATCCCTCTGGAGAGTCTCCAAAAAATGCTACATACCACATTTGAAGTCAATCGGTCCATTCATTCTCTACCGTTACCATCGTTATATCATGGAAAAATGTTATCTCAACTTTTTTTTTTACGAATGCATAACTTGATATATAGTACATATGTAGATCGCAAGTAATAATAATACTTATCGCGTTTCCGTTTGGTAATTCTTAGAACTGTCCGAGACTGTCCGATCCGGAATGCCAAACGATCAAACTTGGATATATTTTTTTTTTTTTTGATTCCGAAGTTAAGGGTTCTTTGTATTTGTGAAACATCAAATGCGTACGTCTGATGAAAGTTGATGATGCGATGTATGGCGCCTTATTATTCCATAAAAAGTTATCCATTTTTGTCCTCGCTTTGTTTCAATGATATTTAAAGTTTATGCATAGTTAAAAATTGAGAAATAAACAATCACATTTCATTACTTTGACGTCTTAAGTGTGAACATGTGTGTGAGATTCTCGTTTTGATTCTGCCTCAAAATTCGGAATCGATTTTCTCTTCTTTTCAGAATTAGAACTGTCATTGAGTACCAAACGAACAGTTTCAGAATTGTTCGGAGGAATTGCGGACACTCCCAGACGACCAAACGAAAACGCTATTAATAACCTAAAATTTAAAAAAAAATTGTTAAAAAAATAATTTTTTTTTCAAAGTTTTGATTATGAAAATCTATTTTTTAAAAAATATTAGCTTGAACAACTTAATTAAAAAATTTGATTACATTTTTGGATTTTGGCTTTTTAAAATGCTATATAGTACAGCTCTAGCTATAACCGTTATTTTTTAATATATTTTTTTTTTATTTAAGACCCCCCTCCCATACGATTTTTTTCTTGTCTGATTGCAATTTACAAGCCCTAGGTTTTTGGTACACCTTATGCAAATCACCCTGTATAAAAAATTGCAATTTTTTTGAAGTTTTTGCCTACAGATCGAAAACGATCTGTCAAATCGAAAAAAAAATTAATGTAAAAAGTGAAGGTAATAAAAATATCTACAACTTTCACTACGAACTAATTTTCAAAAAAAGCTCAAATAAAAGAGATATGATAAAAAAAGGAAAATCAGCTTTTGACGTGTTTCAAAAAAACCACCCTTAAAAACCAACTCTTAAACCGAAGGGATAATCGAAAGAAGCTAAATAACATATATTGTAGGAAATTAATTTATCTTCTAGTTTGTCATATAAGCGAGTTATGTGAAAAAGTAAAATTTTTATAAAAAACAAAATGGCGGCCAAATGACTCTGTGCGATTGTGCAAAATGTGGTTTTCGACTTTTGTGTTGATACTCTTTCGAGTCCTGAAGTCGAAAAAAATTTTGGATTTTTTTCCACAACTAGACCCCTAATGGTGTTCCACTTACTTTCGCAAGCGAAGCCAAATATCTGGGTCTTATTTTGGATAGCAAATTGAACTGGAAAACCAACATACAAGAAAGAATAAGAAAAGCCACAGTGGCACTCTTCTCTTGCATAAAAGCTATAGGGAACAAATGAAGTCACCATCCCAAATAGATCAGAATGGGACAATACCGAGTTTCTGAGAGATGATTCAATTTATTTCTACACAGATGGTTCTAAAACAAATGACGGAGTAGGTGGCGGGGTTTACTCAGAAAGACTTAATGTTAGTCTCCTTCCGTCTCCCTAATCACTGCAGCGTGTTCCAAGCAGAAATAATGGCGATTAAAGAGGTATTGACTTGGCTCAAAGAAAACGTGATATCTAAATCGGATATCCGCATCTTCTCTGATAGCCAGGCCGCCCTTAAATCGTTAGCTTCGGTTTCCACAAACTCCGAAACTGCCCGCGACTGTCGATCAACTCTCGTGGAGATGTCAGAACAGTTTAACATTCACCTCTTTTGGGTGCCGGGTCACAGAGTTATTCTGGGAAACTGCGAAGCAGATGAACTCGCTAGAAATGGCACTCTAATACCAATTTCACCCAACAAGGCAAATATTGGTATACCAATCGCAACGTGCACATTCATGCTAAAGCAAGAAGCTATAGATGCAACAAACATAAGATGGGCAAACATTATAACATGCCAAACGACCAAGCAGATCTGGCCTAGGCTAGATCCAAAACGTTCAAAAAATTTATTGTCTCTAAGCAGATTGCATAACAGCTCTGTAATAGGTGTCTTAACAGAACACTGTCTCATAGGTAGACACGCCATAAGACTTGGCGTAGTCTCTAACGACCTTGATGAGGAAGAAGAAGAAACAATCCAACATCTTCTCTGCTCATTTCCTGCCCTCTCCAGTAGACGTAAAAAATACTTGGAAAAATATTTCTTAGAAGATACTAGTGAATTAATTAATACTGACATCTTCAACCTTCACCGCTTCATTCAAAGCTCCAACTGGATTAATTTGTGAGGAATTTCCTTGCAAAATCATGGTATCACAACGGACCAATAAATGGTCTAACCCTTCAAGCAAGAAAATTGAATTCAGAATAGGCACTCCGAAGTGTGTCAGTCGTTTTCCTGACAGCCATTTCTACCTACCCTTCAAGCAAACGAGTCCGACCTCGCACAGTGTCAATCACGAATCTAGCTGGACAAAATTAATAACTCACGTTAAATCGACTTTTTTTTAACAGTTTTAAAGAAATGAATGTGAAAAGATACAATTCTATAAAAAATAAACATTTTTTAAAAAGAAATCTATAATTTCTGCAAAAAGTGGGTCAAAATATGAAGAAAAAAAAAAATGCATATTTATAGTATTTGAATTTATGTTTCCATAAACATATTTTATGATTGGATATACTTAATTATTTTTAAAAACGCTTGAAGAAAACTCAATAAATACAAATTCTATTGTTTTTCACGAAAAAAGAGAGGCAGAATAATCAGTTTTTATTACGAAATAGAACTTTTACACACGTTTTTGACAGGTGATATACATACATGATTTATTTTCTCAATATCAAGCTGTAAATTAAAATTTTAGCAATGATTTTAATTAAATATGTTTCACAATCATAAAAAATGCCATCACCTTTAAAAATATCTGCAGATAATTTAAAAAAGTAACTCCTTTTTGTGTGATGCAAACTTGAAACATAAATGTGTTTGTATTACCTTCTATGTTTTTAAAGTAAATAATGCTCAAAATTTCTTCGTGACCCTATATTTGGTTTTTTGCACTTGCTTGCTTTTTGCATTAAACATGTTTTACTGATGTTTCGACAGAAAAGCATTATTCATCAATGATTATGCCTCATTAGTTGAAAATTCCTGTGGTTCTGTGGTTCCAGAGGATCAGAACTTAATCTTTTATACATTTTGATCCTTCTCTCAAAGAAAATTTCGATAAATCCTTTACGGTTTTATCAGAATATGCTTTTCCAATTTTGCGGGGAGCGATTTCACTGGTTTTAACTATCTCCTAACGGATAGGTGCACTTAGGTCCATTTTATTCACTCGGAGTTGAACATAACTTGAGAATTTTCAATATAAAAATTCTCAAGTTTTGTTCAACTCCGAGTGAATAAAATGGACCTTAGGAGATTTTTAATTATCCGTTTGTTATATTTTTCCTATTTTTTAAATTTTTTAAAATTCTTTTCTACTTTTGTTTCACAATCTACTGTTTTTGTTTATAATAATATTTTTTAATATTGGTCAAGCAAGAAGAAATTTATGTAGAAAGAGCGTCCAATGTGTCTTCCATCTTTTTTGTCTTTTTTTTCGCTTAACTTGAAGAACAAAACTTTTATATATATTTCTTTAATTTTTTTTCATCGTCAAAAATGTTGCAAAGATGATACGTGCTCATTAAAAGATAAAAAACTGTCTTTTCGATCTTATTTGGCAGTTTTAACTTTTTTCGAAAATTTGTTTTTTTTTTGAAAATTTTAAATTCATTTTGAAAAGTGAAAAAAGTTGTATGGCGGTCGAGCAAACGCGAAATATGTTAATAGCTTATCTTAGCAAGAACACTCCAAAAAATAATAATTAAGTAGTTTTAGGCCGGAAAAATGCGGAAAAATTAACTTTAACTCTATTTGAAAAACTAAAATAATTTTTTTAACTTTCAAACCTTCTGACAGAATTTAGTTTTTTTTTTTAAGTTACAATGGTGATAATTCAATATCAATTGAGGTTCTTAACCTTCAAATACAGAGTAACAATAATAAAATAAAAATTCGATATCAAAAGCTACGTAGCGTTTTTAATCGTCAACCGAACTCATACGAAAATTAAAATACGACTTCATATTTCTATCAACTGTTGAAAAGAACCAACTTTCAAGCCTAATTTTCACGAATCCAAGATAAAGACACAAAAACAAAACATGTTTTACTGTTACCCATTGTATTGAGAAGCTAAACCATAATTTCAAATCAAAGGGCTAAACTTTTTTTTTAATATTTTCCAGTTGGATTGGCGATTTACCAAACTGATTTACCTGGGTCCGAATCCACTCCGCCTGAGTCCGACCTCGACTACGAAAAAGGTCTCACATCGGCTCAAATTAGTATGGAAATTATAATCACCGCGGAGCCGATTTTATATGTATTGGTTTTTTCACCACGATTTCTCCTATGACTTTGTGTTCATACACAAAAAGTTGCAAGTGTGTGAGTGCAACCCCGTTTTTCTCGTTTTGAGGTGGGAGTGTCTTTTCTGAACTCAGTTTTCTTGCTTGAAGGGTAACCTAACCTAAAGGTGTGTGTCAATTAGGCTGAAAAAAACCGATCAGAAGTATGTATAATGAAAATTATACCAAAAGTATAACTAACTCCGCTTCTACACGAAGACGCAAAGCGCGAGACTCACATCATAGCAAGGCAGAAAAAAAGTTCGAAAAGAACGGAAGGAAGATTTTCTACCGTGAGTCTCCGGTAAACAATTTGGTGACTCTAAATCCACTTCGCTAAATCACAAATTTGGGTTCACATGCCCTTAATCCAAGATTTTGGGAAGAAGATTTAAAATAAATCTTAATAAATCTCGAGAATTATTCTAAATCTACTTAGCTAAATCTCGGATTTAGGCTAGGTGGAAACATAGTATTAAATTCCATACAATGAAATGTTAACAAAGAAACAAAAATTAAAACTGCATGCGGCGTTCTGCAGTGTCATGAACATAAGATTAAAATAAGCAAAAATATATTAAAAGTTAGTTAATTTTTTTGAGTGAAACTAATAGTTGTGTATTTTATTATTTATCAAAGCTAGCTGGACAAACACTTTTTTTTTTATTATTTTTTGGTATTCTATTATGATGTTACCACAAAAAAAATGTGTTGTTAAGTCTTAAAATGGAAGAAAATTTAATTTTGTTTCAAGACCTTTGGCCCGCATGTATCCTTCGTGAAATGATGCTTAGGACCTCTCTCAATATTCTATTTATCAGAATCCGTTAAGGATTTTTGTGTATAGTTGCGGCCCCCATACAATATTTTTTTTTGTTCAGATTTATAGGCCAAAAACGTATTTTTTATGAATCGCAAATTATTTTTAGACTCCTCATGATAATCGGCCCTATCGGCAATACAATTTCCCTTTAAAAATTTCTCTATTCCGAAAAATCGGTATCGGCAATACTTTTTGAATGGAAAAATTTCCTAGGAAAAAATTCCCACACAAAAATACCTATCGGGAATGAAGTTTCTCCCCCGAAGTATTTCTATCATATTTTTTATGGGGAACAGATATTTTGAAGCCAAAATGTACGTGTTTTTCTTTCAAAATATTCTGTTAAAAATATTAAATTATTTACTTCCTTAATCCAACAAAAAGCAAATGATATTGCAACCGGATAACGCAAAAGTAGACAAAAATAAAATATAAGAAAACCTTAAAAAAAAGAATGGAACTAAAGGAGACCATTCCGAGAGCATTAGTTTGCTGCTTTGGTCGAAGAAATGATCAAATTATGTGGAATGCCTCAATTTATTTCAGCTATTTGTTTATCATGTCAAAAAAAAAAAAAAAAAACAAAGCTTAAGAAACTTTATTGATTGATTCTTTAATTAAAATTAAAAAAACAAAACTAATTACATGTCCATCTGAAGAAACAAAAATAGTAATAAGTTGGGCAAAAAATAAAAAAAAATTATTGAATAAAAATCCACAAATCAACACCAAAGAAAAAAATTATATAAATATTGACTATTAAACATTTTAATTGTTTTTGTGCACTAAATACAATCAAATTAGAGTTGTCAAAATTTTCGAAGACATGTGTTCGAAGGTTTTTTTGTTTTGTTAAGTTGGCTGTACTTCTTTCCCGAAAACGAAATTCCGATGGAGATTGCCGATAAGGAGAAAAATTCCCGGGAGAGAAAACCTACTCCCGGGGAAATTTCTCACGTGAGATTGCCGATAGGGCTGAATAAGACAAAAAGGTCCAGAGAACAGCAAGCGCAGCACAGTGGGTACCGCCATAGGTCAAAAATAAAAAAAGTAAATGCCAGTTTTTTAAAATCCAATGATTAAACAACGTTCTACAATCGAACCAAAACTAAAAAAAGTTTGACGGTTACCCATTTTTTCATTTCTTAATAGCCATTCAAAGTCGGTATATAAAAAAAGGTACAGTTTTCTTATCGCTGCAGTTATAAGGTGTGAACTTGCGATAACGTCTTGTAAGGTTTTAAGGCTAAAAGAAACTGGCTGTTGGACGGCAAAGCCTTTTGGTCACAGTGACACAACAAATTTAGTACCATCAGATATGTTTCTGACCCCCACCGATAATTGCACTCCTACTTTGAACACTGTAAAGAATTGTAGATCAGCTTCCCGTCGCACAGTGTGCAATTTTACATATCTAGTGGAACTTTATTAAAATTCGAAGTTTTCCGAATATAAATATTTTGATGTATAATGAAAGGTTAAATTCCATACAATGAAATGTTAACAAGGAAACAAACGTTAAAACTGCATGCGGCGTTCTGCAGTGCCATGAACATAAGTTTAAAAAACGCAAAAATATATTTAAAGTTAGTTGATTTTTTTGAGTGAAACTAATAGTTGTATATTTTATTATTTATCAAAGCTAGCTGGACAAACATTTTTTTTAATTATTTTTTGGTATTCTATTATGATGTTACCACAAAAAAATGTGTTGTTAAGTCTTAAAATGGAAGAAAATTAAATTTTGTTTCAAGACCTTAGGCCCTTTATTTCAATTATTTGTTCTGACTTCGTCCAGCGTTTTAAAAATGTATCCGCATGTATCTTTCGTCAAATGGTGCTTAGGACCTCGCTCAGTTTTCTATTTATCAGAATCCGTAAAGGGTTTTTGTGAATAGCTGCGGCCCCCATGAAATATTTTTTTTTTTCAGATTAATAGGCCAAAAACGTATTTTCGATATTTTCAAAAATTGTAAATCAGATTTTTATGAATCCTAAATTATTTTTTTAGACTCCTCATGATAATATAAGACAAAAAGACTAAATAAAATTTTTCGTTAACTTGCTTCGTTTTCGAGATATAGATAGTTTTGATAAACAACCCCAAAATCGATTGGTCGATGTCGGCTCTTCCCCATCTATTGTACATACATAGGTATGTACATATAATTAGATATAATATATCTGAAAATCAATAAGGCACTTGTAGAAATACATATTTTATAATTAAACTGGTTTTCATAGCAAAAAGTAATTCGAAGATAATTTCTGCGCCTTGTGTCTTCGTGTAGAAACAGACTTATCAACGAACGCTTATTATGCTTATTAATTTTTTTTCAATTCATACAATTTTTTCCCTAGGCCTGTATCACTATTTTTTTCAAGGAAATTATCCATTTTTGCCTTGTCACACACACAATTACAAAAAAAAAATTACTCTCATTATGTTCTATCACTCCAGAAAAAGGAGTAAAAATTTAGAGTACTCCTTAATAGAGTGAAAGAAAATTTTTACTCCTTCTTCTGAAGTGATGGAAAATAATGAGTAATTTTTTTTTTTTAAGCTATTGCATAGATTTTAACGCAGGCCTGGCATGGGGAGCTAACCAAGAAAGAACGTAACGAAAAATTAGTACATTTATGATGGTATGTGTGTATATGCATATGATACGATTGTACGAAGCTTGCATGGATGTGTGAATGGTTTTGGTTCAGCCAGAGAGGGTTATATAAATTGTGTTAGACAACAAAAAGAGGAGTAAGGAAGAAGACCATACATTGTTCTGTATTTTCTTTTCTTTTGTTTTCTCTTCCCATTCTTCTCATTCTTGATCAACTTTTTGTGATTTGTGAAGGAGTAAAGCGTTGGATTGCGCTTGCGATATTAAATCAGAAGAGAAGAGAAAAAGTATTCTTGTGTTTTCTTATTTTTTTATCTGGACAAGTTTATGACATGAGATTGTGTGTATGCATGTTGTTTTCAAATGTGACCTTGTTGTTGTATATGAATTGATAGGTAGATACAAAATATAATCATTTGTTTTGTGTAGTGTAGGTAAACAAATTATAATTGCATAAGTTGATAAAAAATGCAATGCAATAGCTTTACCGCGGCAGTCCTCGAGTGCCACAAGTCTTTTTGTAATTGTGAATGTGAAGAGACAAAAATGGCTCGATGATCATTTCCTTGAAAAAAAAAATAGTGATAACAGTGATGCGTTCTTTTATTCGACGATGTTAACTATTGTTAACAATAGTTAACTTTCATCGTTCCTAAATGAGAAAAAAGTTACAAAGTGTAACATCGTGACGTCACAACATCGTTCCTAAATCCAGTGTTGAAGTGTCAAATAGTTACATTTTGTTACTTTTTCCAACTCAGCTTCTGGACTTGAGTTTCAATGTTAATCTGTCAAACACAAATAAATGGGGAAGAGAGGGGATGATGTGAGAAGAGAATTTCTTGTTTGTTTCCATATTTGAAATTATTGAATGCATATTTTTGTTTCAATTTGCTTAGAATTCAATTAAAAAGAATTATTTCAGTACCAAATTAATTTTTTCTTGTTTATTCATTCATAAAATTAATTTCTTTTGACAGATCAACAAAATGTAACATTTAGTCGTTCCTAAATCAAAGTTAACATTTTGTAACAAAATGTAACAAAAACAAATACAACGATTTTTTTGACATAACAACAATAGTTAACATTGTTCAATAAAAGAACGGACCACAGGCGTACGGAAAAATTTGTATGAACTGAAAAAAAGAAATTCGAAGTAGGTATTAGACTGATTCAAAAAATTTTTTTTTTTTGTTCAAAGCATTATCGAAAATATTGTTGAAAATGACGAAAAAAAAATACTGTGAGTTTCAGCCCTTAATATTAACATTAAGTACATGGGAAAGATTGTGTTTTTGAGTTTGGAATCTTATAACTTTTTAATGATTCATCAAAAAGGCTAGATTTAATAATTTTCTTGTATAAAATTGAACGCTCTACAAAATTGCATTTATAAAATTTAAAAAAAAAACCGACGCGAAAAATTTACTAAAATAATTTTTAGTTGAAAAAAAGAATAATTCGAATTTATTGAAAAAATCTAATATGATAGTATAAGGGGCTTGAGAGTTATATAAAGGAACACAAAACCTCCAAAAGTGCAAAAATAAGTCCATACTAAAAGGGTACTCTCACTGGAGTGAAGGAAAACGATATAAGTGATATTAAAAAAAAAAGACCTTGCACCAAATTAAATTCTGCTTTTTTTACGAAAATCCTGTTTTTCAAAATTCTGCTTTTTTTAAGAAAATTCTGCTTTTTTTCTATTCTGCCTTTCAAAATTCTGCTTTTTAAAATTCTGCTTTTCAAAATTCTGCCAGCATATTTTTTGAACAAAAAAATTCTGCTAATTCTGTTTTTTTTTTTTCATAGCAACTTAACTACTTTCCTTACTGTTTATTGTGTAACTGTCCCAAACATTTGTTATAATGCATCGACTGACGTTCTTATAATTCACATCTATAAGCCGTTGAAAACTATTAGAAACTAAAAAAAAATATACATATCAACAAAATATTCCTTTCTTAATCAATTTTTCGATAAATTAATAAGATTCTAATTATTTTTCGAAATTATTTAACATTTAAAATCTTTTCTTAATATTTTTTCATTTATTGGTTTATCAAACAAATAATGTGATTTATCAATTAAACAATGAACATAAAAATAACTGACAAAGTGAGTAAGTAATCAAATAAGCAGCGAGGAGATAATTTTAGAAAATTCTGCAAAAAATTAAAAAATGGTATGGAAAATGTTTAAATAAATTCCAAACCATTTTTTAATTTTTCGCAGAATTTTGTAAAACAGAATAATGAAAAGCAGAATTTTGACAAGCAGAATTTTGAAAAACAGAATTTTGAATAGCAGGATTGTGAAAGCAGAATTTTGTAAAGCAGAATTTTGAAAGCAGAATTTTGAAAAAAGAATTTTGACCCAGGCAGAATTTTGACCCCAACCCAAAAAAAAAAAACGGTTCCCCAGTTTAGGCTGCAGCTTCATGTACAGATGGAAGTGACAAGCGTCGTCGTTGTGACGCACGGACGGACTTTATGATGAAAAACACTTTTTTGAACTTCTCCATCATCGTAATGTTAGTTTTGATTAAAACCTCGAATTTTGTGACACAAAACCAATACGCTCCCTATAGAGAAATTAAAAAAATCACCCGGCTAATGCAAAATTTTATTCATAAGTTTTACAAATTTACAGGGAAATCTTGAAGATTTAAATCGCAAATATCAGGACATTAAATAATAGTGTGGTAAATTAAGATTTTATTCATTTACGACACATTGGGACCAACTGATATTCAAATTTAAAGCTTACTTTATATTTAAGTAATTATTTCATAATATGAATGCTATACATATACATAGAAAAAATTATTCAATTGAACAAAACTAAATTTAAAATTGGACCCAAAAATAAAATAGTACAAATTGTATAATGTTTTGATAACCCAGTAGATTGATTCTCTTTTGTTACGAATATCCCTTTTGTGTTCGATTAGTCTCGTCTCCAATGATTTCCTTGTAATCCCAATGTAGATCATATTGCACGGCTCCCCATCCTTGCCACTGCACCGTATAAGTTTTGTACTTTTTTTTTTTGGTTTTGGGTCGTTTTAAATCTATAGTTCTGTTCAATTGACTTATTTTTTCTTTTATATGTACGTTATGTAAAGTGAAATTAGGGCTGAATACTTACTTATAAAATTTCAAAAGAAAAACTATCCTTTTTCATTTACAAAATTTGAAAAAAAAAATCAATTAAAAATTGAATGGAATTATTCACACATTGTTAAAAAGTATTCTTTTAATGTTTCCTTATGTTTTGAGTCTTTTTTTATTGTGTTTATATTGTTGTCTTCTCCGTAAAATGTCTTGAGGAATTAATCAACTTTAAATAACTTGTATTTTATTTATTTATTTATATATTTAATTCCCGAACTTTTTATCTCCAAATATTCTTGAGTGTTTTTACCCTAAGTTAAATGATTGTCAAAACCAAAAACCCAAAAATTCCTTAAAAATAAAAAAAAACATGTTTGTATGTACGATTCCGCCCTAGCGAGGTAATCCGTCGAAGCGGATTTTGTCCGATTTCATCCAAATCGGACAGTTTTTACCTGTCGGAACCACACCTCGAATCATATTTCGTATGAAATCGGAGAATTTCCTCTCCGACGGATTACCTCGCTAGGGCCGAATGTCAACGTAAATACAATCCGATAATAAAACAAGCAGTCTAACCGTAACAAGCTGTGCCACCCCTCCCCATTTTCAGATTGGATATAACAATTTGTGCTACCCGTTCCTTTTTCAGATTGGGTATATTTTAAGTCTTTATTTGATTTACTTTTCAATATTTACTTTTATTTTTAAATATTGATTATAGTGCCAGATGTTGTCATTGACAAGTGGTAAGGGATAACAACTATAAATCGGAACAGTCCAATATATAAGAAATATAAATATAAATCACCTCAAACGCAATAAATGGATTTAAGAAATAAAAAAGTTGTATAATTATTTGTATATCAGTATTAAGATATTTTAAGAAGACGTTCAGTGGAATAAATAAAACGGAGAATCTGCTCAAAACTCAGCTTTTCGATGCTGGTGCTCAACCATTGACCATCAAGATGTTTGATAAGAACCTTCTCAAGGTACCAGCTCCATATGCTGTCATTGGCAAGTCGTAAAGGATAACAACTATAAATCAAGACAGAAGTAAAAAATAGTTTACTTATAAAATATTTTTCTTCTAGATTTACGAAATGGATTTGTTCTATATCAGTAAGTATTTAAAGGAGACGGTAGGTGGTATGAATGTAACGGAGAACTCAGCTTTTCGGAGCAGCTGTTCAATTTGATATAAATAAAACATTTGATAAACGATACTCGTTTTACCTAATCGCAATTTCACGAATACGCCGTTTTGCAATCAGAGATCTATTGCGTAATACGAAACGAGCGGCAAGTAAACGATAGTCACGACAAAGAGCGATTATGTGTAAACAAAAAAGAAATTCAAACGATAAAACGATTATTGTAATTCGTAATCGCCTTTGAAAGATAACGAAGTAGTTTTAACGATATTCGTTTTATATAATAATACCTTTGGGGGTCAATTACCGATCTGTGAAACTGTGAAGTGATACAAAATTTATCATTTCAGTTTTCATATTGTAATGTTTTATTCTGGGATCACAATAAAACTTATTTCATTTGTTTAAATAAAAACTCACTTTTTTCAACTCAATTTACTTTTGTTATTCGCTCAAACAAACACACTTTTAAATCACTTTATTTGCTACTAACTATTTCCAACACTTTATTTCACCTTGTACTGTACTCTTTCACTTTCAAAATTCCCTTCAAGCAAACAAGTCCGACCTCGGTCCGAATCCGCTCCGCTCCTGAGGCGGAGCTGAGTCCGACTTCGGATCAGAAACTGGTCCGAAGGCGGCTCAAATTAATATGGAAATTATAATCACCGCGAAGTCGATTGCATATGTATTAGTGTGGTGAAAATCTCCATTCCGAGAAAACGGAGCCGAAGACGGAACGAATGACGTGCGGCATTTTGACATCGATCGATACTCGAGTATCGAATATGTTTGACATTTCTATCAAAACAAAAAACTCTGTTTATCAATTTTGTTGACTGAAAATGTTTTTTTTTTTTTTAATTTTATTGTTTTTTTAGCAAAAGAAATTACAATAAATACAATATTAAAATAAATATTAAATAAAATAAATCTTTTCATTTGTTGTTGCTGCTGTTGTTGGTGCACTTTTGGATGTCCAGTATTCCCTCTACTTAGTTGATATCCTTTGTTGATATCTCCTGCTGATTCGTTATTCTCTAGAAAGATATTGATTTAACAATGATCAGGAGATATATTAATGTTATTAAATACCTGCTGTCGATTCCCAGTCATTCGCATCGCATCCGGATGCATTAGTGTACCTTCGGGTAAAAGGGTTGGTTTTTTTCCCAACGTAAATTGGGTTTGCATGTGGTGCACTCGGTCGGGTGGTTTTTGAGAATGTGCAGATTGCTGCTGCACACATTTCATTAGGGAATCTCTCAATTTCAGTCTTAACGACTGCTTACCCCCACACACAATATGCGTTGAGTTTTCATCAATTTTAATTATCGTATCTTCACTTGGTATGCTTATCGTTAATACACCTCCAATTCGTTCTGTTTTAATATCTGTTATTCCATCTGCGCCAATTTCTTCATAAACAAATCTATATCGACTCCTCCATATTCATATTTATGCCGACCCCAACTAACAATTTTACTTCCACAAGGTTAGGATCTTTAATTTCTTGCAGCTATTATCTCTACAGGGCTTGTATTTAGTTTGTGAATCGAAAATTCAAACTTCCGAGGCTTTACTTTCGTTTACCGCTTCCTAGAAACCTAGTGCGAGTGGAATTTAAAAATTTCTACAAGCATTAATGAAAACATTTCGTTTAAATTTGGATATGGCCACATGAAATTCCATTGTAGAAGCACAAGAAATAAAAGCCAATTACTGACTTCTTTTAAATGGCTTTGCAAAAGAAATTGTATTAGAACTGCTTACAAAGTCTTTATGAATGCTATGTAGTTTTTTTATCCGATTCGAAAATTATTAGACTCAAAAATGACTTAGGTATGTTTTTTAGTATGGTAGAAGTACCTACAACTTATACAATTGCCTTAAATGCATTTATTATTATAGTTCTATATTACCAAAATTATGTCAATAGTATATGAGTCGTGATATTCATTAAAAAAAAATACGTTGAATTTCAAATAAACCGCAGTTAAACGGTTTTGCCTTTTTAAACAAATTTTCCACAAAATAAATGTGTTATAGTTACTCCATTCTAATATTTGAATTAAAAAATTGTTGAATCATTGTTTTTGATTGAAAATTATGTTTAATATCACTTTCAAATATAACGACTTACATAATTGTATGTTTTGCATCTCTGTGTGAGAAAAAAAGAAGTTCAATTTCCGGCGCATGCGCGAAAAGCTTTTAGTTTTATATGTTTGCCTTAGCGAAGTTAGGGGATTTTTATTTATATTTTTAGAAGTCCTTTAAGTACAAGCAAAACATTGTAAAAAGCATTTAATTTTATAAGTTTGCCTAAGCGAAGTTAGGCTCCCTAATTTTATTTCTAGAAGCCCTATAAAAGTGAGTACAAGCTTAATTTTTTAAACTGTCAGGCAAACTCATGAGAATAAGAAATATTTGGATAAGTGCCATTATGGTGACCATTTTTGGTTTTTTTTATTCATTGTTATAAAGAAATAAATGAAAAAGTGAATCTTTTCATATCGGTAATTGGTTTAAAATAGTGATATTAAAAATGATTTACTGACCAATTCGGAGTTCATATTCAAGTAAGTGGAGAAGAAAGGAAAACAAGATTTTAATCTTCTCCACTTATTTAAATATAAAATAGTGATGGACATTTTCGATTTTTTATCTAAGTTCAAAACAAAGTTAATTCTCTAATTTTTAAGAAAAAGCCAAAAGCCCAAAAAAATTAAAGATTTTTTTTCTGCTTCGGAAAAATGGGGTTTGACGGCATCCGGGTGAAACCTCCAAAGTCTAAAAAAATCGAATTTTTCAGATATTCCAGAAAAAATTGTTCTTGAGTAACAAGTTATTCACTTTCATCTTCTCAATACCTGGGTATGACAGTTTGCTCATCAGTTAGATGCTGTCATACCCTTACTAAGACGCAAAATTTTGGTCCATGAATACAGACACTTATAAAAATCACAACCTGAATAGACTGTGAATTTTAATATTTTAGGGGAACATGGTTACATTCTTGCACCTAAAAACAATTGCCCGTGGTCAGGCTAATAAGTAAACAAAGTGAAAAAAATAATGAAAATTATTTTTATTTTTAAGCGGAGTGATTGAATATAATTCAATTAAAAAGTTAATAACTTTTTATTATTAAAAAGTTAAAGTGACCTCAACTCCATATGCGTTTCGCCCAGGTATGACAGTGGGCTCATCAGTTAGATGCTGTCATACCCTTAGGTTAGGTTAGGTTGTATGGGCTGACAGTTGATTTTGTTACCGTCACACTTAGATCAATGTAGATCCCTTGTGATACCCTGAAGTATTGTAACTTCATGAAAAAGTGTTAACCTATGAATGCTATGGTTGTTCAAGCCATTTAGAGGATTTGACAAATTTCGGTAGGCTATTGCCTGAGAGTTCCGATAGTTCTTCTAATTCGTTAAAGAAGTAACTTCCTAAGAATTTTTTCCTAGTGCGACAGAGTGCTGGGCAGTGACAGAGGAAGTGAACAGTGTTTTCCTGTTCGTCCTCATTTCCGCAGCCTCTGCATAGATCATCCGTACTAAGCCCCATTTTCTTTTTGTGGTATCCTAGTAGGTTATGACCCGTTAGGACGCCTATTAGGGATCTTAAGGACGGCTTACTAAGTAGTAAGATCTTATTTGATTTTTTCTTGTCGAAGTTCGGCCATAGTTTCCTGGTGTGACCGCAGGATTCTAGGAGGTTCCATCTATCATTGGTTTTTTGAGAAATCTTGTTGACGATATTTCGCTTTATTTCACATTGTGGGATTCTGATGTTATGGTCTATGAGAGAGGGATCAAGAACTGAGCCCTCCCTTGCAAGCTCATCCGCTTTTTCGTTGCCGAACACATCACTGTGGCCGGGAACCCAGCAGAGTCTTACATTATGCTGCATAGCAAGAACCCTAAGCTCTTCGCGACAGCAAGAAACAAGCTTTGACTTGATTAAGGTGGCAGAAATCGCTTTTATTGCTGCTTGGCTATCAATGAAAAAGGTGATGTCAGCAGGTGATATCGCCATCATGGATATTTGTTTAGCAGCATTTTTCACTGCCAATATCTCGGCTTGGAAGACACTGCTGTGATCGGGGAGCCTGAAGGAACTGGCAAGGTTAAGGTTTTGTGAGTAAAAACCTGCACCAACCCCAGTGTTCATTTTCGAACCATCAGTAAAGATGGCGATAGTCGACTCATTTGAGAAAGGTACACTGTTTTCCCAACTTGTCTGTTAGGAAAACTGACATTAAAAGACTCGTTGAAGTCTAAGTAAGGGGTCATGTAATCTGTACTTACGTTGTTGCCAACGTAGTTAGAAAGGATCGTAGTATGGCCGTTTTGACTAGTATTCCAAATGTTAGTTTGACTGAGTCGTAGGGCGCTGTTCGCTGCTAGTTCTTGTACAAATAGATCTAAGGGAGTGAGATTAAGGATTGCTTCCAGACCTGCGGTTGGAGTGGACCTCATCACCCCCGTAGTGCTAATGCATGCTGCTCTTTGTACTTTGGTTAGGGTCTTCAAGTTCGTGGATTTCTCCAGAGCTTGCCACCAGACTAAACTGCCATAAGTCAGAATGGGTCTGACAATGGCGGTATACATCCACATGATTATTTTGGGATTTGGTCCCCAGTTTCTGCCAAGAATTCTATTGCATGAGTAAAGTGCAAACGTGGCTTTCTTATATCTTTCTTGAATGTTTGGACCCTAGTTAAGTTTCTTATCCAAGATCACTCCGAGATATTTCGCTTTATCCGAAATTTTAAGTGGGGTGCCATCAATTTTTGGCACTTCAAAAGGAGGAATTTTCCTTCTGTTTGTGAAAAGTACCAGTTCTGTTTTAAGGGGGTTTACTTTAAGACCGCATCTCCTGGTCCAGTTACTGACCTTGGATAATGCGCTTTCTAATTGTTCGCTTACAGTGGTTAGGTATTTACCTGTCGCTAGAAGAGCTAGATCGTCCGCGTAGGCTATAACCTTGACACCGCTGTTATTCAGTTTGATGAGAATCTCATTCATCACCAAAATCCAAAGAAGAGGTGATAGAATACCCTCTAGATGCGTACATTTTTATATGTGACCCACCTAATTCACTATTTATTTGTCTGTTTTTCAACATGCACACGATCCATTTTATGACCGTGTCTTCTATTTTAAGATCAGTGAGTGCTTTTTCAATTGCACTGTTATGAACATTATTGAATGCTCCTTCTATGTCTAGAAATGCTGCGAGGGTATATTCTTTAACCACAAGTGACTTTTCTATTGTTCTGACTGCACAGTGTAAAGCTGTCTCTACACTTCTACCTTTTGTGTATGCATGCTGAAAGGGTGATATAGTCTCCGGTCTCAAATAACTGCGGATATGTATATCGATTAACCTTTCAAGTGTCTTGAGTGTAAAAGAAGTTAGACTGATAGGTCTGAAATCTTTGGGTTCTGTATAAATGGATTTACCAGCTTTTGGTATAAAGACAACTTTGACTTCACGCCATGTTTTAGGGACATATCCCAATTGTAGGCTATTTTGGAATATTGTGATCAGGTATGGAATAATGAATTCACTACTTTTTTGCAGCATCAAGGGGAAGACGCCATCTAGGCCTGGAGATTTATAAGGAGAGAAGGAGTTGATGGCCCAGGTCAACTTTTCTTTCGTAATAATTTCTCTAGGAATTTCACATATTGAGTGCAAAGAGTTTGTAGAATCATTTTCCAATTCAGAGTTACAACCTGGGAAATGGGCTTCCACCAGGAGTTTTAGACTGTCTTGACAGGATTCTGTCCATCGATTATCAGGCCCTTTTAGGGACCCTATAGAGGTATTCGTCTTGGAGAGTATTCTCCTTAGTCTCGCCGAATGGTTAGTACATTCGATAGTGCTACAGAAGTTTCTCCAGGAGCTACGTTTGGCTCATTGAGTTTCTGTCTTGAACTTTCTCTGACTGGTTTTGTAAGATTCCCAGTCACTTTCTGCTCTAGTGCGTTTAGCACGGTTGAACAGTTTTCTTGTTTCTTTTCTTATGCTAGTGAGCTCAACAGTCCACCAGGGTGGTTTGTTGTTTTTCTTCGCCGCGGTAATGAGAGAACAGCTTTTGTCCAATGCATCGCGTAGAATTCCTGTGAATTCCTCTGTCAGTTTATCAAGACCATTTGTGTTTAGGTTATTGTCAATGTTTAAGTGACTAATGTTTTTTACTATTTCCCTGTTGAAGACATGCCAATCGGTACGCCTATTATTCCTAAAAGGCTTAATGTGCCGGGCAACATCAGGGACATAGAATTCTATAAGCCGATGGTCGGAAAAAGAGATTTCATCTAAAACCTTCCATTGTTCTAATTGGCAAGTAACTGAATTACTCGTCAAGGTAATATCAAGAACTTCTTCCCGTGTTTTTGTAACAAAGGTAGGGGTGTTGCCTCTATTAGCTACGAGCAAGTTTTTTTCGATAATAAATTCAAAAAGGGACTCGCCCCTGGTATTAGTATCAGTGCTTCCCCATTGCACATGGTGTGAGTTAGAATCACAACCTAAAATAATATCAAATTTATTCTTACTTGCAAAAGATACCAACGTTTCAGTGATATCTGCTGGTGGTCCTTCTGTACCGTCCAAGAGGATGAGCATTGGGAGCCCATCACGCTCCAATTTTACCGTAGTCTGGTCAATGTTGCTGTAAGTAGTTAGAAGAAAAAGATTAAACTGTTTCTTAGCTACTATGCATGTTCTAGGGTTACTATTTTGACTGTCAAGATTTGACTTGTACAGCAGTAGTTCTTTAGATTGTAGACCCTTGATATTCCCTCTTACAACCCAGGGTTCCTGTATCAGGGCTACGTCGTATTGTCTACTCTCCATGAGGTAGACAAGGTTAGCAGTTGCGGCTTTACTATGATGAAGATTGATTTGTAAGATTTTCAATTCCATTTATATAATAAAGTTTAAGTTCAACGCATTACTAACCTGTTTTCTCTCGTTGCGAATCAATCTAAGTTTGCACCTAGTGATCCCAACGCGTACCTTAAAGTCAGCCTTCCTCAGGAGTGGTAAAGATTTGTGACTCAATCTCACCACCACTTCGGTGCCATCATTCGTTCTTTCACACTTGACCCATTCCCATTCTCTGCTCAAGAGATCACTATTCAGGGATAGGATGTATCTCTCAAGCCGTTCGCTGGGAAGGGTCGGGCCTTTGACCAACAGCCTTCCGAGAGGTCTGTTGAGATCTTTTATCTCCTTTACGTCGATGAGACGTAGTTCGGCGCCTTGCCATGGAGCTGATGTTTTCTGCAAGAACTCCCGAAGCCATTCGAGAGTCACGTCATTCTCACAGCACATCACCTTGAAACCATGGACAGTCTTAAGGTTACCGAAGAGTGGAACCGTCCAGCTCTTGACGATAGCCTCATTGACTTGCTCCAGGATTCTTAGTTCAAGGAGATGCCATTCGTCTTCAGTCAGTTTACGTGTAGGCTTACCACACTAAGACGCAAAATTTTGGTCCATGAATACAGACACTTATAAAAATCACAACCTGAATAGACTGTGAATTTTAATATTTTAGGGGAACATGGTTACATTCTTGCACCTAAAAACAATTGCCCGTGGTCAGGCTAATAAGTAAACAAAGTGAAAAAAATAATGAAAATTATTTTTATTTTTAAGCGGAGTGATTGAATATAATTCAATTAAAAAGTTAATAACTTTTTATTATTAAAAAGTTAAAGTGACCTCAACTCCATATGCGTTTCGCCCAGGTATGACAGTGGGCTCATCAGTTAGATGCTGTCATACCCTTACTAAGACGCAAAATTTTGGTCCATGAATACAGACACTTATAAAAATCACAACCTGAATAGACTGTGAATTTTAATATTTTAGGGGAACATGGTTACATTCTTGCACCTAAAAACAATTGCCCGTGGTCAGGCTAATAAGTAAACAAAGTGAAAAAAAAATAATGAAAATTATTTTTATTTTTAAGCGGAGTGATTGAATATAATTCAATTAAAAAGTTAATAACTTTTTATTATTAAAAAGTTAAAGTGACCTCAACTCCATATGCGTTTCGCCCAGGTATGACAGTGGGCTCATCAGTTAGATGCTGTCATACCCTTACTAAGACGCAAAATGTTGGTCCATGAATACAGACACTTATAAAAATCACAACCTGAATAGACTGTGAATTTTAATATTTTAGGGGAACATGGTTACATTCTTGCACCTAAAAACAATTGCCCGTGGTCAGGCTAATAAGTAAACAAAGTGAAAAAAATAATGAAAATTATTTTTATTTTTAAGCGGAGTGATTGAATATAATTCAATTAAAAAGTTAATAACTTTTTATTATTAAAAAGTTAAAGTGACCTCAACTCCATATGCGTTTCGCCCAGGTATGACAGTGGGCTCATCAGTTAGATGCTGTCATACCCAGAGATACCCAAAGGAGATGGGAAACTTTCGTACGTTTTACCCCCCAAAACCCATTTGTTTATTTCGTGTTGTTGTAATCTCTTTTGTATTCGTGAATAAATGTGAAAAACACACATAGTGTAGCCACGGTGTTTTTACGCACACCTAAGCAAAAATCTACGATTTTTCACGTATACTTAGCCGAAAATGTATATTTTTTCATGCATACTTATCCAAAAATGTCTAAAGCAGCTTGTAGGCAAACCCGTATGACGTCAGAAGTTTCTCATCTCTTTTGGGTATCTCTGGTCATACCCTTACTAAGACGCAAAATTTTGGTCCATGAATACAGACACTTATAAAAATCACATCCTGAATAGACTGTGAATTTTAATATTTTAGGGGAACATGGTTACATTCTTGCACCTAAAAACAATTGCCCGTGGTCAGGCTAATAAGTAAACAAAGTGAAAAAAATAATGAAAATTATTTTTATTTTTAAGCGGAGTGATTGAATATAATTCAATTAAAAAGTTAATAACTTTTTATTATTAAAAAGTTAAAGTGACCTCAACTCCATATGCGTTTCGCCCAGGTATGACAGTGGGTTCATCAGTTAGATGCTGTCATACCCTTACTAAGACGCAAAATTTTGGTCCATGAATACAGACACTTATAAAAATCACAACCTGAATAGACTGTGAATTTTAATATTTTAGGGGAACATGGTTACATTCTTGCACCTAAAAACAATTGCCCGTGGTCAGGCTAATAAGTAAACAAAGTGAAAAAAATAATGAAAATTATTTTTATTTTTAAGCGGAGTGATTGAATATAATTCAATTAAAAAGTTAATAACTTTTTATTATTAAAAAGTTAAAGTGACCTCAACTCCATATGCGTTTCGCCCAGGTATGACAGTGGGCTCATCAGTTAGATGCTGTCATACCCTTACTAAGACGCAAAATGTTGGTCCATGAATACAGACACTTATAAAAATCACAACCTGAATAGACTGTGAATTTTAATATTTTAGGGGAACATGGTTACATTCTTGCACCTAAAAACAATTGCCCGTGGTCAGGCTAATAAGTAAACAAAGTGAAAAAAAAATAATGAAAATTATTTTTATTTTTAAGCGGAGTAATTGAATATAATTCAATTAAAAAGTTAATAACTTTTTATTATTAAAAATTTAAAGTGACCTCTACTCCATATGCGTTTCGCCCAGGTATGACAGTGGGCTCATCAGTTAGATGCTGTCATACCCTTACTAAGACGCAAAATTTTGGTCCATGAATGCAGACACTTATAAAAATCACAACCTGAATAGACTGTGAATTTTAATATTTTAGGGGAACATGGTTACATTCTTGCACCTAAAAACAATTGCCCGTGGTCAGGCTAATAAGTAAACAAAGTGAAAAAAATAATGAAAATTATTTTTATTTTTAAGCGGAGTGATTGAATATAATTCAATTAAAAAGTTAATAACTTTTTATTATTAAAAAGTTAAAGTGACCTCAACTCCATATGCGTTTCGCCCAGGTATGACAGTGGGCTCATCAGTTAGATGCTGTCATACCCTTACTAAGACGCAAAATGTTGGTCCATGAATACAGACACTTATAAAAATCACAACCTGAATAGACTGTGAATTTTAATATTTTAAATTTAATATTTAAATATTTACATGTGAAACCATGTTCCCCTGAAGCCACCTGTGCGATAACATGAGACAATTGTCAACGATGTCTCCCCCTCTGTGCCACGTAGTTATGTGTTATATGTGTTTCTGTTGTTCTTTCTTTCTTTGTCTTTCTCTCTGTTGTATTAATGTCTTGTGCTGTATCAGCAAAATGGACTAAGTTTCCGAAGCTGTAGTGTGTGTCTAGTCCGTAGATTTATCTTCGGATTAGATTAATATGTAATGTAATGTAAAAATAATTTTCATTATTTTTTTTTTCACTTTGTTTACTTATTAGCCTGACCACGGGCAATTGTTTTTAGGTGCAAGAATGTAACCATGTTCCCCTTAAATATTAAAATTCACAGTCTATTCAGGTTGTGATTTTTATAAGTGTCTGTATTCATGGACCAAAATTTTGCGTCTTAGTAAGGGTATGACAGCATCTAACTGATGAGCCCACTGTCATACCTGGGAGAAACGCATATGGAGTTGAGGTCACTTTAACTTTTTTATAATAAAAAGTTATTAACTTTTTAATTGAATTATATTCAATCACTTCGCTTAAAAATAAAAATAATTTTCATTATTTTTTTCACTTTGTTTTCTTCTCAATAATGACATGGTTTGACAATCAGTATATAATATTATGTAGTCTTTATTAAATAATTTTTTACAAGATAAAAAAAAAAAACAGAAAATAACCAAAAATAATAACTTTGAAAAAAAAAACACAAATGGTCACCATATTCTTTGAGATAGTGCAACTCATCAGGAAGTTAAATCGAAGCCCTTAGGAAGCTCTCGTTTCAACTAGTCCAAATTTGAAGCTCTTTTATTATATACCTGAGTAGCTCGATGGGTAATGTACCGGACTATCAATCAGGATGTACGAGGTTCAAATCCAGCAAAATGCATCAAGTTAGTAAGAAGTTTTTTTCTCAATACAATTGTGTTTGGAAATTTAATTTCAGAAGCAAAACTTGTCTGGATCGAAAACAAAGAAGAAAATGAAAAAATAAAATGTAATAGGTACATAAAAAAAATAAAATGAAAAAAAAAATATGTTTTTTCTTTATTCTATTTGGGATATACCTCGTTTAGACTTTCAAAATCCTTCGACAAGTCTACTCAGATCTTCTAAATAAAAATAAAAGCCTGCAACAATAATACACATTTTAAAATTTCAAATGTTGGTTGTTTCTATAAGGCATTAAAGACATGTTATGAGTCTCTCCAATCAACTTGCATATGACTCTTCTAAGGCCTATCAAGCTTCTCGGGTGAGCCAGATGGGCTTCTCTATGGTCGTATACAAGCAATATTTCTAAAATCGAAACAGCTTCGTTAGACCATTGTGGAAGTAAAATTGTTAGTTGGGACAGAGGGTTAAGATTAATTGCATAAAATAAAAAAGAAATGAATAAAATAATAAAATGATAAAAATATACTCACAATTATTAATTTCACTTTAATTATTAATTTCACTTCCTTGACTCGCTTACTTACAGTTTTGTTAACGTTTCACTAATTTTGACGTTTAACAAATTTGTTCTTTTGTAAAATGGGGTTGCACTTGTCTCTATCATGTGGTGTTTTCCTTTTCGCACTTTTTCACCACGATCGAGAATCGATTCTCGTTCGACTTTTGTGTTCATACACAATAAGTTGCAAGTGTGTGAGTGCAACCCCGCTTTTCTCGGTCGGAGGGTCTTTTCTGGACTCCGTTTCCTTGCTTGAAGGGTTAAACTGTGTCGTTTCCGTGTCCGCGCCATCTATTTATACAAATATTTCGAAATTCGAGTATGTCTCCGAAGGTTCTCGTCTTTGCTTCTCGAAACTTCCTTTCAAGGAGGGGCGCTTCTTCATACACAGCGTCTCCACTGAGCAAACAGCTGCCCAGCCACACAACCGCAATCCAATCCACAAACAGAACAATTTTTTTCGCTGTGCAAATTATGTCATGTCGACTCATTTTATCTTTCGTGTACGTGTAAAGCCAGAACTATAATTGTCGGATAGTCGGATGCAAACGGAGGGGAACAGCGCTCGCAACCGCACTCGACGGATGAAAACTTGTGGAAAATACAAAGAAAACAACAACAATTGACAGTAGCTTCCGACTCCATCCTCCAATTATGGTTCTGGCTTAAGGTTTTCTCCTGATTGAACCCGCCCCTAGGTAAAATGACACGTTTTACTTCTACACGGAGAAAAATGAATCTAGTATTTTATACTCCATATGACTAGTAAGGTAATTAAAGTAAAAAGCCCTAGATTTTAAGTAAATTTTACCTTACGTATTGAACATTTCATGGATCCGTAAAGTAATTTTTATAAGCAAATTATTGGTTAACAAATTAAAGTAGTATATACCTTACGAGTAGCAATATTTTCTTTACGTAGAGTCAAATATACCTTCAACCAAAAAAGTGTATGAATCTTTTCACTTTAAGATTCTAGTAAAACATATTTTACAAATTTAACTATTCCATGAATTAATTTTACCTAACACTAAGGTAATGATAATACTGAATTTTAGGAATTTTCCCCAAAAGAGTTCAGAGCCCTCGGTACATAGAAAAAAAACTCTTAAAGCTGTCATTGAAAAGTGCGCCATTTGTTCACCATTTGTGTTGGATGTTTTTTTTTTTGTCAAAGCTTTAAGGTGGCGAGTGCGGGATAATTACATTAATTCAAAAAGAATTCGCAAACAATTGAATCAAATAAAGTCCATATCATTTTTATTGACGATATTTGTCTAAATAAAATTGTATGTATATTATATAAAGGAACACAAAACCTCCAAAAGTGCAAAAATAAGTCCATACTAAAAGGGTACTCTCACTGGAGTGAAGGAAAACGATATGTGATATTAAAAAAAAAGACCTTGCACCAAATTAAAAAAAAAAAAAAACGGTCCCCCAGTTTAGGCTGCAGCTTCATGTACAGATGGAAGTGACGAGCGTCGTCGTCGTGACGCACGGACGAACTTTATGATTTTTATGAATCCTAAATTACTTTTTTAGACTCCTCATGATAATATAATACAAAAAGATTAAATAAAATTTTTCGATAGGTATCTCGCTTCGTTTTCGAGATATAGATAGTTTTGATAAACAACTCCCAAAATGGATTGCTGGATGTCGGCTCTTCCCCATCTATTTTGTACATACATATGTACATATAATTAGATATAATATATCTGAAAATCAATAAGGCACTTGTAGAAATACATATTTTATAATTAAACTGGTTTTCATAGCAAAAATTAAGTGTCCTTGGAATCACGAATTTAGTTCCTCTAGATTGGCAAAATTGCACACTGTGCGACGCACAGTGTGGCCAATCACGAATCTAGCTGGACAAAATTTATAACTCGCGTTAAATCGACTTTTTTTCTAAACAGTTTTAAACAAATGAATGTGAATAGATAAAATTCTATAAAAAAGAAAGATTTTTTAAAAAGAAATCTATAATTTCAAAATAGTGATGAAGAAAATGCATTTTTGAATTTATGTTTCCGTAAACCTATTCTTATGGATATACTTAACTATTTTAAAAAACGCTTGAAAAATCTCAATAAATAAAAACTCTATTGCTATTCACGAAAAAAGAGAGGCAGAATAATTAGTTTTTATTAAGAAATAGAACTTTTACACTTGTTTTTGACAGGTGACATACATGATTTATTTTCTCAATATCATGCTTTAAATTAAAATTTTAGCAATGATTTTAATTAAATATGCTTCACAATCATAAAAAATGGCATCACCTCTTAAAATATCTGCAGATAATTTAAAAAAGTAACTCCTTTTTGTGCGATGCAAACTTGAAACATAAGGGCCTATTAAAAACAGCTGTGTTTATATTACCTTCGATGTTTTTCAAGCTAATAATTCTCTAAATTTCTTCGTGAACCTATTTCTGGCCTTTTACACTTGCTTGCTTTTTGCATTGAAATTCTTTAAAATGTTCCGACAGAAAAGCATCATTCATCAATGATAATGCCTCATTAGTTGAAAATTCCAGTGGTTTAGTGGTTCCAGAGGATCAGAACTTAATCTTTTATACATTTTGATCCTTCACTCAAAGAACATTTCGATAAATCCTTTCCGGTATTATTGGAATATGCTTTTTTAATTTTGCGGAGAGTGATTTTTCTGATTTTAACTATTTTCTAATGGATAGGTGAACTTAGGAGACTTTTAACCTTCCGTTTGTTATATTTTTCCCATTTTTAAACATTCTTTTCTACTTTTGTCTCACTATCTACTGTTTTTGTTTATTTAGTTATCAGTTATCACATAAATATTGGTCAAGCAAAATGAAATTCATGTTTAAAGAGCGGTCTAAAGTGTCTTCCACCTTTTTTGTCTTTTTTTCGCTTAACTTGAAGCACAAAACTTTTATATATGTTTTTAATATTTCTTTATTGTCAAAAATGTTCCAAAGATGATACCTGCTCATTAAAAGATAAAAAAACTGTCTTTTCGATCTTATTTGGCAGTTTTGACACATTTTTCGAAAATTTGTTTTTTTGAAAATCTTGACTTCATTTTGAAAAGTGAAAAAAGTTGTATGGCGGTCGAGAAAACGCGAGACATGTAAATAGCTAATCTTAATGACAACACTCCACAATACATGAATTAAATAATTTCAGACCGGAAAAATGCGGAAAAATTTACTTTACCTCTAATTGAAAAACAAAGATATTTTTTTTTGCACTTCCTAGCCTTCTTACAGAATTTATTTTTTTTTAAATAGTTGCAATGGTAATTAATAAATAAAAATTATAATACTTTACCTCCAAATGTAGATTAACAATTAAAAAAAAACAATTACAACAAAAAAACTACCACAGCGTTTTTAATCGTCAACCAAACTCAAGCGAAAAATAGAATACTTTGTATTACCTCCATCCAACTGTTGACAAGAACCAACTTTCAAGCTTAGCTTACGCTAATCCGAGATGAAAACAAAAAAACCAAACATGAATTACAGTTACCCATTGTATTGAGAAGCTCAACTCATGATTTAAAATCATGTGGCTAAACTTTTTTTTTTCTATTTTGTCCAGTCAGATTGGCGAATTACCACACTGTGCGACGCACCGAAACAAAAATCAAAAGTAATTCGAAGATAATTTCTGCGCCTTGCGTCTTCGTGTAGAAACAGACTTATCAACTTTTTTTTCAATTCATACAATTTTTTCCCTAGGCCTGTATCACTATTTTTTTCAAGGAAATTATCCATTTTTGCCTTGTCACACACACAATTACAAAAAAAAATTACTCTTATTATGTTCTATCACTCCAGAAAAAGGAGTAAAAATTTAGAGTACTCCTTAATAGAGTAAAAGAAAACGACAACAATACTCCAGTCAAAGCGTCGGAAAAAAGGGCCTCACCTTGCGCAGAGAGGCACTGTCAGTTTTTATTTCATGGATCGATAGGGGTATATTTAAAAGGCTTAAACCCAATTTCTCACCACCTGATCATTCTTATTAGCGGAGTTATTCGCAAAAATGCATTTTTTGGGATATTTTACTTCTAAGCTAATATCTTTGCTCCAAATTGTCGTAGACCAAAAAATGAACATTCATTCTCTTCCTTATAATATTTTCTATCGTTGTATGTAATTTCATTGTATTTGAGTGAGTAAATACAAAATAGCAGCCATTTAAAGTCAAATTCTTGTTGTTAAAAAACACATTTTTGTCATTATTTCGAAAAAAGCTTATATCATGGTTGACATTTTTCTAATCTATTTTGTAGCCCTATTCATCCTGCATTTTACAGAAAAAATCAGCTCTTTATCACCAAAGATGGCCGAGCAATTGATAAATGAACGCATGCAAAACCGGTGCGAAAACACCCAAAAATATCGTTTTTTGGGAATAACTCGGCTTCAGAGTGTCCTACGACAAAAAATAAAGCTATTAATTGTTTGTTACAACATTTTCTATCGATTTGGTGCACATTATTTCTGTTGAAACAAATAAAAAATAAGTAATATTAAGTCAAAGACGTTTTTTTGTTAAGCAAACTCTTGCCTTATTATTGGTGCAACGGTGCAAGTATTGGCTAAAAAAATTAATTACTGTTGTAGTCCTTTAAATTATCTACAATTAAAAAAAAAATTAGCTCTCTACGACCCACACGAGCCGAGTTATTATAATTTTAAGAAAGCATCATTCCGCAAGAAAATTTAAAAAAATTTCCCTTGTTTATAAGTCGAATAATAGTTCTCAGTGAGAGGGGTTGTTTTCATTGTTCTTGTTATAAGAGGATTTGTCTCATGTTTTTCGTTGGGCATTTGGAACTTTTTTAAAAAATTAATTTCTCGGCTCGTGTGACATGAATAGGGCTACAAAATAAATTAGAAAAATGTCAATCATGATATAAGCTTTTTTCGAAATAATGACAAAAATGTGTTTTTTAACAACAAAAATTTGACTTTAAATGGCTGCCATTTTGTATTTTACTCACTCAAATACAATGAAATTACATACAACGATAGAAAATATTATAAGGAAGAAAATGTATGTTTATTTTTTGGTCTACGATAATCTGGAGCAAAGATATCAGCTCAGAAGTAAAATATCCCAAAAAATGCATTTTTGCGAATAACTCCGCTAATAAGAATGATCAGGTGGTGAGACATTGTGTTTAAGCCTTTTAAATATACCTCTATCGATCCATGAAATAAAAACTGACAGTGCCTCTCTGCGCAAGGTCAAATGACGCTTTGACTGGAGTACAATTACAAAAAAAAATTACTCTCATTATGTTCTATCACTCCAGAAAAAGGTGTAAAAATTTAGAGTACTCCTTAATAGAGTGAAAGAAAACAACATAAATTTTTACTCCTTCTTCTGAAGTGATGGAAAATAATGAGTAATTTTTTTTTGTAATTGTGAATGTGACGAGACAAAAATGGCTCGATGATCATTTCCTTGAAAAAAAAAAATAGTGTTAACAGGCGTACGGAAAAATTTGTATGAACTGAAAAAAAGAAATTCGAAGTAGGTATTAGACTGATTCAAAAAAATTTTTTTTTTTGTTCAAAGCATTATCGAAAATATTGTTGAAAATGACGAAAAAAAAAAATACTGTGAGTTTCAGCCCTTAATATTAACATTAAGTACATGGGAAAGATTGTGTTTTTGAGTTTGGAATTTTATAACTTTTTAATGATTCATCAAAAAGGCTAGATTTAATAATTTTCTTGTATAAAATTGAACGCTCTACAAAATTGCATTTATAAAATTTAAAAAAAAAACCGACGCGAAAAATTTACTAAAATAATTTTTAGTTGAAAAAAAGAATAATTCGAATTTATTGAAGAAATCTAATATGATAGTATAAGGGGCTTGAGAGTTATATAAAGGAACACAAAACCTCCAAAAGTGCAAAAATAAGTCCATACTAAAAGGGTACTCTCACTGGAGTGAAGGAAAACGATATAAGTGATATTAAAAAAAAGAACTTGCACCAAATTAAAAAAAAAAAAACGGTCCCCCAGTTTAGGCTGCAGCTTCATGTACAGATGGAAGTGACGAGCGTCGTCGTCGTGACGCACGGACGGACTTTATGATGAAAAACACTTTTTTGAACTTCTCCATCATCGTAATGTTAGTTTTGATTAAAACCTCGAATTTTGTGACACAAAACCAATACGCTCCCTATAGAGAAATTAAAAAATCACCCGGCTAATGCAATATTTTATTCATAAGTTTTACAAATTTACAAGGAAATCTTGAAGATTTAAATCGCAAATATCAGGACATTAAATAATAGTGTGGTAAATTAAGATTTTATTCATTTACGACACATTGGGACCAACTAATATTCAAATTTAAAGCTCACTTTATATTTAAGTAATTATTTCATAATATGAATGCTATACATATACATAGAAAAAATTATACAATTGAACAAAACTAAATTTAAAACTGGACCCAAAAATAAAATAGTACAAATTGTATAATGTTTTGATAACCCAGTGGATTGATTCTCTTTTGTTACGAATATCCCTTTTGTGTTCGATTAGTCTCGTCTCCAATAATTTCCTTGTAATCCCAATGTAGATCATATTGCACGGCTCCCCATCCTTGCCACTGCACCGTATAAGTTATGTTCAATTGACTTATTTTTTCTTTTATATGTACGTTATGTAAAGTGAAATTACTTATAAAATTTCAAATGAAAAACTATCCTTTTTCATTTACAAAATTTGAAAAAAAATCAATTAAAAATTGAATGGAATTATTCACACATTGTTAAAAAGTATTCTTTTAATGTTTCCTTATGTTTTGAGTCTTTTTTTTTATTGTGTTTATATTGTTGTCTTCTCCATAAAATGTCTTGAGGAATTAATCAACTTTAAATAACTTGTATTGTATTTATTTATTTATATATTTAATTCCCGAACTTTTTATCTCCAAATATTCTTGAGTGTTTTTACCCTAAGTTAAATAATTGTCAAAACCAAAAACCCAAAAATTCCTTAAAAATAAAAAAAAAAAAACATGTTTGTATGTACGATTCCGCCCTAGCGAGGTAATTCATCCAAATCGGACAGTTTTTACCTGTCGGAACCACACCTCGAATCATATTTCGTATGAAATCGGAGAATTTCCTCTCCGACGGATTACCTCGCTAGGGCCGAATGTCAATGTAAATACAATCCGATAATAAAACAAGCAGTCTAACCGTAACAAGCTGTGCCACCCCTCCCCATTTTCAGATTGGATATAACAATTTGTGCTACCCGTTCCTTTTTCAGATTGGGTATATTTTAAGTTTTTACTTTTATTTTTAAATATTGATTATAGTGCCAGATGTTGTCATTGACAAGTCGTAAGGGATAACAACTATAAATCGGGACAGTCCAATATATAAGAAATATAAATATAAATCACCTCAAACGCAATAAATGGATTTAAGAACTAAAAAAGTTGTATAATTATTTGTACTAGCCGACCCAGCCCTCGAAATTCGAGTGCCAATTTCTTAATTTTTTTTTTATTTGCAACAATTTTGAACACAATTATACCAAAATAGTTTCTTTATTTTTTATAGTATTTGTTGTTGTTTTCTTGTGATTAACTACACTTTTTACACAAGAATATATAATATACCTACTTTTTGATATATTTTAATCCTGATTTAGATATTGTTGAACTACGTTTTAACTACGCTCAACTACGTTAAGTGTAATCGCCTAAAGGGCATTGCGTTTGCACCTTACATTTCAATTCAATTCAACCTGTTTCATGTTCCATTCGTTCAAATTTCATCCGTCAATCATTCAACCTCCACCAACTTCACTCAAATTTGTCATTCACACCACACTTCATTTTTTTTTTCATTGCGATTGTGTGTTTGTCCTTTGACAACAATTTTTACACGTACGTCAAACTGAAATCAAAACAACTTCTGCAAAATAAAACCAGAGATTCCTTTGATCAATAATTTTGTTTATTTTCTTCGGTAATATAAATTCAATTAAATCAAAATCAATAAGAAATTGCAGATCTGAGTGAAGATGACGTAGAAGGTTAATTATTTTGGCCGTATGCTGTCGTTTTACAGAGAAAAAATATCCTGAAGACAATCACGGGATGAAAAGTCACAGTAATTTGACTTTTTCACAATATTTATGCCAGGGAAAATATATTTTGATCGCAAATTGTTTTTTTTTTTTTAATTTATTTTATATTTTTCCGCAATAAAAAAACGATATTCAATTAGAATTTACTTTTTATTTAAAGTTGGTGTTCTCAAATTCACAACACAAAGAAATCTTCCAGCTTGACGTTTGAGAAATGTCAAATCTTCCAAGTGTGTGTGCAAATCCATGTAAATTTCTCCAGGAAAATTTAAATGAATGCATTCAGATACTTATTAATGATAAAGATATGTTCACATTTATTAAAGGCGCGTTCAGGTGTAGATCTTCAAAGTATACAGTAGTAAAAAGGTAATGCGTGCCTAACAAACAATATCAATTCTATAGCTTTACAGAAGCTACATTAACACCTGTAAAGCTTTATAGAAGCAAATTTGTTAGTCGGGTGGTACTGTGTGGCAGTGAAATTTTAAGCAAAACATCTTTTTGAAAGTGAGAATTGACATTTTTTACTTGCTCTATAGGGCAAGTATTGGTTTCGTGTCAAAAAAAAAATTCGAGGTTTTAATCAAAACTAACATTACGATGATGGAGAAGTCCAAAAAAGTGGGTTTCGTCATGACGTCCGTCGGTCTGTGCGTCGGTGCGTCGGTGCGTCCGTGCGTCCATCTGTACAAGTAGCTACAGCCTAAACGGGTTGAAGGATTTTCTTGAAATTTGGTATGGATGGTTTTTTCGTAATTTCCAAGGTTGGTTTTTTTTTGTTTTTTAATATCTCGCTTAGAACGTATACCTCCCATACAAAATTTTTGAGTTATTGCAATTTTCTCGAAAACGGCTCTAACGATTTTGATTAAATTTAACACACGTAATGCTGTACATAGATCTAACATAACTGCGTTTTTTGTTTTTCTCAAAAAATACGGATAGTGGAAATATGGTCTTTTCATTTTTTTAAATCGCGGATGTCGGCTCTTCCCGTACATCATTATGGAGTTATTGCAATTTTCTCAAAAATGGCTCTAACGATTTTGATAAAATTTTGCATACGTAATATTCAAGGTAATTGCAGTAAAACTGCATTTTTAGTTTTTCTCAATAGAGTCAAGTCAAATAAAAAAAAATTTATTTAACTAACATTTGGCCTCCATGCCGTCTCTTCCCCTACATCAACCAAATTTCTTAAAATTTTATATAGAGGCAGCTCTTATAATCTACAAGTAAGCTAACTTAAAAGTGCTTTGAACTGCAAGAGCAAGTACGTGCGGCCCCAGTCGTGCATTTTATTTATCTAACAAATCAATTCTTAAGGCTTTACCACACCAACTGCGTCGCAAGATAACGTTTTTTTATGTTAAAGCCATAACTACAATGACCTAAAAAGTGAAAAAGTGGAAAATTTACAAAATTGAATTTTTTCTATTTCTTTCTAGCGCTATTTGTTTTTGAATAATTTAAAAAAAAACTACAAAAATGGTTTTTGAAACCAAAAAATAAGCTTTCTGCATAATTATTTTTAATTTTGTGGTCGGAGAAACTGTCACAAAATGAGTTTGAAAATGTTCATTGGCCATTGTAGTTATACATACCTTTAAGTGACATAAAAAGTGAAAAAGTGGGAAATTTACATAAGTAAAAAAAAAATTATTTCTTTCAAGCTCCATTTGTTTTTGGAAAAAACTACAAAAATTGTTTTTTAAACCAAAAAATAAGCTTTCTGCATCATTATTTTTAATTTTTTGGTCGTAAAAACTATCACAAAATGAGTTTGAAAATTTTCACTTTTTGACTTTTTGCAAAAAGTGGCCGTTGTAGTTATACCTTTAACTACATTGGCTCAAAATGTGAAAAAGTACAAAAGTGATAATTTTCAAACGCATTTTTGTATGGTTTTTCGGGCTAGAAAATTAAAACAAAAAATGCGGAAAGCATATTTTTTTTTTTGTATAAAAACAATTTGTTAACTCTTTTTTTGCAAAAAAAAATACGCTAGCGAGAAAAAAAAGTGAACATTTTCAAACTCATTTTTTGACAGTTTTTCTTACCTTAAGATTAAAAATAATGATGCAGAAAGCTTGTTTTTTGCTTTAATAAACAAAAACAAATAGCGCTAGAAAGAAACAAAAAAAATCTAAATTTGTAAATTTCCCTTTTTTTCACTTTTTAGGTTATTGTAGATAAGGACCAAAAAAGACGTTTTTGTTAGTTTTCCCTGAACCTCATAAGAAAAACGCTTTGCCATGCGGTGATAAAATATTAGTGACTTTTATTCAAAAATGTAAACGTCTAAAAGTGAAAACTTGGTAAAATGGTAAAGGAACTGTGAAAGTCAGTTATTACATGAAGCCTCAAGAGGCTTGACTCTTTTTTCGAATTTTCTTTTGATACAAAGCCACACAAAAAAAAAATAAAAGTTCTGACCTGGGGTTGCGACTAAGTTTTTCATATAGTTTTTCAGTTTTTGGGTCGCTGAAACCGAATCCGGAGTCCGTTTTGCCCAATCACGTCAGGCTTTCGAGATAACCTCAAAAAATGTCACGAAAACAAAAAAAAAAATTTCTCTGATCTGGATGTGCGAATATGTTAATCATATAGTTTTTGCATCGCTGAATCCATATTCGAAGTCAATTTTGGCCTATCACGTCAGGTGTCTGAGATATCCTCAAAAAAATGTCAAAACCAAAAAAACTAAATTTCTTATCTGGGGTTGCGTCTAGGTTTTTCATATAGTTTTATAGGGTTGCTTAAACTGGGTTGCTTAAACTGAATTTAAACTCTATTTTTCCGTATCACGTCAGGTTTTTGAGATATGTTCAAAAAATGTCAGATAAGAACTTTTTATTTGAGTTTAGACATTTTTTGAGGATATTTCAAAAACCTGACGTGATAAGCCAAAATAGACTTCGGATTCGGTTTCAGCAACCCAAAAACTATATGAAAAATTTAGTCGCAACCCCAGATAAAAACTTTTGTTTTTTTGGTTTTGACATTTTTTTGAGGATATCCCAGAAACCTGACGTGATAGGGCGAAATTGACTTCGAATCTGGATTCAATGATCCAAAAACTATATGATTAACATTTTATGACATTTTATGAGGTTATCTCGAAAACCTGACGGGATGGAGCAAAACGGACTTCGGGTTCGGTTTCAGCGACCCAAAAACTATATAAAAATGAAAAATTTAGTCGCAATCCCAGGTCAGAACTTTTATATTTTTTTGGGTGGCTGCCCTACTAACAATTTTGCTTCTATAATGCTTTAAAGAAGCAACAATTGCATCTGTAAAGCTTTATAGAACCAAAATTGTTTGTCGGGTGTGTAATCATTCTGTGAGGCGCGTACTATTAGACGATGAGTCAAGGACTCAAATTTGACATTTATCTTTTGAATTAAAATGTGTTGTTGTTGTATTGCACCAAGAAGCAAAAAGAAATGTGAGGGAATGTTGAAAAAAGAAAAAGTGGAAAAAGAAACGTCAAAAAAGAGTCTCGGACTCACGACCCACGGCTCTCCGGTCGGATAATTTTTTCTTTCATCTTTTTTCTCTTTTGCACTCATTATGTTAAAAAAGAGTCGCGCCTCTTGAGGCTTCATGTAATTGCTGACAAATTCTTATGTTCTTTCAAGAGAGAAAAGGACGAAAATAGATTTCATTGGTATCAAAAGTGTTTACAAAAGATTGAACCTTAGTAATAGACTCGATTTTAATAGAATTCGATTTTAACAAAAAAATTCATGGTAATAAAAAAAACATCTTACTTCTAAACTTAGTTAACTAAAACAATGAAAGTTAACCATAGTTTACGTGCGACCTTAAAACAACGCACCAATGTGAACCCACCTTAATGTTTTTTGATTTTCGCTGAATGCTTTCATTCATTCAGTCATGAATGACATTTCATTCCAGTCGATTGGAAATTTTCCAATAGATATTCCAGTTGTTTTTTTTTTTTCGTTATTTCGGTTAAAAAAAAAAGTAAAAAAAAACTTATTCTGCACATCTACGCGTCATTCTCTTTCGTTCGGTGTATAATTTATGCCCCTTCGGTTTTTTGGGGCCCCGGTAATTTGTACCACAAAAACCATGCTCGCCGTTTAATTATATGATATCAGTATTAAGGTATTTTAAGAAGACGTTCAGTGGAATAAATAAAACGGAGAATCTGCTCAAAACTCAGCTTTTCGATGCTGGTGCTCAACCATTGACCATCAAGATGTTCGATAAGAACCTTCTCAAGGTACCAGCTCCATATGCTGTCATTGGCAAGTCGTAAAGGATAACAACTCTAAATCAGAACAGAAGTAAAAAATAGTTTTCATATAAAATATTTTTCTTCTAGATTTACGAAATGGATTTGTTCTATATCAGTAAGTATTTAAAGGAGACGGTAGGTGGTATGAATGTAACGGAGAACTCAGCTTTTCAAAGCAGCTGTTGAATTTGATATAAATAAAACATTTGATAAACGATACTCGTTTTACCTAATCGCAATTTCACAAACACGCCGTTTTGCAATCAGAGATCTATTGCGTAATACGAAAGGAACGGCAAGTAAACGATAGTCACGACAACCCACAGTACACATAAAAAGGTAATATATTCCGAACTGACATTGGTCGCCAGATTGTCAAAACATGACACTTTGGCGACCAATGTCAGCTACCGAATTCTTAATTGTTTAAAATACCGACGTAAAACGCACAAAAACCGATAAACCACGCACACCACTAATTTTTAAACAATTATTTACTATTTTCCGCGATGAAACACGAAGAAAATTTGTTATTTTTCAATTTATAATATTTTTAAATGACATTTTATAAATTAAAACAAAAACAAATTTCCTGTTTACTGCGATTGAAATATAAAAATTAAAGGCTGACCTGACAGATTGGTGCCTATTTTTGACAAACAAATTTTGACAACGTTCGGAATAAATAAATAAATATATTACCTTACTATGTGTACTGTGACGACAACCCTTCAAGCAAACAGGTCCGACCTCGGTCCGAATCTGCTCCGCCTGTGGCGGAGCTGAGTCCGACTTCGGTTCAGAAACTGGTCCGAAGGCGGCTCAAATTAGCATGGAAATTATAATCACCGCGAAGTCGATTGCATATGTATTAGTGTGGTGAAAATCTCCATTCCGAGAAAACGGAGGCGAGGTCGGAACGTATGACTTCCGGCATTGAGATATCGATCGATACTCGAGTATCGAATATATTTGACATTTCTAACTTAAAAAATCCCTGTTTATTAATTTTCTTCACTGAAATCGTTTTTTTTTTTATTATAATGTTTTTGTAGCAAAAGGAATTACAATAAATACAATAAAATACATTTCATTTATTTTCATTTGTTGTTGCTGCTGTAGTTTGAGTTGCTATGGATGTCCAAATTCTCTCGGAGCTTTCTAGCATGAACTTGGAGAGTAGATGCATTGACCGTAATATTTAAGAATCCTTCCATACGAGTTGCTAGCTCTGCGTACATAAGACCCTATTCGTCATTTTCAAAGGCGATATCTTGCTAAATATTTGTTTAGTAATCTTATTTTGGAAAGGTATTGAGAAAATAAATAAAATCGCAGCTTACATCGTAACTCCCTAATCCAGGAATGTGTCTTGCGAATTCCACCAACCTTCAGGCGCTTCTTATTCCTTCCGACTGACAGGCCAGAGATTCAACATCTACTTTAGCGTCTGAAAAAGTTTTGAAAATTATTTATTTATGGTCAGCTTGACCATTTCAAATGACTTACTTTTATTCGCGAAACATCTTCTTTTTTCAAAATCTGGTCCCAAACCTCGGCCACCCTCGACAGCTGCTCTTTTTTTAGAGATGAGATGATAGTATTTTTTATATAAAATTTTTTTGAATTATTACTTTTGCTTCCACTCGCTTACTTACTTTTTTTATTGTTTTATTAATTTTGACGTTTGTTCTTTTGTAAAATGGGGTTGCACTTGTCTCTATCATATAGTGTTTTCCTTTTCGCACTTTTTCACCACGATTCTCGTTCGACTTTTGTGTTCATTTCGATTTTCGCGGTCTGAGGTCGGAGTTTCTTTGTTGAACTCAGTTTTCTTGCTTGAAGGGAAAGAGCGATTATGTGTAAAAAATAACGAAATTCAAACGATAAAACGATTATTGTAATTCGTAATCGCCTTTGAAAGATAACGAAGTAGTTTCAACGATATTCGTTTATATAAAAGTACCTTTGGGGGTCAATTACCGATCTGTGAAACTGTGAAGTGATACAAAATTTATCATTTCAGTTTTCATATTGTAATGTTTTATTCTGGGATCACAATAAAACTTATTTCATTTGTTTAAATAAAAACTCACCTTTTTCAACTCAATTTACTTTTGTTATTCGCTCAAACAAACACACTTTTAAATCACTTTATTTGCTACTAACTATATCCAACACTTTATTTCACCTTGTACTGTACTCTTTCACTTTCAAAATTCCCTTCAAGCAAACAAGTCCGACTTCGGTCCGAATCCGCTCCGCCTGAGGCGGAGCTGAGTCCGACTTCGGATCAGAAACTGGTCCGAAGGCGGCTCAAATTAGTATGGAAATTATAATCACCGCGAAGTCGATTGCATATGTATTAATGTGGTGAAAATCTCCATTCCGAGAAAACGGAGCCGAAGTCGGAACGAATGACGTCCGGCATTTTGACATCGATCGATACTCGAGTATCGAATATGTTTGACATTTCTAAGCAAAAAAAACTCGGTTTATCAATTTTGTTCACAATTGCTTTTTTTTTTAAATTTTAATGTTTTTTTTAGCAAAAGAAATACAATAAATACAGTATTAAAACAAATATTAAACAAAATAAATCTTTTCATTTGTTGTTGCTGCTGTTGTTGGTGAACTTGTTGTCAAGTATTTCCTCCACTTAATGAATACACTGTGGATTCCTTTGTTCATACTTCCTACTGATTCGTTAATTTCTAGAAAGATAAATGATTAAAAAATGAACAGGAGATGTTATTACAATGTTATTAGATACCTGTTGGGGATTCAGAATTCATTAGTTCTTTTGATATTTTATATAAAATTTCTTTGAACTACCTTTCGCTTCCTCCACTCGCTTTCTTACTTTTTTTATTGTTTTATTAATTTTCACGTTTAAACAAATTTGCAAAATGGGGTTGCACTTGTCTCTATCATATGGTGTTTTCCTTTTCGCACTTTATCACCACGATTCTCGTTCGACTTTTGTGTTCATACACAAAAAGTTGCAAGTGTGTGAGTGCAACCCCGATTTTCGCGGTCTGAGGTCGGAGTTTCTTTGTTGAACTCAGTTTTCTTGCTTGAAGGGAAAGAGCGATTATGTGTAAAAAAAAACGAAATTCAAACGATAAAACGATTATTGTAATTCGTAATCGCCTTTGAAAGATAACGAAGTAGTTTCAACGATATTCGTTTATATAATAGTACCTTAGGGGGTCAATTACCGATCTGTGAAACTGTGAAGTGATACAAAATTTATCATTTCAGTTTTCATATTGTAATGTTTTATTCTGGGATCACAATAAAACTTATTTCATTTGTTTAAATAAAAACTCACTTTTTTCAACTCAATTTACTTTTGTTATTCGCTCAAACAAACACACTTTTAAATCACTTTATTTGCTACTAACTATTTCCAACACTTTATTTCACCTTGTACTGTACTCTTTCACTTTCAAAATTCCCTTCAAGCAAACAAGTCCGACCTCGGTCCGAATCCGCTCCGCCTGATGCGGAGCTGAATCCGACTTCGGATAAGAAACTGGTCCGAAGGCGGCTCAAATTAGTATGGAAATTAAAATCACCGCGAAGTCGATTGCATATGTATTAGTGTGGTGAAAATCTCCATTCCGAGAAAACGGAGCCGAAGACATTTCTAGCAAAACAAAAAACTCTGTTTATCAATTTTGTTCACTGAAAATGTTTTTTTTTTTTATTTTATTGTTTTTTTAGCAAAAGAAATTACAATAAATACAATATTAAAATAAATATTAAATAAAATAAATCTTTTCATTTGTTGTTACTGCTGTTGTTGGTGCACTTTTGGATGTCCAGTACTCCCTCCACTTAGTTGATATCATTTGTTGATATCTCCTGCTGATTCGTTATTCTAGAAAGATATTGATTTAACAATGATCAGGAGATATATTAATGTTATTAAATACATGCTGTTGATTCCCAGTCATTCGCATCACATCCGGATGCATTAGTGTACCTTCGGGTAAAAGGGTTGGTTTTTTTTCCCAACGTAAATTTTCTCGGTCGGAGGTCGGAGTGTCTTTTCTGGACTCCGTTTTCTTGCTTGAAGGGTTAAACTGTGTCGTTTCCGTGTCCGCGCCATCTATTTATACAAATATTTCGAAATTCGAGTATGTCTCCGAAGGTTCTCGTCTTTGCTTCTCGAAACTTCCTTTCAAGGAGGGGCGCTTCTTCATACACAGCGTCTCCACTGAGCAAACAGCTGCCCAACAACACAACCGCAATCCAATCCACAAACAGAACAATTTTTTTCGCTGTGCAAATTATGTCATGTCGACTCATTTTATCTTTCGTGTACGTGTAAAGCCAGAACTATAATTGTCGGATAGTCGGATGCAAACGGAGGGGAACAGCGCTCGCAACCGCACTCGACGGATGAAAACTTGTGGAAAATACAAAGAAAACAACAACAATTGACAGTAGCTTCCGACTCCATCCTCCAATTATGGTTCTGGCTTAAGGTTTTCTCCTGATTGAACCCTCCCTTAGGTAAAATGACTCGTTTTACTTCTACACGGAGAAAAATGAATATAGTATTTTATACTCCATCAGCCATATTTATAAAAGAATTTTAAAGGTTGTTTAACGTTAAACAACCTCTAAATAGCTTTTAAGTACAAAATGTGTATTTATAAAGAATTTACACATTTAAGCAACGTTGCTTAACGATTGCTTAACTTAAACGCCATTCACCGCGTTTAGAGCTTGCTTAGAGCCATTTTAAGATTGATTTGACCACATATGAATTATTACTAAGATCGTGAGCTCAGTATCATGTTATTAATTTATCTAGGGTGTGGGGTGAAGACTTCATTTTGGTTTGAAATGAAATTATTCCCTAAAAGGAGCTTGAATTTTAAATTCAAATCAAAGAATTAAAGAATGTTAAAAAAAATTAAAATGGCTAGTACAAATGAAAAAAATCAATGCCGTCTGGCAACGAAAGCAAACTCATTGTCAACGACCTAATCTGTTTTTTTTTTGCGCAGTCAAGGTCATAGAGGAAGGAATACCTAGAGACGCGACTTCGGTTGGTTTTTCTCTTCCACCCTACAAGCTGCAATGAGAGGAAAAACTCCACAGTTCTTATATGTGGTAGTTTTCCCGTGCATTTTAAATGGCACCAACACATTCAACTGTGGAGTTGAGCTCAAAACACTTAAAAACAATTTAAGTGCTCAGTAGGAAATAAATTCATAAAAAAATAATATAATAAATTCAAAACACGAACCTTTTTTTTTTATTTCTGTACATATTTATGTGTCTGGAGTGAGCTATTTGAGCTATTCAAGTTCATGTACAAACCAAAATCATGTTTAAATTCAAAATTTGTGAGGACATCTACTGGTGAAAGGAAGGTATTAAACGAATTGTACTTTTCACACGTATTCACAGATAGGAAAACAAGAGAAAAATAAGAGAGATTATCTGAAATTAAATTTGCGGGTGTTTTAGGCAAGGGGGGTACGAGTCGGCTCTCTAGGTATTCCTTCCTCTATGGTCAAGGTTAAGAATTTTTGTTTACAAAAATACATACCCTCAAGTTGTCAAAAACCATGTGTTCTAAAATGTAATAGTATTTTGTACTAGATTAGTCAATTCCCCTTCATTTTTTGACACAACTATCGTTTAGTTAATCATCCGTGGAAATTCGATTATAAATACAAATTTTAGCAACGTTGCTTAAAGGCGAATTAAATATTTAAGCAAGCTTAATTAAACAACCTTTGAGAACCAATTTAAGCAAATCTAATAAATACCGCTGCATATGACTAGTAAGGTAATTAAAGTAAAAAGCCCTAGATTTTAAGTAAATTTTACCTTACGTATTGAACATTTCTTGGATCCGTAAAGTAATTTTTATAATCAAATTATTGGTTAACAAATTAAAGTAGTATATACCTTACGGGTAGCAATATTTCCTTTACGTAGAGTCAAATATACCTTCAACCAAAAAAGTGTATGAATCTTTTCACTTTAAGATTCTAGTAAAACATATTTTACAAATTTAACTATTCCATGAATAAGTTTTACCTTACACTAAGGTAATAATAATACAATACAATACATAAAAAGTGCGCCATTTGTTCTCCATTTGTGTTGGATGTTGTTTTTTTTTTTGCCAAAGCTTTAAGGTAGCGAGTGCGGGATAATTACATTAATTCAAAAAGAATTCGCAAACAATTGAATCAAATAAAGTCAATATCATTTTTATTGACGATATTTGTCTAAATAAAACTGTATGTATATTATATAAAGGCACACAAAACCTCCAAAAGTGCAAAAATAAGTCCATACTAAAAGGGTACTCTCACTGGAGTGAAGGAAAACGATATAAGTGATATTAAAAAAAAAGACCTTGCACCAAATTAAAAAAAAAAAAAAAAACGGTCCCCCAGTTTAGGCTGCAGCTTCATGTACAGATGGAAGTGACGAGCGTCGTCGTCGTGACGCACTTTTTTGAACTTCTCCATCATCGTAATGTTAGTTTTGATTAAAACCTCGAATTTTGTGACTCAAAACCAATACGCTCCCTATTGACGACTGGACCATGTACCCTGGCGGAAAGAAGCTGAAACTACTTATACACATCAAGCATCAGAAATTGTGGAAATAAATATGGAAATTGATTAGTGCTATAATAAAATTATTTATAAAAAGTAAAAACAACAGTTTAAATAAAAGTAAAAACTTGTTTTTATAAAAAGAAAAGGTCAAACTATAGATTTAAAGCAAAACTATTATTAAAATCGAAGCTCTTGTTGCAACTAGTGTAGTTTAAGTGTGATCTGGTAGTTTTCCTTGCATTTTGTTCTTTAAATTTGTCATATGAACGAAAAGTTCTTAGGTGGTCAATATTATAAAGTTAATGGCATTTCAATTTAATCTTGTTTGTTATAATTCAGACAGGGGTGAGTGCTTATCACCGACACTGTGATTTCAGTGCAACTCATATAGAAAGCTTTAAATTTATATGTTTCATCTCCCAAAAATATGTTCGATGATATATTTAAAAAATGGTTTCTTTTTTTCAAAGAATCATCCAAAATTCATGGTTGCACCAAAACACGATGAAACAACATAACAACTTTTGCATAGAATTGCATCCCTCGCAAGAAGGTATTTATTTCATTAATTCATATTATGCATCAAATGGATCTTTTTTATGCCTCCTTTTCTCTGATTCTGATTAAGTTTTTGGGGAAAAACTTGAATGCTACTGAAATAAAAAATGTCAATGAAGTTATTTACATGTAATTTTTCTGAAATTAATTTCATTTATATTTTTTAATTAATTATTTTACCTGAATGAAAACACATGTATTTTTATGGCTCCAGATTTTTGATGTGTATATGTAGTTGCTTATTTTTCCCACCAGTGTCGCATTTTGACTTTTCTAGTTGTCAATAGAGAAATTAAAAAATCACCCGGCTAATGCAATATTTTATTCATAAGTTTTACAAATTTACAGGGAAATCTTGAAGATTAAAATCGCAAATATCAGGACATTAAATAATAGTGTGGTAAATTAATATTTTATTCATTTACGACACATTGGGACCAACTAATATTCAAATTTAAAGCTCACTTTATATTTTAGTAATTATTTCATAATATGAATGTTATACATATACATAAAAAAAATTATTCAATTGAACAAAACTAAATTTAAAACTGGACCCAAAAATAAAATAGTACAAATTGTTTAATGTTTTGATAACCCAGTGGATTGATTCTCTTTTGTTACGAATATCCCTTTTGTGTTCGATTAGTCTCGTCTCCAATGATTTTGAATTGAATTGAATTCTTTATTGAGACTTAAAATTCTATTACAAAGTGTGTTCTTATCTATATTTTAAGTACTACTGCGGCTATAATGTTTTGCGTGCTTTGAAAATTTATTTGAAATGCCTCGTGGCTGTCTTTTATATATGGTTTGACTACTCTTGCTCATGGGAGTATAATATTCGTTTGGATTGACGGAGGGTCATTTAACAATAAATATATATATACATACAATAGACTACTACTAAAATAAAACTAAATAACGAAGACAAACAGATGCCAGGAATGTATATTTGATGTCGTTTTGCAAGACTTAGAGCGAGAGCGCACTAACAATATTATTTTACTTCTCATTTGGAAAAAATTTACATTGTATTTGATATTGAAAGTGTGAGAATGAGATGGCATTTTACATAAAGTCGTTCAAAGTCGTTTCATTTTCTCTTTTGAGATGTATCTTTTATTATTTTTTTTTCTATATCTTTTATTATGCGAACACATATAACATTCAGATTTGAATACATATAATGACTATGTATACTAACATGTAACATATATGAGTTGAGCATTTGGATACACAGTACACATAATAAGGTAATATATTCCGAACGTTGTCAAAATTTGTTTGTCAAAAATCTGTCAGGTCGGCCTTTAATTTTTATATTTCAATCGCAGTAAACAGGAAATTTGTTTTTGTTTTAATTTATAAAATGTCATTTAAAATATTATAAATTGAAAAATAACAAATTTTCTTCGTGTTTCATCGCGGGAAATGGTAAATAATTGTTTAAAAATTAGTGGTGTGCGTGGTTTATCGGTTTTTGTGCGTTTTTCGTCGGTATTTTAAACAATTAAGAATTCGGTAGCTGACATTGGTCGCCAAAGTGTCATGTTTTGACAATCTGGCGACCAATGTCATTCCGGAATATATTACCTTTTTATGTGTACTGTGATTTGGATACGACTTTTTTTTTTTTAGTTTTTGTTGTTCTTTTAGATTTTATTATTTATAATAAGAAATTATGAATTCTTAAAGAATAAACGTTTGTACCAAAGTATTATCACAGCAATTTAACATTTAATCAGTCTTTCATTCTGGCAATAAGTAATTAGAATAATACCAGGTATGATATATACTTAACAATACGCTTAGACTAAATCAGGTAAGTACTGTCCACCATAAACAGTAAACAAAATTCATTTTGATAGTTTCTCTTTTTTTTTTTTTTTAATTTAATTTTGCGGATGACCTTCAAGAAATCAGCGCAATTTTCGTATACTGAGTGCGAACAGAGGAAATGTGTTAGATCAAAAGTAGTCTTAAAATACATAGAGAGAAAAAGTGATTAGCCACGATTTTGGCCCAATGTGGCCTTGGCATAAAACAAGGGAGTGGGTGTTAATGAAGAATCCAGGTATAGAGAAAGAATACCGAGTAACCAGTGCTATCCCAGGAGGACCCTGACTGAGACTCGACGACTTGATTAATCAGGTCGTTTTCTACTAGTTCAAGATTATTAATTGCTTTTTTCATTAGAGAGAGGTTATAGCTCAACAGCGGAATGGTCTCCAATGATTTCCTTGTAATCCCAATGTCGATCATATTGCACGGCTCCCCATCCTTGCCACTGCACCGTATAAGTTTTGTACTTTTTTTTTTAGTTTTGGGTCAGTTTTAAATCTATAGTTATGTTCAATTGACTTATTCTTTCTTTTATATGTACGTTATGTAAAGTGAAATTAGGGCTGAATACTTACTTATAAAATTTCAAAAAATTTCATTTACAAAATTTGAAAAAAAAATCAATTAAAAATTGAATGGAATTATTCACACATTGTTAAAAAGTATTCTTACAATGTTTCCTTATGTTTTGAGTCTTTTTTATTGTGTTTATATTGTTGTCTTCTCCATAAAATGTCTTGAGGAATTAATCAACTTTAAATAACTTGTATTTTATTTATTTATTTATATATTTAATTCCCGAACTTTTTATCTCCAAATATTCTTGAGTGTTTTTACCCTAAGTTAAATGATTGTCAAAACCAAAAACCCAAAAATTCCTTAAAAAATAAAAAAAAAAACATGTTTGTATGTACGATTCCGCCCTAGCGAGGTAATCCGTCGAAGCGGATTTTGTCCGATTTCGTCCAAATCGGACAGTTTTTACCTGTCGGAACCACACCTCGAATCATATTTCGTATGAAATCGGAGAATTTCCTCTCCGACGGATTACCTCGCTAGGGCCGAATGTCAACGTAAATACAATCCGATAATAAAACAAGCAGTCTAACCGTAACAAGCAGTGCCACCTTTCCCCATTTTCAGATTGGTTATAACAATTTGTGCTACCCGTTCCTTTTTCAGATTGGGTATATTTTAAGTCTTTATTTGATTTACTTTTCAATATTTACTTTTATTTTTAAATATTGATTATAGTGCCAGATGTTTAGAGATTGCAATCCCGGAATGATTTTCCGATCCCGGGATTTCGGGATTTGAAAAATTGAATCCCGGGATCCCGGGATAATCCCGGGATTTGCAAAATATTTTCATACTCAATTATTGAACGAAGAAAGTATAAAAAAAATAACATTCTTCATAAAAAACAAACAAAACAAGTAAAATAAAAACAATATAGCTAACAAAAACTAAAAAATATTCCTAATGGAATAAAATATATACTCCAAACATTATAATTCAGTGTACAAAGTACAAACTGAATGAAGTTTAGTTAAGAAGTATTTAAAAGAATAAATAAATATTAGGGGTATTCTCGATCCGATGCAACTGGTCTTGTATCATTGCAAAAGTGCAAAAGTGTAAAATCTTGCAACACTACAACAACAAAATATACGGATTAAAATTTTACAACAGTCTTGCACTTTTGCTATACCCTAGACCTATTGCAAAATAAAAATACAATAGAGTAAAATTATTTTTGACAGATGGGAGCTCACCGTCGCGTCGCCCATGATAAACAGTTTGTCTTTTTTATTCTGTTCATTATGGTTGTCGGCTTGTCGGTACTCATGTCCCGTAATTTATTTTCATTTGATGTAAAATAATTTGTGAAAATTAATTAACCCGAACAAAACAATGAATTAAATTATAAAAAATGGAAAAAAAGAAGAAGCAACAGTGGAGGAACAACCCTGTTAAAAAAAAAATCATGGATTTCATTCATGCATCAATATTTACTATAGATAAGAAAAGGGGCGTTCACGATCTATTGTAAAAAAATAAAATTTTACATTTTTACTAGGCCTGTTGCACCAGATCGTGAATACCCCTATTAAATTAACATTAAGTAACATATTAACTATTTAGTGTTAATAAATCACATTTGGAATTATTTTTATAATAAAATGGAATAAAAAGCAAAGCATCCAATGTTTTGTCTGCAAGCCAGCTTCTAAATTTTGTTCCAAAACTTGAAGCAGCTGAAAATGCACGCTCGGTTTCAATATTCGTTAATTAAAGATTTATGTGCCTGCTCTTAGTATTTTCCTCTTATCCCATCTTCAAAAAGCAGCATCTCTGGTTTCATCAGGTGCTTCTATATTTTGGCGGGGTCCTGTGTTTTTGAGACTATTTTTATTTCATTTTCTAATTTTTCTTTCAAGGAAAGATGGTCTTTGCAACTTGGAACAACAAAAGGTTCATTTTCTTGAATACTGACAGCACCCACACGTTTTAAATTTGATGTAATTTGCTTTATTTTAATTTGTTAGGACTCAAAAATAAATTTCTTACTTCTGGGCTTGAGTTTTCGAAAATTACTTTTTATTTGGGTTCTGTAGGTAAGCAAGAACACCAGATAACTCTGCTCGCTGCCGCAAGCTCAAGCGATTAATTAAAGCTGTCTTCAATTTGTTACTTATTATTGAAGTTTTTGACTTTAACTGCTAAAAGAAATTTAACAGCACCATCAGCCAGCTGTACACAAGTTAGAATCAGAAAGGGCAAAGTGATTCAACTGTTATTTTTTTGGAGCCAGTACTTCAATAGTCTCATTTATTAAATCAAAATCTGTTTCTTCAAACCTTATAGGGTGATTCAGATCGGTAAGCGATTTTTAAAGCGTTCAATCATCGCAAGAAGGCTATTCCTCCTTGTTTTGCTATAAAGCCTGGTACGCAGCTCGCGCTACATTTGAGCTCCCATACAAATTATCGAAAAATTTTATCTGAGCTAAAATAGATAATTTGTATGGGAATTTTATCTCGGCTAAAATTTACCGCGAACAGCGTACCAGGCTTAAAGTATCTAATAAGGAAAGTTATTTCCCATATTCCATTTTTACATATCTTTGCAGAATTTTGTCATTTTTTGTATGCGAATATTTAGCCACTAACCCCGAAAATCCAGGGAAAAATGGGTCGGGATCCCGAATCCCGGGATTGCAATCTCTACAGATGTTGTCATTGACAAGTGGTAAGGGATAACAACTATACATCGGGACAGTCCAATATATAAGAAATATAAATATAAATCACCTCAAACTCAATAAATGGATTTAAGAACTAAAAAAGTTGTATAATTATTTGTGTATCAGTATTAAGGTATTTTAAGAAGACGTTCAGTGGAATAAATAAAACGGAGAATCTGCTCAAAACTCAGCTTTTCGATGCTGGCGCTCAACCATTGACCATCAAGATGTTCGATAAAAACCTTCTCAAGGTACCAGCTCCATATGCTGTCATTAGGTGTGTTTTTTATTACAACCGGTCTTAACTGGACAAAAAAAACGCAGTCTGGGCTAAGCAATTTACATGTTAAATACAACAACACCTTAGCCCCTTGGGCTTAGTTGTTTAGCCCGGAGATTTCTCTGGGCTTAACTTTTTGAAGAGTTTTAAATCTGTGCTACCAAACTAATTTTTTCATAAATTGTTTAGAATTTGTTTAAACACGTGAAAACTGACGTTTGGAAGGACAAAATGTATTAAAATAGTTTTGCTAGCATACATTTTTGTATCTCTTTGTAAAACATACATGAAAAATACAAGAAAAGGATGAAAGCTAAAAATATGACAACTCTAAATTTTTGTGGTGTCTGCTGTTTTCGGAACATTCAATATACAGTGCTGCCAAGATTTCAGGTTAAGCCCCGAGGCGTTTTTTTTGTCCAGTTAAGACCGGTGGTAATAAAAAACACACCTATTGCCAAGTCGTAAAGGATAACAACTATAAATCAGAACAGAAGTAAAAAATAGTTTTAAAATATTTTTCTTCTAGATTTACGAAATGGATTTGTTCTGTATCAGTAAGTATTTAAAGGAGACGGTAGGTGGTATGAATGTAACGGAGAACTCAGCTTTTCGGAGCAGCTGTTCAATTTGATATAAATAAAACATTTGATAAACGATACTCGTTTTACCTAATCGCAATTTCACGAATACGCCGTTTTGCAATCAGAGATCTATTGCGTAATACGAAACGAGCGGCAAGTAAACGATAGTCACGACAAAGAGCGATTATGTGTAAACAAAAAAGAAATTCAAACGATAAAACGATTATTGTAATTCGTAATCGCCTTTGAAAGATAACGAAGTAGTTTCAACGATATTCGTTTTATATAATAATACCTTTGGGGGTCAATTACCGATCTGTGAAACTGTGAAGTGATACAAAATTTATCATTTAAGTTTTCATATTGTAATGTTTTATTCTGGGATCACAATAAAACTTATTTCATTTATTTAATTTCTTATATTTCCGTTCAAATAAAAACTCACTTTTTTCAATTCAATTAACTTTTGTTATTCGCTCAAACAAACACACTTTTAAATCACTTTATTTGTTACTAACTATTTCCAACACTTTATTTCACCTTGTACTGTACTCTTTCACTTTCAAAATTAAACTGTGTCGTTTCCGTGTCCGCGCCATCTATTTATACAAATATTTCGAAATTCGAGTATGTCTCCGAAGGTTCTCGTCCTTGCTTCTCGAAACTTCCTTTCAAGGAGGGGCGCTTCATACACAGCGTCTCCACTGAGCAAACAGCTGCCCAACAACACAACCGTAATCCAATCCACAAACAGAACAATTTTCTTCGCTGTGCAAATTATGTCATGTCGACTCATTTTATCTTTCGTGTACGTGTAAGGTTTTCTCCTGATTGAACCCTCCCTTAGGTAAAATGACTCGTTTTACTTCTACACGGAGAAAAATGAATCTAGTATTTTATACTCCATATGACTAGTAAGGTAATTAAAGTAAAAAGCCCTAGATTTTAAGTAAATTTTACCTTACGTATTGAACATTTCTTGGATCCGTAAAGTAATTTTTATAAGCAAATTATTGGTTAACAAATTAAAGTAGTATATACCTTACGAGTAGCAATATTTCCTTTACGTAGAGTCAAATATATCTTCAACCGAAAAAGTGTAGGTATGGATCTTTTCACTTTAAGATTCTAGTAAAACATATTTTACAAATTTTACTATTCCATGAATAAGTTTTATCTTACACTAAGGTAATAATAATACTGAATTTTAGGAATTTTCCCCAAAAGAGATCAGTGCCCTCGGTACATAGAAAAAAAACTCTTAAAGCTGTCATTGAAAAGTGCGCCATTTGTTCTTCATTTGTGTTGGATGTTTTTTTTTTGTCAACGCTTTAAGGTGGCGAGTGCGGGATAGTTACATTAATTCAAAAAGAATTCGCAAACAATTGAATCAAATAAAGTCAATATCATTTTTATTGACGATATTTGTCTAAATAAAATTGTATGTATATTAGGGTGGGTCAAAACATCGAAATTCTTTAAACATTAATTTAAAATTTTAAATAAATAATAACACACACTAAATTTGAGTTTTCAATATAATTTTTATTTTGGATGCATTTCGAGGGGACTTCCACTCATCTTCAGCAACACGATTAAATATACATAAAATGGTCAAAGTCTAATTTTAAACATAAACAAATCATTACATAGTCATTTTATTATATTTTATGGTGGAGAAAGCAGGAAGATCTTCTCTTGTACGAGTGGCGTGAAACAAAAAATTATTTTAAGAGAGAGTCAAAGTAAACAGAACAAATCTGACTGTATATTGCCTTTGTCTATGTTCAAAGCTGTATTATCTTTGCATATATACATGCTTTCATATGCGTCTAACTTCCTCTCGTCGTTTATGCATTTAACAAGGTGCACTTCACTTGAAGACACTGGTAGGTGTTGTTGCTCCAATACGTGTGATGCGAAAGCCGATTTCCTTGGCTCGTTGTTGATAACGTATTGTTTGTGTTCACAGTATCGCCTCTTAATTGATCTTTTGGTTTGACCATAATATTTTCTACTGCAAACACCACAAGAAATTTGATAAATACCTGCTTTATCCAACGGATCTGTTTTATCTTTTAAGGTGTTAAGATGGTTTTTTAATTTAAAAGGGTTAGAAAAAACCATTTCCATGTTGTTTCTTTTAAAAGTGGTCTTTAGTTTGTTCGTTATTGTTGGTGCAAAAGTGATAGAAACACGTTTAAGATCATCTTTTTTGTCAATCTTTTTGTTTTGTTTAAATAATGTCGATTGGTTTTCATTTGTCTGTTTGTGTGCATGTTTGCGAATAATGTTGTTAATAATTTCTTCACTGTAGCCGTTTGTTTTAGCTACTTTTTTAATGTATTCGTACTCCTGAATGTAATTTGTCAAAGACAGAGGCAAACTTACTAAACGGTGTGCGAGTGAGTGAAACGCAGCCAATTTATGTTGAATTGGTGCATATGAATCGCTTGGAATGTATCGTAGAGTACTTGTTGATTTATGATGTACCGCAATTTCAATTTTGTTTTGGATTCTCTGTAGAGTGAGATCCAAAAAAGTCAATTTTTGTTCATTTTCAACCTCACAAGTGAAATTAATTTCGGGGTACTGTTCATTTAACATGTTTAGTGTGGTGTTAAGGTCAGTTCTTTTTATGACTGCAAATATGTCGTCTACGTAGCGGTGCCAAACTCTTGGTAGCATGTTCTGGGTTTTTAGCTTAACTTCGAAGTTGGACATGAATACCTCCGCTATTAGTGGGGATAATGGGTTTCCCATACTCGTACCAGAATCTATTTTAAAAAAACGATTCCTGAAAACGAAATAGTTGGTGTCCATACACATTTCTGCTGCTCGCATGTAGACGTTTACCTCGTCTTCAGTTATGTCCTGGTTTGACAAATATACCTTCAACAATAACAGTGCTTCTTTGATTGGGATGGATGGGAAAAGCGCTTCAACATCAAATGACACTAAAATTTCATTTTCATTAACTGGCATTTGGTTAATCATCTTAGCAAATTCTATAGAGTTTTTAACTGAACAACTATGAAGAGGTGTAAACTTTTTAACTTCATCAACAAACCACCGTGCGATCTTGGTGCATGGTGCTGACAGAAGAGCTACTATTTCGTCCCGTTTCTGCTTGAACCTCGTAAGTACATTTTTTTAAAAGTTTTAATTTTCTGTTAAACATTGCTCTAAAACTTACAGAAAGAATAGATACAAAGGTTTAAGTATAGAAACAACTCAATCAATATGTCATAAACATAACTTGATTTCCCTTTGTTCAATTCATATTTTTAATTTTCAGAAAAATGTATATTTATTTTTAGAACTGAACAAAATTTGCTTTGTAGATACGTGGTTCAGGCAGAAACGGGACGATTTGTCTCATATTGTCAAAATAATTTTTTGTTTCACGCCACTCGTACAAGAGAAGATCTTCCTGCTTTCTCCACCATAAAATATAATAAAATGACTATGTAATGATTTGTTTATGTTTAAAATTAGACTTTGACCATTTTATGTATATTTAATCGTGTTGCTGAAGATGAGTGGAAGTCCGCTCGAAATGCATCCAAAATAAAAATTATATTGAAAACTCAAATTTAATGTGTGTTATTATTTATTTAAAATTTTAAATTAATGTTTAATGTATACGAGTTTTCGGAAATCGTTTCAATTTTCTTTATTAAATCGAAATTCTTTTTTTTTTATTTGGTACTCCAAAAAATCGATTGCTAGACCCCTCTAGGATATACACACCAAATATGAGCTCTTTATATTAATGGGAAGGTCCTCCGCTTTGCAATTTTCCATTTTTACATCAAGCTTCTACTAAAAAAAAATAATTTTTTTATTAATTGACTTTTTAGCAAATTTCTTTTCATATTCTTGAGGAAATTGAACGCTCTACAAAAAAGGCCTCATACACTTTTTTCGTTTATCTAACCGTTGAATAGATATTTGAGGTCCAAAAATAGAGAAAATCTTTAAAAATTCGTTTTTTGTTCTTAATTTTGTAACAAATTGAAAAATTATAATAATCAAACGCGCAAGACAAATTCTTTTTGCAAATTGATTGCTCCACAAAAAAGGTCTTAATAACTTTTTTCATTAATCTAACCATTCTAAAGATATTCGAGGTCAAAGTTAAAAAAAAGTATAAAAACATTTTATATTTTTAAAAAATTTCCAATTCACTGAAACTTCATTATTTTCAAATTAGCAAGATATATTCTTGTAGGGGCTTAAACGTTCTACAAAAAATTCATTGGAATCAAATTGATTGCTTTAACCGTTAAGAAGATATTCGTATCCATTAAAAAAAAAAGACCTTGCACCAAATTAAAAAAAAAAAAAAACAGACGGACTTTATGATGAAAAACACTTTTTTGAACTTCTCCATCATCGTAATGTTAGTTTTGATTAAAAGCTCGAATTTTGTGACACACATACGCTCCCTATAGAGAAATTAAAAAATCACCCGGCTAATGCAATATTTTATTCATAAGTTTTACAAATTTACAGGGAAATCTTGAAGATTAAAATCGCAAATATCAGGACATTAAATAATAGTGTGGTAAATTAAGATTTTATTCATTTACGACACATTGGGACCAACTGATATTCAAATTTAAAGCTCACTTTATATTTAAGTAATTATTTCATAATATGAATGTTATACATATACATAGAAAAAATTATTCAATTGAACAAAACTAAATTTAAAACTGGACCCAAAAATAAAATAGTACAAATTGTATAATGTTTTGATAACCCAGTGGATTGATTCTCTTTTGTTACGAATATCCCTTTTGTGTTCGATTAGTCTCGTCTCCAATAATTTCCTTGTAATCCCAATGTAGATCATATTGCACGGCTCCCCATCCTTGCCACTGCACCGTATAAGTTTTGTACTTTTTTTTTTAGTTTTGGGTCAGTTTTAAATCTATAGTTCTGTTCAATTGACTTATTTTTTCCTTTTTTATGTACGTTATGTAAAGTGAAATTAGGGCTGAATACTTACTTATAAAATTTCAAAAGAAAAACTATCCTTTTTCATTTACAAAATTAAATAATTAAAAATTGAATGGAAATATTCACACATTGTTAAAAAGTATTCTTTTAATGTTTCCTTATGTTTTGAGTCTTTTTTTTATTGCGTTTATATTGTTGTCTTCTCCATAAAATGTCTTGAGGAATTAATCAACTTTAAATAACTTGTATTGTATTTATTTATTTATATATTTAATTCCCGAACTTTTTATCTCCAAATTTTCTTGGGTGTTTTTACCCTAAGTTAAATGATTGTCAAAACCAAAAACCCAAAAATTCCTTAAAAATAAAAAAAAAACATGTTTGTATGTACGATTCCGCCCTAGCGAGGTAATCCGTCGAAGCGGATTTTGTCCGATTTCATCCAAATCGGACAGTTTTTACCTGTCGGAACCACACCTCGAATCATATTTCGTATGAAATCGGAGAATTTCCTCTCCGACGGATTACCTCGCTAGGGCCGAATGTCAACGTAAATACAATCCGATAATAAAACAAGCAGTCCAACCGTAACAAGCTGTGCCACCCCTCCCCATTTTCAGATTGGATATTACAATTTGTGCTACCCGTTCCTTTTTCAAATTGGGTATATTTTAAGTCTTTATTTGATTTACTTTTCAATATTTACTTTTATTTTTAAATATTGATTATAGTGCCAGATGTTGTCATTGACAAGTGGTAAGCGAAAACAACTATAAATCGGGACAGTCCAATATATAAGAAATATAAATATAAATCACCTCAAACGCAATAAATGGATTTAAGAACTAAAAAAGTTGTATAGTTATTTGTATATCAGTATTAAGGTATTTTAAGAAGACGTTCAGTGGAATAAATAAAACGGAGAATCTGCTCAAAACTCAGCTTTTCGATGCTGGTGCTCAACCATTGACCATCAAGATGTTTGATAAGAACCTTCTCAAAGTACCAGCTCCATATGCTGTCATTGGCAAGTCGTAAAGGATAACAACTTATAAAATATTTTTCTTCTAGATTTACGAAATGGATTTGTTCTATATCAGTAAGTATTTAAAGGAGACGGTAGGTGGTATGAATGTAACGGAGAACTCAGCTTTTCGGAGCAGCTGTTCAATTTGATATAAATAAAACATTTGATAAACGATACTCGTTTTACCTAATCGCAATTTCACGAATACGCCGTTTTGCAATCAGAGATCTATTGCGTAATACGAAACGAGCGGCAAGTAAACGATAGTCACGACAAAGAGCGATTATGTGTAAACAAAAAAGAAATTCAAACGATAAAACGATTATTGTAATTCGTAATCGCCTTTGAAAGATAACGAAGTAGTTTTAACGATATTCGTTTTATATAATAATACCTTTGGGGGTCAATTACCGATCTGTGAAACTGTGAAGTGATACAAAATTTATCATTTCAGTTTTCATATTGTAATGTTTTATTCTGGGATCACAATAAAACTTATTTCATTTGTTTAAATAAAAACTCACTTTTTTCAACTCAATTTACTTTTGTTATTCGCTCAAACAAACACACTTTTAAATCACTTTATTTGCTACTAACTATTTCCAACACTTTATTTCACCTTGTACTGTACTCTTTCACTTTCAAAATTCCCTTCAAGCAAACAAGTCCGACCTCGGTCCGAATCCGCTCCGCCTGAGGCGGAGCTGAGTCCGACTTCGGATCAGAAACTGGTCCGAAGGCGGCTCAAATTAATATGGAAATTATAATCACCGCGAAGTCGATTGCATATGTATTAGTGTGGTGAAAATCTCCATTCCGAGAAAACGGAGCCGAAGGCGGAACGAATGACGTGCGGCATTTTGACATCGATCGATACTCGAGTATCGAATATGTTTGACATTTCTATCAAAACAAAAAACTCTGTTTATCGATTTTGTTGACTAAAAATGTTTTTTTTTTTTTTTAATTTTATTGTTTTTTTAGCAAAAGAAATTACAATAAATACAATATTAAAATAAATATTAAATAAAATAAATCTTTTCATTTGTTGTTGCTGCTGTTGTTGGTGCACTTTTGGATGTCCAGTATTCCCTCTACTTAGTTGATATCCTTTGTTGATATCTCCTGCTGATTCGTTATTCTCTAGAAAGATATTGATTTAACAATGATCAGGAGATATATTAATGTTATTAAATACCTGCTGTCGATTCCCAGTCATTCGCATCACATCCGGATGCATTAGTGTACCTTCGGGTAAAAGGGTTGGTTTTTTTCCCAACGTAAATTGGGTTTGCATGTGGTGCACTCGGTCGGGTGGTTTTTGAGAATGTGCAGATTGCTGCTGCACACATTTCATTAGGGAATCTCTCAATTTCAGTCTTAACGACTGCTTACCCCCACACACAATATGCGTTGAGTTTTCATCAATTTTAATTATCGTATCTTCACTTGGTATGCTTATCGTTAATACACCTCCAATTCGTTCTGTTTTAATATCTGTTATTCCATCTGCGCCAATTTCTTCAAAAACAAATCTATATCGACTCCTCCATATTCATATTTATGCCGACCCCAACTAACAATTTTACTTCCACAAGGTTAGGATCTTTAATTTCTTGCAGCTATTATCTCTACAGGGCTTGTATTTAGTTTGTGAATCGAAAATTCAAACTTCCGAGGCTTTACTTTCGTTTACCGCTTCCTAGAAACCTAGTGCGAGTGGAATTTAAAAATTTCTACAAGCATTAATGAAAACATTTCGTTTAAATTTGGATATGGCCACATGAAATTCCATTGTAGAAGCACAAGAAATAAAAGCCAATTACTGACTTCTTTTAAATGGCTTTGCAAAAGAAATTGTATTAGAACTGCTTACAAAGTCTTTATGAATGCTATGTAGTTTTTTTATCCGATTCGAAAATTATTAGACTCAAAAATGACTTAGGTATGTTTTTTAGTATGGTAGAAGTACCTACAACTTATACAATTGCCTTAAATGCATTTATTATTATAGTTCTATATTACCAAAATTATGTCAATAGTATATGAGTCGTGATATTCATTAAAAAAAATACGTTGAATTTCAAATAAACCGCAGTTAAACGGTTTTGCCTTTTTAAACAAATTTTCCACAAAATAAATGTGTTATAGTTACTCCATTCTAATATTTGAATTAAAAAATTGTTGAATCATTGTTTTTGATTGAAAATTATGTTTAATATCACTTTCAAATATAACGACTTACATAATTGTATGTTTTGCATCTCTGTGTGAGAAAAAAAGAAGTTCAATTTCCGGCGCATGCGCGAAAAGCTTTTAGTTTTATATGTTTGCCTTAGCGAAGTTAGGGGATTTTTATTTATATTTGTAGAAGTCCTTTAAGTACAAGCAAAACATTGTAAAAAGCATTTAATTTTATAAGTTTGCCTAAGCGAAGTTAGGCTCCCTAATTTTATTTCTAGAAGCCCTATAAAAGTGAGTACAAGCTAAATTTTTTAAACTGTCAGGCAAACTCATGAGAATAAGAAATATTTGGATAAGTGCCATTATGGTGACCATTTTTGGTTTTTTTTATTCATTGTTATAAAGAAATAAATGAAAAAGTGAATCTTTTCATATCGGTAATTGGTTTAAAATAGTGATATTAAAAATGATTTACTGACCAATTCGGAGTTCATATTCAAGTAAGTGGAGAAGAAAGGAAAACAAGATTTTAATCTTCTCCACTTATTTAAATATAAAATAGTGATGGACATTTTCGATTTTTTATCTAAGTTCAAAACAAAGTTAATTCTCTAATTTTTAAGAAAAAGCCAAAAGCCCAAAAAAATTAAAGATTTTTTTTCTGCTTCGGAAAAATGGGGTTTGACGGCATCCGGGTGAAACCTCCAAAGTCTAAAAAAACCGAATTTTTCAGATATTCCAGAAAAAATTGTTCTTGAGTAACAAGTTATTCACTTTCATCTTCTCAATACCTGGGTATGACAGTGGGCTCATCAGTTAGATGCTGTCATACCCTTACTAAGACGCAAAATTTTGGTCCATGAATACAGACACTTATAAAAATCACAACCTGAATAGACTGTGAATTTTAATATTTTAGGGGAACATGTGCCCACGTTCTGTAACTTAGTCGAGAACTTCTCGCATCGAAAAATTGTGAAACAAAAATTCCATACGTTTCTCTATTTGGAAAAATAACCTGTGTCTGTATCTCGATGTGAGAATCAACCCTATAAATTTTTTATTCCATTGGAATTATTGGAAACTGTCAAAAAAAGGGAAAATATTTTTACATTTGGCCATCAAAGGTTATATAGACATAGTTTTACCAAAATATCCCCAGGCTCGGTAGTCCGAAGGTATAGCAGTCGGTCACCGAGTGGAGGGTACCGAGTTCAAGTCACGGTTGGGTCATGAAATTTCTTCTTTTTTTTTTCTTTAATATTCTTTTTTTTTATTTTAAAAATTTAAATGATACAAAAATAAATAACCGTGAACACTTTTTCAGAAGTAACATCTCAGATTTAATGCAAGATTATCAATTTTTTTCAAATATCTTACTTTCTCCCATCCTTTTTGCTTGTGAGTAATTTTGGCAGTTCAATCGAGAAATTATCTCGATAATTTTCTTACAGACACAGTTTTATTCACATTTTTCCAGTCTGTCGAGCATTTTCATTTAGAAATGTTTCAAGGCGAGAAAATTTTGTTTATAGAAACAAACGAATGTGAGAAAATGATTTTTGTGTCGATTCACATTATTTTTGTTCCGATTTGCGTGTTTCATGCGAGTAATTTCTCGATGCGAGAGTTACAGAACGTAGGCAATGGTTACATTCTTGCACCTTAAAACAATTGCCCGTGGTCAGGCTAATAAGTAAACAAAGTGAAAAAAATAATGAAAATTATTTTTATTTTTAAGCGGAGTGATTGAATATAATTCAATTAAAAAGTTAATAACTTTTTATTATTAAAAAGTTAAAGTGGCCTCAACTCCATATGCGTTTCGCCCAGGTATGACAGTGGGCTCATCAGTTAGATGCTGTCATACCCTTAGGTTAGGTTAGGTTGTATGGGCTGACAGTTGATTTTGTTACCGTCACACTTAGATCAATGTAGATCCCTTGTGATACCCTGAAGTATTGTAACTTCATGAAAAAGTGTTAACCTATGAATGCTATGGTTGTTCAAGCCATTCAGAGGATTTGACAAATTTCGGTAGGCTATTGCCTGAGAGTTCCGATAGTTCTTCTAATTCGTTAAAGAAGTAACTTCCTAAGAATTTTTTCCTAGTGCGACAGAGTGCTGGGCAGTGACAGAGGAAGTGAACAGTGTTTTCCTGTTCGTCCTCATTTCCGCAGCCTCTGCATAGATCATCCGTACTAAGCCCCATTTTCTTTTTGTGGTATCCTAGTAGGTTATGACCCGTTAGGACGCCTATTAGGGATCTTAAGGACGGCTTACTAAGTAGTAAGATCTTATTTGATTTTTTCTTGTCGAAGTTCGGCCATAGTTTCCTGGTGTGACCGCAGGATTCTAGGAGGTTCCATCTATCATTGGTTTTTTGAGAAATCTTGTTGACGATATTTCGCTTTATTTCACATTGTGGGATTCTGATGTTATGGTCTATGAGAGAGGGATCAAGAACTGAGCCCTCCCTTGCAAGCTCATCCGCTTTTTCGTTGCCGAACACATCACTGTGGCCGGGAACCCAGCAGAGTCTTACATTATGCTGCATAGCAAGAACCCTAAGCTCTTCGCGACAGCAAGAAACAAGCTTTGACTTGATTAAGGTGGCAGAAATCGCTTTTATTGCTGCTTGGCTATCAATGAAAAAGGTGATGTCAGCAGGTGATATCGCCATCATGGATATTTGTTTAGCAGCATTTTTCACTGCCAATATCTCGGCTTGGAAGACACTGCTGTGATCGGGGAGCCTGAAGGAACTGGCAAGGTTAAGGTTTTGTGAGTAAAAACCTGCACCAACCCCAGTGTTCATTTTCGAACCATCAGTAAAGATGGCGATAGTCGACTCATTTGAGAAAGGTACACTGTTTTCCCAACTTGTCTGTTAGGAAAACTGACATTAAAAGACTTGTTGAAGTCTAAGTAAGGGGTCATGTAATCTGTACTTACGTTGTTGCCAACGTAGTTAGAAAGGATCGTAGTATGGCCGTTTTGACTAGTATTCCAAATGTTAGTTTGACTGAGTCGTAGGGCGCTGTTCGCTGCTAGTTCTTGTACAAATAGATCTAAGGGAGTGAGATTAAGGATTGCTTCCAGACCTGCGGTTGGAGTGGACCTCATCACCCCCGTAGTGCTAATGCATGCTGCTCTTTGTACTTTGGTTAGGGTCTTCAAGTTCGTGGATTTCTCCAGAGCTTGCCACCAGCCATAAGTCAGAATGGGTCTGACAATGGCGGTATACATCCACATGATTATTTTGGGATTTGGTCCCCAGTTTCTGCCAAGAATTCTATTGCATGAGTAAAGTGCAAACGTGGCTTTCTTATATCTTTCTTGAATGTTTGGACCCTAGTTAAGTTTCTTATCCAAGATCACTCCGAGATATTTCGCTTTATCCGAAATTTTAAGTGGGGTGCCATCAATTTTTGGCACTTCAAAAGGAGGAATTTTCCTTCTGTTTGTGAAAAGTACCAGTTCTGTTTTTAGTTACTGACCTTGGATAATGCGCTTTCTAATTGTTCGCTTACAGTGGTTAGGTATTTACCTGTCGCTAGAAGAGCTAGATCGTCCGCGTAGGCTATAACCTTGACACCGCTGTTATTCAGTTTGATGAGAATCTCATTCATCACCAAAATCCAAAGAAGAGGTGATAGAATACCCTCTAGATGCGTACATTTTTATATGTGACCCACCTAATTCACTATTTATTTGTCTGTTTTTCAACATGCACACGATCCATTTTATGACCGTGTCTTCTATTTTAAGATCAGTGAGTGCTTTTTCAATTGCACTGTTATGAACATTATTGAATGCTCCTTCTATGTCTAGAAATGCTGCGAGGGTATATTCTTTAACCACAAGTGACTTTTCTATTGTTCTGACTGCACAGTGTAAAGCTGTCTCTACACTTCTACCTTTTGTGTATGCATGCTGAAAGGGTGATATAGTCTCCGGTCTCAAATAACTGCGGATATGTATATCGATTAACCTTTCAAGTGTCTTGCGTGTAAAAGAAGTTAGACTGATAGGTCTGAAATCTTTGGGTTCTGTATAAATGGATTTACCAGCTTTTGGTATAAAGACAACTTTTACTTCACGCCATGTTTTAGGGACATATCCCAATTGTAGGCTATTTTGGAATATTGTGATCAGGTATGGAATAATGAATTCACTACTTTTTTGCAGCATCAAGGGGAAGACGCCATCTAGGCCTGGAGATTTATAAGGAGAGAAGGAGTTGATGGCCCAGGTCAACTTTTCTTTCGTAATAATTTCTCTAGGAATTTCACATATTGAGTGGAAAGAGTTTGTAGAATCATTTTCCAATTCAGAGTTACAACCTGGGAAATGGGCTTCCACCAGGAGTTTTAGACTGTCTTGACAGGATTCTGTCCATCGATTATCAGGCCCTTTTAGGGACCCTATAGAGGTATTCGTCTTGGAGAGTATTCTCCTTAGTCTCGCCGAATGGTTAGTACATTCGATAGTGCTACAGAAGTTTCTCCAGGAGCTACGTTTGGCTCGTTGAGTTTCTGTCTTGAACTTTCTCTGACTGGTTTTGTAAGATTCCCAGTCACTTTCTGCTCTAGTGCGTTTAGCACTGTTGAACAGTTTTCTTGTTTCTTTTCTTATGCTAGTGAGCTCAACAGTCCACCAGGGTGGTTTGTTGTTTTTCTTCGCCGCGGTAATGAGAGGACAGCTTTTGTCCAATGCATCGCGTAGAATTCCTGTGAATTCCTCTGTCAGTTTATCAAGACCATTTGTGTTTAGGTTATTGTCAATGTTTATGTTCTTAAGTCAAAGGCGTTGACTCAAGAAAATTCTTAAATGTTCTTGTTTTCAAAAGGAGATTAGAGCAAGAACAATTAAATTATTTTAAATTGAACCAAGTTGTGGTTCAATGCAAAAAATGAAAGACAGTTGAGTTTTCTATAACGTTATAAATTTTAATGTTGAGGAACTAATTGTAGTGTATTCAAATAATGATGGTTAGCAATTAAATTCAAAATGTAAAAGATCCTACCATGAAGCTTCTATCCATGTCATACTGTATTTCTTTACATAAAAAATACAGCTGATTTTACGGATTTAATATAAAAAGTTCAGCAACCCTAAGTAGGGGAAATAGTTCATTTGAATCATATTAAATTTACTTTTCGGAGTTCTATACACATGAATGCAATTCTTCTTATTTTCCTTTTAAACATATTCTAAAATAAAAGAGATGCCATTAATAAAGTTATCGTTAAGTTTTTGCATTACAATTTAGCATTATAATTTTGTGGGTTAAAGTGAGAAAGCTATACTTATGAATTTCATATTTTACAGTTTCTTTTAGTTTTCGTTTTCTTTTCTCGAGCTTCGGTTGTTTGGAAAGTTTTCTTTAAATTGTTATAAATTTTTTAATTTGTAAAAATACCTTGGATTAACAATTAATAGTTAATTAATGCAATTATTATATAAATTTGCATATTAATTGTTAATCTAGTGTATTAAGCAAAAGTCTTCATTTTAGTGTAATTTTATGTTGATGACGTCACATGTCTTCTTGTTGCATTGATGACGTCTGTTTCTCTCGAGCGTGATATTTCGTTTCTGTGACGTGTGAATGGTTCTTTTTTATGTTGAACGCCAACATCCTCCACCCCCGCGGGAAAGTAAGGCATAGTGTGTGAGTGTTTTGTGGCCAAAGTGTGTTGATTGATTTGAGGCGAAATTATCTTAATTTGGCAGACGTCTTTTGTTGTTGTCATCATAAATCGCCATCATCATCATTTGGGCTATGTCCATGGTTCATAGCAGGTGTGTTACCAAAAATAAAAATAAATTAGAAAAAGAATTAGTTTTTTTAAGAAACCCAAAAAAATTAATTTAAAATTCAAAATTTATTTATCTGCTTCGGCACCTCCCACCACCCACAGGTGCTTTGGATTCTTCTTCCTTTGGATTATATTTCGTACCTGTTGGTTTAGAGAGGGTAAGTTCATTGGTTGGTACATGCAAAATGATTAAGAAAGTTTGTTTGTTTTTTTTTGTTTTTTTTGTTTTTTTTTTTTTTTAAGGGGTTGATATGGGCGTTAAGATGATTTGTTCATTTATTAAAATTATATTTAATTCAGGGATATGGGCATTACACTCAGGGAATGATATGGGCATTTCACTCAGGGAATGATATGGGCTTTAATTAATGTTGTTTTATGAAAGCAATATTTTGATTAAATTAGATTTATTAGTTAGTTTTATTTATTACTGTTTGACGGATCACATATTGGTAGTCGTGATAGTTTTGATATTGGTCGTTTTAAAATAGAGTTTTTTGTTTTTATTGTCACTACGCGTGTAAAACCATCTGCGCCGGGATGTAATTCGATTACTCTTGCAAGTAACCATGCTGATGGTGGAAGATTATCTTCCTTCACGAGAACAATATCTCCAACCTTGAGGTTCTCTTTTGGGTTGAGCCATTTTGGACGTTGCTGCAGGTGATGCAAGTATGATGAGCTCCATTGCTTCCAAAATTCCTGCTTGAGACGTTGTAGGTATTTCCATTTGTTGAGAGCATTGATGTTGTGTTCCATAAGGTTCCTCTCAGGAAGGGTGCAGAGTGGGGCTCCAATAAGAAAATGCCCAGGTGTGAGCACTGACAGGTCGTCTGGATCTGAACTCATTGGGCAAAGTGGTCTGGAGTTGAGGCAGGCTTCAATTTGAGCCAGAAGTGTAGTGTGTTCTTCAAAGGTGAGTTTAGAGCAGCCAATAGTTCGTTTGAGGTGAAACTTAATTGACTTCACTCCTGCCTCCCAGAGTCCTCCAAAATGTGGTGATGATGGAGGATTGAAATGCCATTTCGTGTTTTGAGCAGCAAGAGCTTCACTTACTTCTGAAGACCACTCAGATGAAATGAACTTGCTATCTTTTCGCATCTCGTTGTTTGCTCCCTTAAAGTTTGTTCCGCAGTCGCTAAACATATTTGCACAACTTCCTCGTCGGGCAACAAACCTTCTAAATGCTGCTATAAAGGCAACCGAGCTTAAGTCGCTGACCAGCTCTATATGAATGGCCTTAGTAGACATACAGACGAAGACGGCTATATAGCCCTTTGAAAATTTATTGCATTTACCCTTCCACATCTTTATTTCAATTGGTCCAGCATAGTCAACTCCTGTATTTGTAAATGGTCTGGATGCAATCACTCTCTCTGCAGGTAGGCTACCCATAAGCTGCTCTTGCACCTTCGCGTTGTATCGATGACATCGAACGCAATGATAAATGACGGATTTAATTGTCCTTTTAACATTTGTAATCCAATATAAATTTCTTATTGTGGCCATCATAATTTGTTGACCGCCATGCAGTGTACTTTGATGAATGTCCGATATCAAGAGCTTAACAAAGGGATGGGAGTTTTTTAGTATTACAGGGTGTTGCTGATTGAAACTTAGTGTTGAGTTTGTTAGCCTTCCACCTACTCGTAACATACCATCACTAGCGATAAAAGGGTTAAGACTTCGAATGTGGCTACTCTTTGGTATAGATTTTTTGTTTTCTAAACTAGATATTTCTTCAGGGAAGCATTCTTTTTGAACAAACCTAATTATTTGATTTTGAGTTGAAATTAATTCATCTGATTGTAAAGGATGTGTAACAAGTGATTTTCTGCTGTCTTTGTGTAGTAGATTATAAAAATATCTGCGCCATATTGCAACACTTCGTACAAGACGTTTAAGAGTTGAGTATTTGTCTATAATTGGGTTTATGTTTAAAAGATAACTGAAAACTACATTACCAATGTTTGACGGTGAGATATTAACGTTTTCTTGATAAGAAAATGGTATTGTCATAGAACATAAATTAGTTCTTTTTGTTTCGAGGTCAGTTTCAATAGGTATTACGTTCTTACGCTCATCTTTGACAAAATTTTTCAGAAATGGTGGCCCATGCCACCACATTTCACTATCAATAACATCTTTAGGCGATAGTCCTCTTGAGACAATGTCAGCGGGGTTTTCCTTGCCATTTACGTGATGCCATATAGTTGTTTCAGTGAGAGACTGAATTTCAGCTACTCGATTCGCGACAAATGTCGTTCTTAATGATGGGCTTCCTCTGATCCATGCTAAGGTGATCATAGAGTCAGACCAAGCAGAGATGTCTACAGTTTCAAGTTGCATAGATCTTGAAATACGATGAATGAGCTTTGCAAGCAGAAGTGCTGCACACAGTTCCAATCTAGGCAGTGATATACTTTTAATGGGAGCTACTCTGGTTTTCGATGCTATAAGATGAATAACCTCTTCTCCATCTTTAACAACTCTTGCGTATATAACTGCAGCATAGGCTTTCTCCGAAGCATCACAAAATCCATGTAGTTGAATCAAGGATGAATTTTCAAAGTTAATCCAGCGAGGTATTTGAATCTCTTCTAATTTCTTAAGATTGTTTCTTAGGTCAAGCCAACTTATTTTAAGTGCATCGGGTAAAGTTGAATCCCAAGATAACTCGTCGACCCATAGTTGTTGCATTAATAATTTTGCCTTAATGATGCAAGGCGCAATCCATCCTAATGGATCAAAAAGACGTGAGATGTCAGCCAGGACAGATCGTTTTGTATATTTATCAGTGTTGGGAAGATTAATCTTGAATGTGAAGACATCTTTCGCTGGATGCCATTGGATACCGAGTGTTTTTATAGAATCAGTAGAGTCAAAATCCATCGGTAGATTAACTTCTCTTTCAGTTTTAGGTATCTGAACCAAAATGTTTGACGAATTGCTTGCCCACTTACGCAAAGGAAATCCAGCTTGGTTTAAGACTGTCAGAACGTCTCTTTGTAACGTGGTTGCGTCCGCTTCGTTATCGGACCCATATAAAAAGTCATCAACGTAGAAACCTTCATTGATAGCCTTTGCTACATGAGGTTGAGTATTCTCAACATCCAAAGCGATTTGTTGTAGAGTACGCACTGCCAAATAGGGAGCAGAGGCTGTACCAAACGTGACAGTGTTGAGAGCAAATGTTTTTATTGGTTCAGTGTCACTATCTCTCCATAATATGAGTTGATATATGGTGTCTTTTGGAGCCATCCATATTTGTCTGTACATTTTGCTGATATCAGCTGCAAAGGCTATTTTGAATTTTCTCCATTGGGCTATTAAGTCGATTATATCCCTTTGAAGACGTGGACCGACCATCAAATGGTCGTTCAAAGATAAGCCAGTAGAAGTGGGACAAGAGGCATCAAAGACTACTCGGAGTTTTGTTGTCGTGGACTCCTTGAACACCGCATGATGGGGTAGGTAATAATGATTACCTTCAGTTATGGCAGTTACGGATGTCACTTCCTTCATATGTCCCATCGTCAGGTACTCATTTATGCAGCTGGAGTACTCATCCTTCAGTTTTTTGTTCATTGCCATTCGCTTTTCCAATTGAAAAAATCGCGCCATTGCTGCTCTTTTAGAGTCGCCAAGGATCGGTCGGATGTTGTTCTTAAAGGGAAGTTGTACTTCATACCTTCCATCTTCTTTCCTTTGAAAGGTTTCGTTGTAATGTTGTTGACATTTTTCTTCTTCCAACGTTAGTTTACGGTAATCAAGGTTTTCTTCTATCTCCCAAAAACGCCTTACTTCCGCCATGATGGCGTTGAAGTGATTCTGAACAGTTTGTTTAGTTTGTTGGCCTTCAGATCTGAACGATCCAGTTAAAATCCATCCTAACTCGGTTTGTTGTGCAACCGGAGACCCAATTTTTTCCTTTACAAGCCCTTCCAAAATGATAGATGCGTAGACATCTGCTCCAAGCAAGAGATCGATCTTCCCAGGGATAGAAAACCAAGGATCGGCCAGTGACAAGTTATCGAGATGGATCCAATCAGATGAGTCAACTTCCTGTGTTGGTACCAAAGTTGTTAGTTGGGACAAAACAAAGGCTTGAATTTCAAGGGAAAATAATGGATTTGTCATAGAGTATATGGTGAGGTCAACCTTGGACTTGGAGGTGCCTGTCAAGGTTTGACCTAACCCGGTAACGTTGACCAATGTTTTTTCTTTTTTTAGTTTAAGGAGCTGTGTGACATTTTCTGTTACAAAGCTAATTTCAGAGCCAGGGTCGATTAGTGCTCTCAGAACATGAGCTGTTCCATTGGGAGCGAAAACCTTAACTCGTGCTGTTGCCAGCAATCCCTTCGAACGTATATTGTTAAAAAAGGTACGAGCAGTTTGTGGATTTGTTGAATTCTCTTGTTCGCTGCTTTGAAGAGAAAAATGATCAGGATTTTGCACTAAATTAACGTTATAGTTTTCGTAATTATTGCCTTGTCTTCTAAACTGATTTTGATGGTGGGCTGAGTTGTTATTTTGTCTTTGAGATGATGTACTCGGTAGATTCGTATTGTTTCTATTTTGTTGCGTTTCTATGTGTAACATAGTGTGGTGCTTTAATCCACATTTGATGCAGCGATTACTGCTGCTGCACGTGGATGAATGGTGGTCATATCCTAAGCAGTTTGAACAAATCGAATTTCGCTTCATGGCTTCAATACGTGCTTTCACACCCATATTCGAAAACTGTCTACAGAATCGTATTCCGTGGTCGGCCTTGCACAGGCGGCAAGAAAATTGCTTATTCGTATGAAACGACCCCGATGGTTTTCTGAACGACGACGTGTTTGAAGCTGGATGTTTAAATTCCTTATCGTCATAAATTTGTTCTAACGAACTGAATCGTGCCTGTAAGAAGGCTGCAAAAGTTTTCCAATCTGGAAGAACCTTTGATGTCCCCAAACGAAATTCCCATTCTTTTTGAGTTTGAAGAGGGAGTTTTTGGTACACCACATAAATTAAAATGCAGTCCCAAGCATCAACTTTAATGTTCAAATTTGCAAGTGCATGAATACATGATGTCGTTACATCATGCAAGGACTTTAGACCCGACGCCGATTCGTGTGTGTGTTTTTGCTGCTCCATTAATCTTCTGATTTGAGCATTAACAAGTTTTCGCGTATTTTTATACCTATCAACTAAAATTTCCCAGGCAGAGCTATATGATTTGCCTTCGATTGGGAGATGACTTATTAGTTCTAAAGGTGTTTTTGCTAGCGAAGACAGTAAGTATTGCAGTTTCTGTATATCTGAGAGATCTACGTTATGGTGAACCATACTCTCAAACATGTTTTGAAATGCAAACCAATCCTCATAGTCACCAGAGAATGGTTTAATTTCAATTCGTTTTAGTTTTATTTCACACACGGAAGATTTGGTGGTATTGTTTAACCGAGAAGTGTCAAAATAAGTGTTTTCACGTTCAGGGCAGATTTCATCGAGTAAATCTTGTAATTTGCCATTAAAGTCAAAATAAATCAGTTTAATTTTTGTAAAGGTTTCACTTTCAAGATACTTTTCTTTTGCTGGGTCAGCAGAGTTATTAACAATGGACGTGTGGTCCTTCTTTGCTAGCTTGAAAGTATTTTCAACCTCTACCAGCCACGTGTTCATGAAACCTTTTGAAGATCGCGCCGCGGTATCCTTTCCTATTTTTTCACAGAATTGTTCATAGTCATTTTGAAACTCTTTAAGTCTTAGTTCTTGAGTTTCTATTATCTTTCCTAGCTTAGACATCGCAAGAAACTAGTTGCACTTAAGGCTTTGTTTTTATTTAAGGAGAATAAAATCACTTTAAATGTATATATATTTGCATAAAAAAAAAATATGTAGTTTATAATTATGTAGTTGTATGAAGTTTTTATTTAAATTGTTCAAATATTAATGTTTTTAAAGGATTTTATGTAATTACCACCTTTTCACAAACGGTTAAGGCACGTGTTACCGTTAGTATGAAAATCCAATGCACAATAATTTCCAGATAGAAGAGAATTCCTCCTTTTAGTTAAAGTCCAATATATTCCAATTTTGTAATTTTATGTTGAAAAGCCGTCGGCAAAACAAGGTACGATATAATGGCTTTTAATGTCCAGTTTTCCAAGCCTCGTGGTTGTAACACACACTTTATATGTACTTTACTTTAATACTTTAAAAATAAAAAATCGCGCTTTTCTTTTAAAAAGGCTCGAAGGACCATGTTCTTAAGTCAAAGGCGTTGACTCAAGAAAATTCTTAAATGTTCTTGTTTTCAAAAGGAGATTAGAGCAAGAACAATTAAATTATTTTAAATTGAACCAAGTTGTGGTTCCGGCTCGAAGGACCATGTTCTTAAGTCAAAGGCGTTGACTCAAGAAAATTCTTAAATGTTCTTGTTTTCAAAAGGAGATTAGAGCAAGAACAATTAAATTATTTTAAATTGAACCAAGTTGTGGTTCAATGCAAAAAATGAAAGACAGTTGAGTTTTCTATAACGTTATAAATTTTAATGTTGAGGAACTAATTGTAGTGTATTCAAATAATGATGGTTAGCAATTAAATTCAAAATGTAAAAGATCCTACCATGAAGCTTCTATCCATGTCATACTGTATTTCTTTACATAAACAATACAGCTGATTTTACGGATTTAATATAAAAAGTTCAGCAACCCTAAGTAGGGGAAATAGTTCATTTGAATCATATTAAATTTACTTTTCGGAGTTCTATACACATGAATGCAATTCTTCTTATTTTCCTTTTAAACATATTCTAAAATAAAAGAGATGCCATTAATAAAGTTATCGTTAAGTTTTTGCATTACAATTTAGCATTATAATTTTGTGGGTTAAAGTGAGAAAGCTATACTTATGAATTTCATATTTTACAGTTTCTTTTAGTTTTCGTTTTCTTTTCTCGAGCTTCGGTTGTTTGGAAAGTTTTCTTTAAATTGTTATAAATTTTTTAATTTGTAAAAATACCTTGGATTAACAATTAATAGTTAATTAATGCAATTATTATATAAATTTGCATATTAATTGTTAATCTAGTGTATTAAGCAAAAGTCTTCATTTTAGTGTAATTTTATGTTGATGACTTCACATGTCTTCTTGTTGCATTGATGACGTCTGTTTCTCTCGAGCGTGATATTTCGTTTCTGTGACGTGTGAATGGTTCTTTTTTATGTTGAACGCCAACAGTTTATGTGACTAATGTTTTTTACTATTTCCCTGTTGAAGACATGCCAATCGGTACGCCTATTATTCCTAAAAGGCTTAATGTGCCGGGCAACATCAGGGACATAGAATTCTATAAGCCGATGGTCGGAAAAAGAGATTTCATCTAAAACCTTCCATTGTTCTAATTGGCAAGTAACTGAATTACTCGTCAAGGTAATATCAAGAACTTCTTCCCGTGTTTTTGTAACAAAGGTAGGGGTGTTGCCTCTATTAGCTACGAGCAAGTTTTTTTCGATAATAAATTCAAAAAGGGACTCGCCCCTGGTATTAGTATCAGTGCTTCCCCATTGCACATGGTGTGAGTTAGAATCACAACCTAAAATAATATCAAATTTATTCTTACTTGCAAAAGATACCAACGTTTCAGTGATATCTGCTGGTGGTCCTTCTGTACCGTCCAAGAGGATGAGCATTGGGAGCCCATCACGCTCCAATTTTACCGTAGTCTGGTCATTGTTGCTGTAAGTAGTTAGAAGAAAAAGATTAAACTGTTTCTTAGCTACTATGCATGTTCTAGGGTTACTATTTTGACTGTCAAGATTTGACTTGTACAGCAGTAGTTCTTTAGATTGTAGACCCTTGATATTCCCTCTTACAACCCAGGGTTCCTGTATCAGGGCTACGTCGTATTGTCTACTCTCCATGAGGTAGACAAGGTTAGCAGTTGCGGCTTTACTATGATGAAGATTGATTTGTAAGATTTTCAATTCCATTTATATAATAAAGTTTAATGCCCGTCGTACACTAGGCTTTCAACGCACTCAACGCGAATTTAACAAATTAATTATAAAAAAACGACGCCACTATACGTATACTTTTTAATTAATTCGTTTAGTAGCGATCACCAACTATCTAAAACTTTTTGTTTGAATATAATTGAAAGCACCATTAATTAGAATTTAAGGTTTTAAATTCACGTTGAGTGCGTTGAAAGCCTAGTGTACGACGGGCATAAGTTCAACGCATTACTAACCTGTTTTCTCTCGTTGCGAATCAATCTAAGTTTGCACCTAGTGATCCCAACGCGTACCTTAAAGTCAGCCTTCCTCAGGAGTGGTAAAGATTTGTGACTCAATCTCACCACCACTTCGGTGCCATCATTCGTTCTTTCACACTTGACCCATTCCCATTCTCTGCTCAAGAGATCACTATTCAGGGATAGGATGTATCTCTCAAGCCGTTAGCTGGGAAGGGTCGGGCCTTTGACCAACAGCCTTCCGAGAGGTCTGTTGAGATCTTTTATCTCCTTTACGTCGATGAGACGTAGTTCGGCGCCTTGCCATGGAGCTGATGTTTTCTGCAAGAACTCCCGAAGCCATTCGAGAGTCACGTCATTCTCACAGCACATCACCTTGAAACCATGGACAGTCTTAAGGTTACCGAAGAGTGGAACCGTCCAGCTCTTGACGATAGCCTCATTGACTTGCTCCAGGATTCTTAGTTCAAGGAGATGCCATTCGTCTTCAGTCAGTTTACGTGTAGGCTTACCATACTAAGACGCAAAATTTTGGTCCATGAATACAGACACTTATAAAAATCACAACCTGAATAGACTGTGAAATTTAATATTTTAGGGGAACATGGTTACATTCTTGCACCTAAAAACAATTGCCCGTGGTCAGGCTAATAAGTAAACAAAGTGAAAAAAATAATGAAAATTATTTTTATTTTTAAGCGGAGTGATTGAATATAATTCAATTAAAAAGTTAATAACTTTTTATTATTAAAAAGTTAAAGTGACCTCAACTCCATATGCGTTTCGCCCAGGTATGACAGTGGGCTCATCAGTTAGATGCTGTCATACCCTTACTAAGACGCAAAATTTTGGTCCATGAATACAGACACTTATAAAAATCACAACCTGAATAGACTGTGAATTTTAATATTTTAGGGGAACATGGTTACATTCTTGCACCTAAAAACAATTGCCCGTGGTCAGGCTAATAAGTAAACAAAGTGAAAAAAATAATGAAAATTATTTTTATTTTTAAGCGGAGTGATTGAATATAATTCAATTTAAAAGTTAATAACTTTTTATTATTAAAAAGTTAAAGTGACCTCAACTCCATATGCGTTTCGCCCAGGTATGACAGTGGGCTCATCAGTTAGATGCTGTCATACCCTTACTAAGACGCAAAATTTTGGTCCATGAATACAGACACTTATAAAAATCACAACCTGAATAGACTGTGAATTTTAATATTTTAGGGGAACATGGTTACATTCTTGCACCTAAAAACAATTGCCCGTGGTCAGGCTAATAAGTAAACAAAGTGAAAAAAAAATAATGAAAATTATTTTTATTTTTAAGCGGAGTGATTGAATATAATTCAATTAAAAAGTTAATAACTTTTTATTATTAAAAAGTTAAAGTGACCTCAACTCCATATGCGTTTCGCCCAGGTATGACAGTGGGCTCATCAGTTAGATGCTGTCATACCCTTACTAAGACGCAAAATGTTGGTCCATGAATACAGACACTTATAAAAATCACAACCTGAATAGACTGTGAATTTTAATATTTTAGGGGAACATGGTTACATTCTTGCACCTAAAAACAATTGCCCGTGGTCAGGCTAATAAGTAAACAAAGTGAAAAAAATAATGAAAATTATTTTTATTTTTAAGCGGAGTGATTGAATATAATTCAATTAAAAAGTTAATAACTTTTTATTATTAAAAAGTTAAAGTGACCTCAACTCCATATGCGTTTCGCCCAGGTATGACAGTGGGCTCATCAGTTAGATGCTGTCATACCCAGAGATACCCAAAGGAGATGGGAAACTTTCGTACGTTTTACCCCCCAAAACCCATTTGTTTATTTCGTGTTGTTGTAATCTCTTTTGTATTCGTGAATAAATGTGAAAAACACACATAGTGTAGCCACGGTGTTTTTACGCACACCTAAGCAAAAATCTACGATTTTTCACGTATACTTAGCCGAAAATGTATATTTTTTCACGCATACTTATCCAAAAATGTCTAAAGCAGCTTGTAGGCAAACCCGTATGACGTCAGAAGTTTCTCATCTCTTTTGGGTATCTCTGGTCATACCCTTACTAAGACGCAAAATTTTGGTCCATGAATACAGACACTTATAAAAATCACATCCTGAATAGACTGTGAATTTTAATATTTTAGGGGAACATGGTTACATTCTTGCACCTAAAAACAATTGCCCGTGGTCAGGCTAATAAGTAAACAAAGTGAAAAAAATAATGAAAATTATTTTTATTTTTAAGCGGAGTGATTGAATATAATTCAATTAAAAAGTTAATAACTTTTTATTATTAAAAAGTTAAAGTGACCTCAACTCCATATGCGTTTCGCCCAGGTATGACAGTGGGTTCATCAGTTAGATGCTGTCATACCCTTACTAAGACGCAAAATTTTGGTCCATGAATACAGACACTTATAAAAATCACAACCTGAATAGACTGTGAATTTTAATATTTTAGGGGAACATGGTTACATTCTTGCACCTAAAAACAATTGCCCGTGGTCAGGCTAATAAGTAAACAAAGTGAAAAAAATAATGAAAATTATTTTTATTTTTAAGCGGAGTGATTGAATATAATTCAATTAAAAAGTTAATAACTTTTTATTATTAAAAAGTTAAAGTGACCTCAACTCCATATGCGTTTCGCCCAGGTATGACAGTGGGCTCATCAGTTAGATGCTGTCATACCCTTACTAAGACGCAAAATGTTGGTCCATGAATACAGACACTTATAAAAATCACAACCTGAATAGACTGTGAATTTTAATATTTTAAATTTAATATTTAAATATTTACATGTGAAACCATGTTCCCCTGAAGCCACCTGTGCGATAACATGAGACAATTGTCAACGATGTCTCCCCCTCTGTGCCACGTAGTTATGTGTTATATGTGTTTCTGTTGTTCTTTCTTTCTTTGTCTTTCTCTCTGTTGTATTAATGTCTTGTGCTGTATCAGCAAAATGGACTAAGTTTCCGAAGCTGTAGTGTGTGTCTAGTCCGTAGATTTATCTTCGGATTAGATTAATATGTAATGTAATGTAAAAATAATTTTCATTATTTTTTTTTTCACTTTGTTTACTTATTAGCCTGACCACGGGCAATTGTTTTTAGGTGCAAGAATGTAACCATGTTCCCCTTAAATATTAAAATTCACAGTCTATTCAGGTTGTGATTTTTATAAGTGTCTGTATTCATGGACCAAAATTTTGCGTCTTAGTAAGGGTATGACAGCATCTAACTGATGAGCCCACTGTCATACCTGGGAGAAACGCATATGGAGTTGAGGTCACTTTAACTTTTTTATAATAAAAAGTTATTAACTTTTTAATTGAATTATATTCAATCACTTCGCTTAAAAATAAAAATAATTTTCATTATTTTTTTCACTTTGTTTTCTTCTCAATAATGACATGGTTTGACAATCAGTATATAATATTATGTAGTCTTTATTAAATAATTTTTTACAAGATAAAAAAAAAACAGAAAATAACCAAAAATAATAACTTTGAAAAAAAAAACACAAATGGTCACCATATTCTTTGAGATAGTGCAACTCATCAGGAAGTTAAATCGAAGCCCTTAGGAAGCTCTCGTTTCAACTAGTCCAAATTTGAAGCTCTTTTATTATATACCTGAGTAGCTCGATGGGTAATGTACCGGACTATCAATCAGGATGTACGAGGTTCAAATCCAGCAAAATGCATCAAGTAAGTAAGAAGTTTTTTTCTCAATACAATTGTGTTTGGAAATTTAATTTCAGAAGCAAAACTTGTCTGGATCGAAAACAAAGAAGAAAATGAAAAAATAAAATGTAATAGGTACATAAAAAAAATAAAATGAAAAAAAAATATGTTTTTTCTTTATTCTATTTGGGATATACCTCGTTTAGACTTTCAAAATCCTTCGACAAGTCTACTCAGATCTTCTAAATAAAAATAAAAGCCTGCAACAATAATACACATTTTAAAATTTCAAATGTTGGTTGTTTCTATAAGGCATTAAAGACATGTTATGAGTCTCTCCAATCAACTTGCATATGACTCTTCTAAGGCCTATCAAGCTTCTCGGGTGAGCCAGATGGGCTTCTCTATGGTCGTATACAAGCAATATTTCTAAAATCGAAACAGCTTCGTTAGACCATTGTGGAAGTAAAATTGTTAGTTGGGACAGAGGGTTAAGATTAATTGCATAAAATAAAAAAGAAATGAATAAAATAATAAAATGATAAAAATATACTCACAATTATTAATTTCACTTTAATTATTAATTTCACTTCCTTGACTCGCTTACTTACAGTTTTGTTAACGTTTCACTAATTTTGACGTTTAACAAATTTGTTCTTTTGTAAAATGGGGTTGCACTTGTCTCTATCATGTGGTGTTTTCCTTTTCGCACTTTTTCACCACGATCGAGAATCGATTCTCGTTCGACTTTTGTGTTCATACACAATAAGTTGCAAGTGTGTGAGTGCAACCCCGCTTTTCTCGGTCGGAGGGTCTTTTCTGGACTCCGTTTCCTTGCTTGAAGGGTTAAACTGTGTCGTTTCCGTGTCCGCGCCATCTATTTATACAAATATTTCGAAATTCGAGTATGTCTCCGAAGGTTCTCGTCTTTGCTTCTCGAAACTTCCTTTCAAGGAGGGGCGCTTCTTCATACACAGCGTCTCCACTGAGCAAACAGCTGCCCAGCCACACAACCGCAATCCAATCCACAAACAGAACAATTTTTTTCGCTGTGCAAATTATGTCATGTCGACTCATTTTATCTTTCGTGTACGTGTAAAGCCAGAACTATAATTGTCGGATAGTCGGATGCAAACGGAGGGGAACAGCGCTCGCAACCGCACTCGACGGATGAAAACTTGTGGAAAATACAAAGAAAACAACAACAATTGACAGTAGCTTCCGACTCCATCCTCCAATTATGGTTCTGGCTTAAGGTTTTCTCCTGATTGAACCCGCCCCTAGGTAAAATGACACGTTTTACTTCTACACGGAGAAAAATGAATCTAGTATTTTATACTCCATATGACTAGTAAGGTAATTAAAGTAAAAAGCCCTAGATTTTAAGTAAATTTTACCTTACGTATTGAACATTTCATGGATCCGTAAAGTAATTTTTATAAGCAAATTATTGGTTAACAAATTAAAGTAGTATATACCTTACGAGTAGCAATATTTTCTTTACGTAGAGTCAAATATACCTTCAACCAAAAAAGTGTATGAATCTTTTCACTTTAAGATTCTAGTAAAACATATTTTACAAATTTAACTATTCCATGAATTAATTTTACCTAACACTAAGGTAATGATAATACTGAATTTTAGGAATTTTCCCCAAAAGAGTTCAGAGCCCTCGGTACATAGAAAAAAAACTCTTAAAGCTGTCATTGAAAAGTGCGCCATTTGTTCACCATTTGTGTTGGATGTTTTTTTTTTTGTCAAAGCTTTAAGGTGGCGAGTGCGGGATAATTACATTAATTCAAAAAGAATTCGCAAACAATTGAATCAAATAAAGTCCATATCATTTTTATTGACGATATTTGTCTAAATAAAATTGTATGTATATTATATAAAGGAACACAAAACCTCCAAAAGTGCAAAAATAAGTCCATACTAAAAGGGTACTCTCACTGGAGTGAAGGAAAACGATATGTGATATTAAAAAAAAAGACCTTGCACCAAATTAAAAAAAAAAAAAAACGGTCCCCCAGTTTAGGCTGCAGCTTCATGTACAGATGGAAGTGACGAGCGTCGTCGTCGTGACGCACGGACGAACTTTATGATTTTTATGAATCCTAAATTACTTTTTTAGACTCCTCATGATAATATAATACAAAAAGATTAAATAAAATTTTTCGATAGGTATCTCGCTTCGTTTTCGAGATATAGATAGTTTTGATAAACAACTCCCAAAATGGATTGCTGGATGTCGGCTCTTCCCCATCTATTTTGTACATACATATGTACATATAATTAGATATAATATATCTGAAAATCAATAAGGCACTTGTAGAAATACATATTTTATAATTAAACTGGTTTTCATAGCAAAAATTAAGTGTCCTTGGAATCACGAATTTAGTTCCTCTAGATTGGCAAAATTGCACACTGTGCGACGCACAGTGTGGCCAATCACGAATCTAGCTGGACAAAATTTATAACTCGCGTTAAATCGACTTTTTTTCTAAACAGTTTTAAACAAATGAATGTGAATAGATAAAATTCTATAAAAAAGAAAAATTTTTTAAAAAGAAATCTATAATTTCAAAATAGTGATGAAGAAAATGCATTTTTGAATTTATGTTTCCGTAAACCTATTCTTATGGATATACTTAACTATTTTAAAAAACGCTTGAAAAATCTCAATAAATAAAAACTCTATTGCTATTCACGAAAAAAGAGAGGCAGAATAATTAGTTTTTATTAAGAAATAGAACTTTTACACTTGTTTTTGACAGGTGACATACATGATTTATTTTCTCAATATCATGCTTTAAATTAAAATTTTAGCAATGATTTTAATTAAATATGCTTCACAATCATAAAAAATGGCATCACCTCTTAAAATATCTGCAGATAATTTAAAAAAGTAACTCCTTTTTGTGCGATGCAAACTTGAAACATAAGGGCCTATTAAAAACAGCTGTGTTTATATTACCTTCGATGTTTTTCAAGCTAATAATTCTCTAAATTTCTTCGTGAACCTATTTCTGGCCTTTTACACTTGCTTGCTTTTTGCATTGAAATTCTTTAAAATGTTCCGACAGAAAAGCATCATTCATCAATGATAATGCCTCATTAGTTGAAAATTCCAGTGGTTTAGTGGTTCCAGAGGATCAGAACTTAATCTTTTATACATTTTGATCCTTCACTCAAAGAACATTTCGATAAATCCTTTCCGGTATTATTGGAATATGCTTTTTTAATTTTGCGGAGAGCGATTTTTCTGATTTTAACTATTTTCTAATGGATAGGTGAACTTAGGAGACTTTTAACCTTCCGTTTGTTATATTTTTCCCATTTTTAAACATTCTTTTCTACTTTTGTATCACTATCTACTGTTTTTGTTTATTTAGTTATCAGTTATCACATAAATATTGGTCAAGCAAAATGAAATTCATGTTTAAAGAGCGGTCTAAAGTGTCTTCCACCTTTTTTGTCTTTTTTTCGCTTAACTTGAAGCACAAAACTTTTATATATGTTTTTAATTTTTATTTATTGTCAAAAATGTTCCAAAGATGATACTTGCTCATTAAAAGATAAAAAAAACTGTCTTTTCGATCTTATTTGGCAGTTTTGACACATTTTTCGAAAATTTGTTTTTTTGAAAATCTTGACTTCATTTTGAAAAGTGAAAAAAGTTGTATGGCGGTCGAGAAAACGCGAGACATGTAAATAGCTAATCTTAATGACAACACTCCACAATACATTAATTAATTAATTTCAGACCGGAAAAATGCGGAAAAATTTACTTTACCTCTAATTGAAAAACAAAGATATTTTTTTTGCACTTCCTAGCCTTCTTACAGAATTTATTTTTTTTTTAAATGGTAATTAATAAATAAAAATTATAATACTTTACCTCCAAATGTAGATTAACAATTAAAAAAAAACAATTACAACAAAAAAACTACCACAGCGTTTTTAATCGTCAACCAAACTCAAGCGAAAAATAGAATACTTTGTATTACCTCCATCCAACTGTTGACAAGAACCAACTTTCAAGCTTAGCTTACGCTAATCCGAGATGAAAACAAAAAAACCAAACATGAATTACAGTTACCCATTGTATTGAGAAGCTCAACTCATGATTTAAAATCATGTGGCTAAACTTTTTTTTTTCTATTTTGTCCAGTCAGATTGGCGAATTACCACACTGTGCGACGCACCGAAACAAAAATCAAAAGTAATTCGAAGATAATTTCTGCGCCTTGCGTCTTCGTGTAGAAACAGACTTACATATCAACTTTTTTTTCAATTCATACAATTTTTTCCCTAGGCCTGTATCACTATTTTTTTCAAGGAAATTATCCATTTTTGCCTTGTCACGCACACAATTACAAAAAAAAAATTGCTCTTATTATGTTCTATCACTCCAGAAAAAGGAGTAAAAATTTAGAGTACTCCTTAATAGAGTAAAAGAAAACGACAACAATACTCCAGTCAAAGCGTCGGAAAAAAGGGCCTCACCTTGCGCAGAGAGGCACTGTCAGTTTTTATTTCATGGATCGATAGGGGTATATTTAAAAGGCTTAAACCCAATTTCTCATCACCTGATCATTCTTATTAGCGGAGTTATTCGCAAAAATGCATTTTTTGGGATATTTTACTTCTAAGCTAATATCTTTGCTCCAAATTGTCGTAGACCAAAAAATGAACATTCATTCTCTTCCTTATAATATTTTCTATTGTTGTATGTAATTTCACTGTATTTGAGTGAGTAAATACAAAATAGCAGCCATTTAAAGTCAAATTCTTGTTGTTAAAAAACACATTTTTGTCATTATTTCGAAAAAAGCTTATATCATGATTGACATTTTTCTAATCTATTTTGTAGCCCTATTCATCCTGCATTTTACAGAGAAAATCAGCTCTTTATCACCAAAGATGGCCGAGCAATTGATAAATGAACGCATGCAAAACCGGTGCGAAAACACCCAAAAATATCGTTTTTTGGGAATAACTCGGCTTCAGAGTGTCCTACGACAAAAAATAAAGCTATTAATTGTTTGTTACAACATTTTCTATCGATTTGGTGCACATTATTTCTGTTGAAACAAATAAAAAATAAGTAATATTAAGTCAAAGACGTTTTTTTGTTTAGCAAACTCTTGCCTTATTATTGGTGCAACGGTGCAAGTATTGGCTAAAAAAATAAATTACTGTTGTAGTCCTTTAAATTATCTACAATTAAAAAAAAAATTAGCTCTCTACGACCCACACGAGCCGAGTTATTATAATTTTAAGAAAGCATCATTCCGCAAGAAAATTTAAAAAAATTTCCCTTGTTTATAAGTCGAATAATAGTTCTCAGTGAGAGGGGTTGTTTTCATTGTTCTTGTTATAAGAGGATTTGTCTCATGTTTTTCGTTGGGCATTTGGAACTTTTTTAAAAAATTAATTTCTCGGCTCGTGTGACATGAATAGGGCTACAAAATAAATTAGAAAAATGTCAATCATGATATAAGCTTTTTTCGAAATAATGACAAAAATGTGTTTTTTAACAACAAAAATTTGACTTTAAATGGCTGCCATTTTGTATTTTACTCACTCAAATACAATGAAATTACATACAACGATAGAAAATATTATAAGGAAGAGAATGTATGTTTATTTTTTGGTCTACGATAATCTGGAGCAAAGATATCAGCTCAGAAGTAAAATATCCCAAAAAATGCATTTTTGCGAATAACTCCGCTAATAAGAATGATCAGGTGGTGAGACATTGTGTTTAAGCCTTTTAAATATACCTCTATCGATCCATGAAATAAAAACTGACAGTGCCTCTCTGCGCAAGGTCAAATGACGCTTTGACTGGAGTACAATTACAAAAAAAAATTACTCTCATTATGTTCTATCACTCCAGAAAAAGGTGTAAAAATTTAGAGTACTCCTTAATAGAGTGAAAGAAAACAACATAAATTTTTACTCCTTCTTCTGAAGTGATGGAAAATAATGAGTAATTTTTTTTTGTAATTGTGAATGTGACGAGACAAAAATGGCTCGATGATCATTTCCTTGAAAAAAAAAATAGTGTTAACAGGCGTACGGAAAAATTTGTATGAACTGAAAAAAAAGAAATTCGAAGTAGGTATTAGACTGATTCAAAAAAAATTTTTTTTTTGTTCAAAGCATTATCGAAAATATTGTTGAAAATGACGAAAAAAAAAAATACTGTGAGTTTCAGCACTTATTATTAACATTAAGTACATGGGAAAGATTGTGTTTTTGAGTTTGGAATTTTATAACTTTTTAATGATTCATCAAAAAGGCTAGATTTAATAATTTTCTTGTATAAAATTGAACGCTCTACAAAATTGCATTTATAAAATTTAAAAAAAAAACCGACGCGAAAAATTTATTAAAATAATTTTTAGTTGAAAAAAAGAATAATTCGAATTTATTGAAGAAATCTAATATGATAGTATAAGGGGCTTGAGAGTTATATAAAGGAACACAAAACCTCCAAAAGTGCAAAAATAAGTCCATACTAAAAGGGTACTCTCACTGGAGTGAAGGAAAACGATATAAGTGATATTAAAAAAAAGAACTTGCACCAAATTAAAAAAAAAAAACGGTCCCCCAGTTTAGGCTGCAGCTTCATGTACAGATGGAAGTGACGAGCGTCGTCGTCGTGACGCACGGACGGACTTTATGATGAAAAACACTTTTTTGAACTTCTCCATCATCGTAATGTTAGTTTTGATTAAAACCTCGAATTTTGTGACACAAAACCAATACGCTCCCTATAGAGAAATTAAAAAATCACCCGGCTAATGCAATATTTTATTCATAAGTTTTACAAATTTACAAGGAAATCTTGAAGATTTAAATCGCAAATATCAGGACATTAAATAATAGTGTGGTAAATTAAGATTTTATTCATTTACGACACATTGGGACCAACTAATATTCAAATTTAAAGCTCACTTTATATTTAAGTAATTATTTCATAATATGAATGCTATACATATACATAGAAAAAATTATACAATTGAACAAAACTAAATTTAAAACTGGACCCAAAAATAAAATAGTACAAATTGTATAATGTTTTGATAACCCAGTGGATTGATTCGCTTTTGTTACGAATATCCCTTTTGTGTTCAATTAGTCTCGTCTCCAATAATTTCCTTGTAATCCCAATGTAAGATCATATTGCACGGCTCCCCATCCTTGCCACTGCACCGTATAAGTTATGTTCAATTGACTTATTTTTTCTTTTATATGTACGTTATGTAAAGTGAAATTACTTATAAAATTTCAAATGAAAAACTATCCTTTTTCATTTACAAAATTTGAAAAAAAATCAATTAAAAATTGAATGGAATTATTCACACATTGTTAAAAAGTATTCTTTTAATGTTTCCTTATGTTTTGAGTCTTTTTTTTATTGTGTTTATATTGTTGTCTTGTCCATAAAATGTCTTGAGGAATTAATCAACTTTAAATAACTTGTATTGTATTTATTTATTTATATATTTAATTCCCGAACTTTTTATCTCCAAATACTCTTGAGTGTTTTTACCCTAAGTTAAATAATTGTCAAAACCAAAAACCCAAAAATTCCTTAAAAATAAAAAAAAAAACATGTTTGTATGTACGATTCCGCCCTAGCGAGGTAATTCATCCAAATCGGACAGTTTTTACCTGTCGGAACCACACCTCGAATCATATTTCGTATGAAATCGGAGAATTTCCTCTCCGACGGATTACCTCGCTAGGGCCGAATGTCAATGTAAATACAATCCGATAATAAAACAAGCAGTCTAACCGTAACAAGCTGTGCCACCCCTCCCCATTTTCAGATTGGATATAACAATTTGTGCTACCCGTTCCTTTTTCAGATTGGATATATTTTAAGTCTTTATTTGATTTACTTTTCAATATTTACTTTTATTTTTAAATATTGATTATAGTGCCAGATGTTGTCATTGACAAGTCGTAAGGGATAACAACTATAAATCGGGACAGTCCAATATATAAGAAATATAAATATAAATCACCTCAAACGCAATAAATGGATTTAAGAACTAAAAAAGTTGTATAATTATTTGTACTAGCCGACCCAGCCCTCGAAATTCGAGTGCCAATTTCTTTATTTTTTTTTTATTTGCAACAATTTTGAACACAATTATACCAAAATAGTTTCTTTATTTTTTATAGTATTTGTTGTTGTTTTCTTGTGATTAACTACACTTTTTACACAAGGATATATAATATACCTACTTTTTGATATATTTTAATCCTGATTTAGATATTGTTGAACTACGTTTTAACTACGCTCAACTACGTAAAAAAAGTATCGAAAAAGAAAATGCAAAGTGTAATCGCCTAAAGGGCATTGCGTTTGCACCTTACATTTCAATTCAATTCAACCTGTTTCATGTTCCATTCGTTCAAATTTCATCCGTCAATCATTCAACCTCCACCAACTTCACTCAAATTTGTCATTCACACTCAACGTTGCCACAAAGTGCCCGATCGGGCCATTTGGCCCCCTATCTTATATTTTGGCCCTTTGCCCGGGCCAATTAGAAATGGCCCACGAATCCAAGTTTAAGTAGATTCATCTTCATATGGTGCTTAGTAATAATTAAAAGGCTTTACAAAATTAAATATATATCATCGCTATGCATCGCAACTACAATGTGTATTCACCACACATAAATAGGTACCTATGTATACTGAATTAATTAATTTATCTCGTTTAGTAATATGATTTTTCTCACGTCAGTTATATTTATTTATTTTTAATAAGTGGCTCAAAGCTAAAACATGTCTGTGAAGTAAAAGTTTAAAATGTTCATCTGTGTTTTTTTTAAATTTATTTTGTAAACTAATAAGATTTAACAAATGTATGGCCAATAAAACCCTTTTAAATATTTATCGTTTTTTGTGTCCCATACAAAAACGTCATTTAAAATTTTAAAAGCCTGTTAAATGTTTATGAAATCGGCTATTAATGCTTTAAACAAATAAAAAAGAATAAATAAAATTTTTAATAAATTGCATTTTTATGTTTTTAGGAAAATTTTGTTAGTAAAATATTTGGCCCACAATTTTGTCAAATGGCCCTCAAAAAAATTCGAAATGGCCCTCTCTGCTTTTTTCTGCGCGGCAACGCTGTTCACACTTCATTTTTTTTTTCATTGCGATTGTGTGTTTGTCCTTTGACAACAATTTTTACACGTACGTCAAACTGAAATCAAAACAACTTCTGCAAAATAAAACCAGAGATTCCTTTGATCAATAATTTTGTTTATTTTCTTCGGTAATATAAATTCAATTAAATCAAAATCAATAAGAAATTGCAGATCTGAGTGAAGATGACGTAGAAGGTTAATTATTTTGGCCGTATGCTGTCGTTTTACAGAGAAAAAATATCCTGAAGACAATCACGGGATGAAAAGTCACAGTAATTTGACTTTTTCACAATATTTATGCCAGGGAAAATATATTTTGATCGCAAATTGTTTTTTTTTTTAATTTATTTTATATTTTTCCGCAATAAAAAAACGATATTCAATTAGAATTTACTTTTTATTTAAAGTTGGTGTTCTCAAATTCACAACACAAAGAAATCTTCCAGCTTGACGCTTGAGAAATGTCAAATCTTCCAAGTGTGTGTGCAAATCCATGTAAATTTCTCCAGGAAAATTTAAATGAATGCATTCAGATACTTATTAATGATAAAGATATGTTCACATTTATTAAAGGCGCGTTCAGGTGTAGATCTTCAAAGTATACAGTAGTAAAAAGGTAATGCGTGCCTAACAAACAATATCAATTCTATAGCTTTACAGAAGCTACATTAACACCTGTAAAGCTTTATAGAAGCAAATTTGTTAGTCGGGTGGTACTGTGTGGCAGTGAAATTTTAAGCAAAACATCTTTTTGAAAGTGAGAATTGACATTTTTTTATCTAACAAATCAATTCTTAAGGCTTTACCACACCAACTGCGTCGCAAGATAACGTTTTTTTTATGTTAACGCCATAACTACAATGACCTAAAAAGTGAAAAAGTGGAAAATTTACAAAATTGAATTTTTTCTATTTCTTTCTAGCGCTATTTGTTTTTGAATAATTTAAAAAAAAACTACAAAAATGGTTTTTGAAACCAAAAAATAAGCTTTCTGCATAATTATTTTTAATTTTGTGGTCGGAGAAACTGTCACAAAATGAGTTTGAAAATGTTCATTGGCCATTGTAGTTATACATACCTTTAAGTGACATAAAAAGTGAAAAAGTGGGAAATTTACATAAGTAAAAAAAAAATTATTTCTTTCAAGCTCCATTTGTTTTTGGAAAAAACTACAAAAATTGTTTTTTAAACCAAAAAATAAGCTTTCTGCATCATTATTTTTAATTTTTTGGTCGTAAAAACTAACACAAAATGAGTTTGAAAATTTTCACTTTTTGACTTTTTGCAAAAAGTGGCCGTTGTAGTTATACCTTTAACTACATTGGCTCAAAATGTGAAAAAGTACAAAAGTGATAATTTTCAAACGCATTTTTGTATGGTTTTTCGGGCTAGAAAATTAAAACAAAAAATGCGGAAAGCATATTTTTTTTTTTGTATAAAAACAATTTGTTAACTCTTTTTTGCAAAAAAAAATACGCTAGCGAGAAAAAAAAGTGAACATTTTCAAACTCATTTTTTGACAGTTTTTCTTACCTTAAGATTAAAAATAATGATGCAGAAAGCTTGTTTTTTGCTTTAATAAACAAAAACAAATAGCGCTAGAAAGAAACAAAAAAAATCTAAATTTGTAAATTTCCCTTTTTTTCACTTTTTAGGTTATTGTAGATAAGGACCAAAAAAGACGTTTTTGTTAGTTTTCCCTGAACCTCACAAGAAAAACGCTTTGCCATGCGGTGATAAAATATTAGTGACTTTTATTCAAAAATGTAAACGTCTAAAAGTGAAAACTTGGTAAAATGGTAAAGGAACTGTGAAAGTCAGTTATTACATGAAGCCTCAAGAGGCTTGACTCTTTTTTCGAATTTTCTTTTGATACAAAGCCACACAAAAAAAAAATAAAAGTTCTGACCTGGGGTTGCGACTAAGTTTTTCATATAGTTTTTCAGTTTTTGGGTCGCTGAAACCGAATCCGGAGTCCGTTTTGCCCAATCACGTCAGGCTTTCGAGATAACCTCAAAAAATGTCACGAGAACAAAAAAAAAAATTCTCTGATCTGGATGTGCGAATATGTTAATCATATAGTTTTTGCATCGCTGAAACCATATTCGAAGTCAATTTTGGCCTATCACGTCAGGTTTCTGAGATATCCTCAAAAAAATGTCAAAACCAAAAAAACTAAATTTCTTATCTGGGTTGCGTCTAGGTTTTTCATATAGTTTTATAGGGTTGCTTAAACTGGGTTGCTTAAACTGAATTTAAACTCTATTTTTCCGTATCACGTCAGGTTTTTGAGATATGTTCAAAAAATGTCAGATAAGAACTTTTTTTTTGAGTTTAGACATTTTTTGAGGATATTTCAAAAACCTGACGTGATAAGCCAAAATAGACTTCGGATTCGGTTTCAGCAACCCAAAAACTATATGAAAAATTTAGTCGCAACCCCAGATAAAAACTTTTGTTTTCTTGGTTTTGACATTTTTTTGAGGATATCCCAGAAACCTGACGTGATAGGGCGAAATTGACTTCGAATCTGGATTCAATGATCCAAAAACTATATGATTAACATATTCGCACATCCAGATCAGAGAAATTTTTTTTTTGTTTTCGTGACATTTTATGAGGTTATCTCGAAAACCTGACGGGATGGAGCAAAACGGACTTCGGGTTCGGTTTCAGCGACCCAAAAACTATATAAAAATGAAAAATTTAGTCGCAATCCCAGGTCAGAACTTTTATATTTTTTTGGGTGGCTGCCCTACTAACAATTTTGCTTCTATAATGCTTTAAAGAAGCAACAATTGCATCTGTAAAGCTTTATAGAACCAAAATTGTTTTTCGGGTGTGTAATCATTCTGTGAGGCGCGTGCTATTAGACGATGCATCTTGAGTCAAGGACTCAAATTTGACATTTATCTTTTGAATTAAAATGTGTTGTTGTTGTATTGCACCAAGAAGCAAAAAGAAATGTGAGGGAATGTTGAAAAAAGAAAAAGTGGAAAAAGAAACGTCAAAAAAGAGTCTCGGACTCACGACCCACGGCTCTCCGGTCGGATAATTTTTTCTTTCATCTTTTTTCTCTTTTGCACTCATTATGTTAAAAAAGAGTCGCGCCTCTTGAGGCTTCATGTAATTGCTGACAAATTCTTATGTTCTTTCAAGAGAGAAAAGGACGAAAATAGATTTCATTGGTATCAAAAGTGTTTACAAAAGATTGAACCTTAGTAATAGACTCGATTTTAATAGAATTCGATTTTAACAAAAAAATTCATGGTAATAAAAAAAACATCTTACTTCTAAACTTAGTTAACTAAAACAATAAAAGTTAACCATAGTTTACGTGCGACCTTAAAACAACGCACCAATGTGAACCCACCTTAATGTTTTTTGATTTTCGCTGAATGCTTTCATTCATTCAGTCATGAATGACATTTCATTCCAGTCGATTGGAAATTTTCCAATAGATATTCCAGTTGTTTTTTTTTTTTCGTTATTTCGGTTAAAAAAAAAAAAAGTAAAAAAAAACTTATTCTGCACATCTACGCGTCATTCTCTTTCGTTCGGTGTATAATTTATGCCCCTTCGGTTTTTTGGGGCCCCGCTAATTTGTACCACAAAAACCATGCTCGCCGTTTAATTATATGATATCAGTATTAAGGTATTTTAAGAAGACGTTCAGTGGAATAAATAAAACGGAGAATCTGCTCAAAACTCAGCTTTTCGATGCTGGTGCTCAACCATTGACCATCAAGATGTTCGATAAGAACCTTCTCAAGGTACCAGCTCCATATGCTGTCATTGGCAAGTCGTAAAGGATAACAACTCTAAATCAGAACAGAAGTAAAAAATAGTTTTCATATAAAATATTTTTCTTCTAGATTTACGAAATGGATTTGTTTTATATCAGTAAGTATTTAAAGGAGACGGTAGGTGGTATGAATGTAACGGAGAACTCAGCTTTTCAAAGCAGCTGTTGAATTTGATAGAAATGAAACATTTGATAAACGATACTCGTTTTACCTAATCGCAATTTCACAAACACGCCGTTTTGCAATCAGAGATCTATTGCGTAATACGAAAGGAACGGCAAGTAAACGATAGTCACGACAACCCACAGTACACATAAAAAGGTAATATATTCCGAACTGACATTGGTCGCCAGATTGTCAAAACATGACACTTTGGCGACCAATGTCAGCTACCGAATTCTTAATTGTTTAAAATACCGACGTAAAACGCACAAAAACCGATAAACCACGCACACCACTAATTTTTAAACAATTATTTACTATTTTCCGCGATGAAACACGAAGAAAATTTGTTATTTTTCAATTTATAATATTTTTAAATGACATTTTATAAATTAAAACAAAAACAAATTTCCTGTTTACTGCGATTGAAATATAAAAATTAAAGGCTGACCTGACAGATTGGTGCCTATTTTTGACAAACAAATTTTGACAACGTTCGGAATAAATAAATAAATATATTACCTTACTATGTGTACTGTGACGACAACCCTTCAAGCAAACAGGTCCGACCTCGGTCCGAATCTGCTCCGCCTGTGGCGGAGCTGAGTCCGACTTCGGATCAGAAACTGGTCCGAAGGCGGCTCAAATTAGCATGGAAATTATAATCACCGCGAAGTCGATTGCATATGTATTAGTGTGGTGAAAATCTCCATTCCGAGAAAACGGAGGCGAGGTCGGAACGTATGACTTCCGGCATTGAGATATCGATCGATACTCGAGTATCGAATATATTTGACATTTCTAACTTAAAAAATCCCTGTTTATTAATTTTCTTCACTGAAATCGTTTTTTTTTTTATTATAATGTTTTTGTAGCAAAAGGAATTACAATAAATACAATAAAATACATTTCATTTATTTTCATTTGTTGTTGCTGCTGTAGTTTGAGTTGCTATGGATGTCCAAATTCTCTCGGAGCTTTCTAGCATGAACTTGGAGAGTAGATGCATTGACCGTAATATTTAAGAATCCTTCCATACGAGTTGCTAGCTCTGCGTACATAAGACCCTATTCGTCATTTTCAAAGGCGATATCTTGCTAAATATTTGTTTAGTAATCTTTTTTTGGAAAGGTATTGAGAAAATAAATAAAATCGCAGCTTACATCGTAACTCCCTAATCCAGGAATGTGTCTTGCGAATTCCACCAACCTTCAGGCGCTTCTTATTCCTTCCGACTGACAGGCCAGAGATTCAACATCTACTTTAGCGTCTGAAAAAGTTTTGAAAATTATTTATTTATGGTCAGCTTGACCATTTCAAATGACTTACTTTTATTCGCGAAACATCTTCTTTTTTCAAAATCTGGTCCCAAACCTCGGCCACCCTCGACAGCTGCTCTTTTTTTAGAGATGAGATGATAGTATTTTTTATATAAAATTTTTTTGAATTATTACTTTTGCTTCCACTCGCTTACTTACTTTTTTTATTGTTTTATTAATTTTGACGTTTGTTCTTTTGTAAAATGGGGTTGCACTTGTCTCTATCATATAGTGTTTTCCTTTTCGCACTTTTTCACCACGATTCTCGTTCGACTTTTGTGTTCATTTCGATTTTCGCGGTCTGAGGTCGGAGTTTCTTTGTTGAACTCAGTTTTCTTGCTTGAAGGGAAAGAGCGATTATGTGTAAAAAATAACGAAATTCAAACGATAAAACGATTATTGTAATTCGTAATCGCCTTTGAAAGATAACGAAGTAGTTTCAACGATATTCGTTTATATAAAAGTACCTTTGGGGGTCAATTACCGATCTGTGAAACTGTGAAGTGATACAAAATTTATCATTTCAGTTTTCATATTGTAATGTTTTATTCTGGGATCACAATAAAACTTATTTCATTTGTTTAAATAAAAACTCACCTTTTTCAACTCAATTTACTTTTGTTATTCGCTCAAACAAACACACTTTTAAATCACTTTATTTGCTACTAACTATTTCCAACACTTTATTTCACCTTGTACTGTACTCTTTCACTTTCAAAATTCCCTTCAAGCAAACAAGTCCGACCTCGGTCCGAATCTGCTCCGCCTGAGGCGGAGCTGAGTCCGACTTCGGATCAGAAACTGGTCCGAAGGCGGCTCAAATTAGTATGGAAATTATAATCACCGCGAAGTCGATTGCATATGTATTAATGTGGTGAAAATCTCCATTCCGAGAAAACGGAGCCGAAGTCGGAACGAATGACGTCCGGCATTTTGACATCGATCGATACTCGAGTATCGAATATGTTTGACATTTCTAAGCAAAAAAAACTCGGTTTATCAATTTTGTTCACAATTGCTTTTTTTTTTTAAATTTTAATGTTTTTTTTAGCAAAAGAAATACAATAAATACAGTATTAAAACAAATATTAAACAAAATAAATCTTTTCATTTGTTGTTGCTGCTGTTGTTGGTGAACTTGTTGTCAAGTATTTCCTCCACTTAATGAATACACTGTGGATTCCTTTGTTCATACTTCCTACTGATTCGTTAATTTCTAGAAAGATAAATGATTAAAAAATGAACAGGAGATGTTATTACAATGTTATTAGATACCTGTTGGGGATTCAGAATTCATTAGTTCTTTTGATATTTTATATAAAATTTCTTTGAACTACCTTTCGCTTCCTCCACTCGCTTTCTTACTTTTTTTATTGTTTTATTAATTTTCACGTTTAAACAAATTTGCAAAATGGGGTTGCACTTGTCTCTATCATATGGTGTTTTCCTTTTCGCACTTTTTCACCACGATTCTCGTTCGACTTTTGTGTTCATACACAAAAAGTTGCAAGTGTGTGAGTGCAACCCCGATTTTCGCGGTCTGAGGTCGGAGTTTCTTTGTTGAACTCAGTTTTCTTGCTTGAAGGGAAAGAGCGATTATGTGTAAAAAAAAAACGAAATTCAAACGATAAAACGATTATTGTAATTCGTAATCGCCTTTGAAAGATAACGAAGTAGTTTCAACGATATTCGTTTATATAATAGTACCTTTGGGGGTCAATTACCGATCTGTGAAACTGTGAAGTGATACAAAATTTATCATTTCAGTTTTCATATTGTAATGTTTTATTCTGGGATCACAATAAAACTTATTTCATTTGTTTAAATAAAAACTCACTTTTTTCAACTCAATTTACTTTTGTTATTCGCTCAAACAAACACACTTTTAAATCACTTTATTTGCTACTAACTATTTCCAACACTTTATTTCACCTTGTACTGTACTCTTTCACTTTCAAAATTCCCTTCAAGCAAACAAGTCCGACCTCGGTCCGAATCCGCTCCGCCTGATGCGGAGCTGAATCCGACTTCGGATAAGAAACTGGTCCGAAGGCGGCTCAAATTAGTATGGAAATTAAAATCACCGCGAAGTCGATTGCATATGTATTAGTGTGGTGAAAATCTCCATTCCGAGAAAACGGAGCCGAAGGCGGAACGAATGACGTCCGGCATTTTGACATGGATCGATACTCGAGTATCGAATATGTTTGACATTTCTAGCAAAACAAAAAACTCTGTTTATCAATTTTGTTCACTGAAAATGTTTTTTTTTTTTTTTTATTTTATTGTTTTTTTAGCAAAAGAAATTACAATAAATACAATATTAAAATAAATATTAAATAAAATAAATCTTTTCATTTGTTGTTACTGCTGTTGTTGGTGCACTTTTGGATGTCCAGTACTCCCTCCACTTAGTTGATATCCTTTGTTGATATCTCCTGCTGATTCGTTATTCTAGAAAGATATTGATTTAACAATGATCAGGAGATATATTAATGTTATTAAATACATGCTGTTGATTCCCAGTCATTCGCATCACATCCGGATGCATTAGTGTACCTTCGGGTAAAAGGGTTGGTTTTTTTTCCCAACGTAAATTTTCTCGGTCGGAGGTCGGAGTGTCTTTTCTGGACTCCGTTTTCTTGCTTGAAGGGTTAAACTGTGTCGTTTCCGTGTCCGCGCCATCTATTTATACAAATATTTCGAAATTCGAGTATGTCTCCGAAGGTTCTCGTCTTTGCTTCTCGAAACTTCCTTTCAAGGAGGGGCGCTTCTTCATACACAGCGTCTCCACTGAGCAAACAGCTGCCCAACAACACAACCGCAATCCAATCCACAAACAGAACAATTTTTTTCGCTGTGCAAATTATGTCATGTCGACTCATTTTATCTTTCGTGTACGTGTAAAGCCAGAACTATAATTGTCGGATAGTCGGATGCAAACGGAGGGGAACAGCGCTCGCAACCGCACTCGACGGATGAAAACTTGTGGAAAATACAAAGAAAACAACAACAATTGACAGTAGCTTCCGACTCCATCCTCCAATTATGGTTCTGGCTTAAGGTTTTCTCCTGATTGAACCCTCCCTTAGGTAAAATGACTCGTTTTACTTCTACACGGAGAAAAATGAATATAGTATTTTATACTCCATATGACTAGTAAGGTAATTAAAGTAAAAAGCCCTAGATTTTAAGTAAATTTTACCTTACGTATTGAACATTTCTTGGATCCGTAAAGTAATTTTTATAATCAAATTATTGGTTAACAAATTAAAGTAGTATATACCTTACGGGTAGCAATATTTCCTTTACGTAGAGTCAAATATACCTTCAACCAAAAAAGTGTATGAATCTTTTCACTTTAAGATTCTAGTAAAACATATTTTAGAAATTTAACTATTCCATGAATAAATTTTACCTTACACTAAGGTAATAATAATACAATACAATACATAAAAAGTGCGCCATTTGTTCTCCATTTGTGTTGGATGTTTTTTTTTTTTTTTGCCAAAGCTTTAAGGTAGCGAGTGCGGGATAATTACATTAATTCAAAAAGAATTCGCAAACAATTGAATCAAATAAAGTCAATATCATTTTTATTGACGATATTTGTCTAAATAAAACTGTATGTATATTATATAAAGGAACACAAAACCTCCAAAAGTGCAAAAATAAGTCCATACTAAAAGGGTACTCTCACTGGAGTGAAGGAAAACGATATAAGTGATATTAAAAAAAAAGACCTTGCACCAAATTAAAAAAAAAAAAAAAACGATCCCCCAGTTTAGGCTGCAGCTTCATGTACAGATGGAAGTGACGAGCGTCGTCGTCGTGACGCACTTTTTTGAACTTCTCCATCATCGTAATGTTAGTTTTGATTAAAACCTCGAATTTTGTGACTCAAAACCAATACGCTCCCTATTGACGACTGGACCATGTACCCTGGCGGAAAGAAGCTGAAACTACTTATACACATCAAGCATCAGAAATTGTGGAAATAAATATGGAAATTGATTAGTGCTATAATAAAATTATTTATAAAAAGTAAAAACAACAGTTTAAATAAAAGTAAAAACTTGTTTTTATAAAAAGAAAAGGTCAAACTATAGATTTAAAGCAAAACTATTATTAAAATCGAAGCTCTTGTTGCAACTAGTGTAGTTTAAGTGTGATCTGGTAGTTTTCCTTGCATTTTGTTCTTTAAATTTGTCATATGAACGAAAAGTTCTTAGGTGGTCAATATTATAAAGTTAATGGCACTTCAATTTAATCTTGTTTGTTATATTTCAGACAAGGGTGAGTGCTTATCACCGACACTGTGATTTCAGTGCAACTCATATAGAAAGCTTTAAATTTATATGTTTCATCTCCCAAAAATATGTTCGATGATATATTTAAAAAATGGTTTCTTTTTTTCAAAGAATCATCCAAAATTCATGGTTGCACCAAAACACGATGAAACAACATAACAACTTTTGCATAGAATTGCATCCCTCGCAAGAAGGTATTTATTTCATTAATTCATATTATGCATCAAATGGATCTTTTTTATGCCTCCTTTTCTCTGATTCTGATTAAGTTTTTGGGGAAAAACTTGAATGCTACTGAAATAAAAAATGTCAATGAAGTTATTTACATGTAATTTTTCTGAAATTAATTTCATTTATATTTTTTAATTAATTATTTTACCTGAATGAAAACACATGTATTTTTATGGCTCCAGATTTTTGATGTGTATATGTAGTTGCTTATTTTTCCCACCAGTGTCGCATTTTGACTTTTCTAGTTGTCAATAGAGAAATTAAAAAATCACCCGGCTAATGCAATATTTTATTCATAAGTTTTACAAATTTACAGGGAAATCTTGAAGATTAAAATATCATTTTGATAGTTTCTTTTTTTTTTTTTTTTTTTAATTTAATTTTGCGGATGACCTTCAAGAAATCAGCGCAATTTTCGTATACTGAGTGCGAACAGAGGAAATGTGTTAGATCAAAAGTAGTCTTAAAATACATAGAGAGAAAAAGTGATTAGCCACGATTTTGGCCCAATGTGGCCTTGGCATAAAACAAGGGAGTGGGTGTTAATGAAGAATCCAGGTATAGAGAAAGAATACCGAGTAACCAGTGCTATCCCAGGAGGACCCTGACTGAGACTCGACGACTTGATTAATCAGGTCGTTTTCTACTAGTTCAAGATTATTAATTGCTTTTTTCATTAGAGAGAGGTTATAGCTCAACAGCGGAATGGTCTCCAATGATTTCCTTGTAATCCCAATGTCGATCATATTGCACGGCTCCCCATCCCTGCCACTGCACCGTATAAGTTTTGTACTTTTTTTTAGTTTTGGGTCAGTTTTAAATCTATAGTTATGTTCAATTGACTTATTCTTTCTTTTATATGTACGTTATGTAAAGTGAAATTAGGGCTGAATACTTACTTATAAAATTTCAAAAGAAAAACTATCCTTTTTCATTTACAAAATTTGAAAAAAAAAAATCAATTAAAAATTGAATGGAATTATTCACACATTGTTAAAAAGTATTCTTTCAATGTTTCCTTATGTTTTGAGTCTTTTTTATTGTGTTTATATTGTTGTCTTCTCCATAAAATGTCTTGAGGAATTAATCAACTTTAAATAACTTGTATTTTATTTATTTATTTATATATTTAATTCCCGAACTTTTTATCTCCAAATATTCTTGAGTGTTTTTACCCTAAGTTAAATGATTGTCAAAACCAAAAACCCAAAAATTCCTTAAAAATAAAAAAAAAAACATGTTTGTATGTACGATTCCGCCCTAGCGAGGTAATCCGTCGAAGCGGATTTTGTCCGATTTCATCCAAATCGGACAGTTTTTACCTGTCGGAACCACACCTCGAATCATATTTCGTATGAAATCGGAGAATTTCCTCTCCGACGGATTACCTCGCTAGGGCCGAATGTCAACGTAAATACAATCCGATAATAAAACAAGCAGTCTAACCGTAACAAGCAGTGCCACCTTTCCCCATTTTCAGATTGGTTATAACAATTTCTGCTACCCGTTCCTTTTTCAGATTGGGTATATTTTAAGTCTTTATTTGATTTACTTTTCAATATTTACTTTTATTTTTAAATATTGATTATAGTGCCAGATGTTTAGAGATTGCAATCCCGGAATGATTTTCCGATCCCGGGATTTCGGGATTTGAAAAATTGAATCCCGGGATCCCGGGATAATCCCGGGATTTGCAAAATATTTTCATACTCAATTATTGAACGAAGAAAGTATAAAAAAAATAACATTCTTCATAAAAAACAAACAAAACAAGTAAAATAAAAACAATATAGCTAACAAAAACTAAAAAATATTCCTAATGGAATAAAATATATACTCCAAACATTATAATTCAGTGTACAAAGTACAAACTGAATGAAGTTTAGTTAAGAAGTATTTAAAAGAATAAATAAATATTAGGGGTATTCTCGATCCGATGCAACTGGTCTTGTATCATTGCAAAAGTGCAAAAGTGTAAAATCTTGCAACACTACAACAACAAAATATACGGATTAAAATTTTACAACAGTCTTGCACTTTTGCTATACCCTAGACCTATTGCAAAATAAAAATACAATAGAGTAAAATTATTTTTGACAGATGGGAGCTCACCGTCGCGTCGCCCATGATAAACAGTTTGCCTTTTTTATTCTGTTCATTATGGTTGTCGGCTTGTCGGTACTCATGTCCCGTAATTTATTTTCATTTGATGTAAAATAATTTGTGAAAATTAATTAACCCGAACAAAACAATGAATTAAATTATAAAAAATGGAAAAAAAGAAGAAGCAACAGTGGAGGAACAACCCTGTTAAAAAAAAATCATGGATTTCATTCATGCATCAATATTTACTATAGATAAGAAAAGGGGCGTTCACGATCTATTGTAAAAAAATAAAATTTTACATTTTTACTAGGCCTGTTGCAGCAGATCGTGAATACCCCTATTAAATTAACATTAAGTAACATATTAACTATTTAGTGTTAATAAATCACATTTGGAATTATTTTTATAATAAAATGTAATAAAAAGCAAAGCATCCAATGTTTTGTCTGCAAGCCAGCTTCTAAATTTTGTTCCAAAACTTGAAGCAGCTGAAAATGCACGCTCGGTTTCAATATTCGTTAGTTAAATATTTATGTGCCTGCTCTTAGTATTTTCCTCTTATCCCATCTTCAAAAAGCAGCATCTCTGGTTTCATCAGGTGCTTCTATATTTTGGTGGGGTCCTGTGTTTTTGAGACTATTTTTATTTCATTTTCTAATTTTTCTTTCAAGGAAAGATGGTCTTTGCAACTTGGAACAACAAAAGGTTCATTTTCTTGAATACTGACAGCACCCACACGTTTTAAATTTGATGTAATTTGCTTTATTTTAATTTGTTAGGACTCAAAAATAAATTTCTTACTTCTGGGCTTGAGTTTTCGAAAATTACTTTTTATTTGGGTTCTGTAGGTAAGCAAGAACACCAGATAACTCTGCTCGCTGCCGCAAGCTCAAGCGATTAATTAAAGCTGTCTTCAATTTGTTACTTATTATTGAAGTTTTTGACTTTAACTGCTAAAAGAAATTTAACAGCACCATCAGCCAGCTGTACACAAGTTAGAATCAGAAAGGGCAAAGTGATTCAACTGTTATTTTTTTGGAGCCAGTACTTCAATAGTCTCATTTATTAAATCAAAATCTGTTTCTTCAAACCTTATAGGGTGATTCAGATCGGTAAGCGATTTTTAAAGCGTTCAATCATCGCAAGAAGGCTATTCCTCCTTGTTTTGCTATAAAGCCTGGTACGCAGCTCGCGCTAAATTTTAGCTCCCATACAAATTATCGAAAAATTTTATCTGAGCTAAAATAGATAATTTGTATGGGAATTTTATCTCGGCTAAAATTTACCGCGAACAGCGTACCAGGCTTAAAGTATCTAATAAGGAAAGTTATTTCCCATATTCCATTTTTACATATCTTTGCAGAATTTTGTCATTTTTTGTATGCGAATATTTAGCCACTAACCCCGAAAATCCAGGGAAAAATGGGTCGGGATCCCGAATCCCGGGATTGCAATCTCTACAGATGTTGTCATTGACAAGTGGTAAGGGATAACAACTATACATCGGGACAGTCCAATATATAAGAAATATAAATATAAATCACCTCAAACTCATTAAATGGATTTAAGAACTAAAAAAGTTGTATAATTATTTGTGTATCAGTATTAAGGTATTTTAAGAAGACGTTCAGTGGAATAAATAAAACGGAGAATCTGCTCAAAACTCAGCTTTTCGATGCTGGCGCTCAACCATTGACCATCAAGATGTTCGATAAAAACCTTCTCAAGGTACCAGCTCCATATGCTGTCATTGGCAAGTCGTAAAGGATAACAACTATAAATCAGAACAGAAGTAAAAAATAGTTTTCATATAAAATATTTTTCTTCTAGATTTACGAAATGGATTTGTTCTGTATCAGTAAGTATTTAAAGGAGACGGTAGGTGGTATGAATGTAACGGAGAACTCAGCTTTTCGGAGCAGCTGTTCAATTTGATATAAATAAAACATTTGATAAACGATACTCGTTTTACCTAATCGCAATTTCACGAATACGCCGTTTTGCAATCAGAGATCTATTGCGTAATACGAAACGAGCGGCAAGTAAACGATAGTCACGACAAAGAGCGATTATGTGTAAACAAAAAAGAAATTCAAACGATAAAACGATTATTGTAATTCGTAATCGCCTTTGAAAGATAACGAAGTAGTTTCAACGATATTCGTTTTATATAATAATACCTTTGGGGGTCAATTACCGATCTATGAAACTGTGAAGTGATACAAAATTTATCATTTCAGTTTTCATATTGTAATGTTTTATTCTGGGATCACAATAAAACTTATTTCATTTATTTAATTTCTTATATTTCCGTTCAAATAAAAACTCACTTTTTTCAATTCAATTAACTTTTGTTATTCGCTCAAACAAACACACTTTTAAATCACTTTATTTGTTACTAACTATTTCCAACACTTTATTTCACCTTGTACTGTACTCTTTCACTTTCAAAATTAAACTGTGTCGTTTCCGTGTCCGCGCCATCTATTTATACAAATATTTCGAAATTCGAGTATGTCTCCGAAGGTTCTCGTCCTTGCTTCTCGAAACTTCCTTTCAAGGAGGGGCGCTTCATACACAGCGTCTCCACTGAGCAAACAGCTGCCCAACAACACAACCGTAATCCAATCCACAAACAGAACAATTTTCTTCGCTGTGCAAATTATGTCATGTCGACTCATTTTATCTTTCGTGTACGTGTAAGGTTTTCTCCTGATTGAACCCTCCCTTAGGTAAAATGACTCGTTTTACTTCTACACGGAGAAAAATGAATCTAGTATTTTATACTCCATATGACTAGTAAGGTAATTAAAGTAAAAAGCCCTAGATTTTAAGTAAATTTTACCTTACGTATTGAACATTTCTTGGATCCGTAAAGTAATTTTTATAAGCAAATTATTGGTTAACAAATTAAAGTAGTATATACCTTACGAGTAGCAATATTTCCTTTACGTAGAGTCAAATATATCTTCAACCGAAAAAGTGTATGGATCTTTTCACTTTAAGATTCTAGTAAAACATATTTTACAAATTTTACTATTCCATGAATAAGTTTTACCTTACACTAAGGTAATAATAATACTGAATTTTAGGAATTTTCCCCAAAAGAGATCAGTGCCCTCGGTACATAGAAAAAAAACTCTTAAAGCTGTCATTGAAAAGTGCGCCATTTGTTCTCCATTTGTGTTGGATGTTTTTTTTTTTTGTCAAAGCTTTAAGGTGGCGAGTGCGGGATAGTTACATTAATTCAAAAAGAATTCGCAAACAATTCACGGTGGGCAGGAAGCATCGACAGGTATGAGAAAAATGTCGACAAAAACTACATGTTGGGTTGTATTTGTTGATGATTATACGTGCAAAATCCGTTGGAATTGAAATCCTAGCTGCTCCTTTTCAAAAGTTATTCATATTTTTGTATTTCTAATCGGGACAATTGGGAATAAAAATCTTAGGGAGAGTACGATAACTTAGGCGACAAGAATTGATAACGGTATTTTGTAGAGGAGTTTAATACAATAATTTTTTACTACAGGAGGGGGGGTCCATCTCCCCCCGTTTAGGCGGGAGGGGCAATTTTCTAAAATATCATGTTAAATACAAAAAAAAATTATTAAAAAACAATGGCAACACTTACAGTTATGAATGATACCTTTTTCAAGATACAGAATTGTACACTTGATTCTAATTTTTAAATCAAATTATTGCAATTAATTGTTCTTGAAATAATCAACTTCAAAGTCAAAATTTGGGAAAAAAGTTGAAAAAAAAACACATTAAATACTATTTTTACCAAGAATGCGAATTTAAATACGAAATAAATCAATGAAATAAACTGCCTCAATTTATTTATAATCAAATTCTGAAAATTATATGCTTCTGTGCCTTCTAGTTTTTGAGAAAATTGAAAATTAAAAAACTACCTTTTTATCAGATTTGTATTTTTTAGCTGTTAACGTGTTTACATAAACATAATGCTTGCAGTATGCCCCCTTGCAACCCCCCTGCTTGAGCTCACTTCCTGAAAACCCGCGAAGCAAGCCTGGCATGATACTTTTAAGTTAAAAAGCTGTTCATATTGGTGAAAATAGTTAAGAAAATGAAAATCTGATAAAAAGATAATTTTCTTATTTTTAATTTTCTCGGAAATTATAAGGCACAGAAATATATGGTTTTCAGTATTTGATAAGATATTAATTGAGGCAGTTTATTTTGTTGATTTATTTCATATTTAAATTTACAGTCTTGGTAAAAATAGTATTTAATGTGTTTTTTTTTCAACTTTTTTCCCAAATTTTGACTTTGAAGTTGATTATTTCAAGAACAATTAATTGCAATAATTTGATTTAAAAATTAGAATCAAGTGTACAATTCTGTATCTTGAAAAAGGTATCATTCATAACTGTAAGTGTTGCCATTGTTTTTTAATAATTTTTTTTTGTATTTAACATGATATTTTAGAAAATTGCCCCTCCCGCCTAAACGGGGGGAGATGGACCCCCCCTCCTGTAGTAAAAAATTATTGTATTAAACTCCTCTACAAAATACCGTTATCAATTCTTGTCGCCTAAGTTATCGTACTCTCCCTAAGATTTTTATTCCCAATTGTCCCGATTAGAAATACAAAAATATGAATAACTTTTGAAAAGGAGCAGCTAGGATTTCAATTCCAACGGATTTTGCACGTATAATCATCAACAAATACAACCCAACTTGCAGTTTTTGTCGACATTTTTCTCATACCTATCGATGCTTCCTGCCCACCGTGAATTGAATCAAATAAAGTCCATATCATTTTTATTGACGATATTTGTCTAAATAAAATTGTATGTATATTAGGGTGGGTCAAAACATCGAAATTCTTTAAACATTAATTTAAAATTTTAAATAAATAATAACACACATTAAATTTGAGTTTTCAATATAATTTTTATTTTGGATGCATTTCGAGCGGACTTCCACTCATCTTCAGCAACACGATTAAATATACATAAAATGGTCAAAGTCTAATTTTAAACATAAACAAATCATTACATAGTCATTTTATTATATTTTATGGTGGAGAAAGCAGGAAGATCTTCTCTTGTACGAGTGGCGTGAAACAAAAAATTATTTTAAGAGAGAGTCAAAGTAAACAGAACAAATCTGACTGTATATTGCCTTTGTCTATGTTCAAAGCTGTATTATCTTTGCATATATACATGCTTTCATATGCGTCTAACTTCCTCTCGTCGTTTATGCATTTAACAAGGTGCACTTCACTTGAAGACACTGTTAGGTGTTGTTGCTCCAATACGTGTGATGCGAAAGCCGATTCCTTGGCTCGTTGTTGATAACGTATTGTTTGTGTTCACAGTATCGCCTCTTAATTGATCTTTTGGTTTGACCATAATATTTTCTACTGCAAACACCACAAGAAATTTGATAAATACCTGCTTTATCCAACGGATCTGTTTTATCTTTTAAGGTGTTAAGATGGTTTTTTAATTTAAAAGGGTTAGAAAAAACCATTTCCATGTTGTTTCTTTTAAAAGTGGTCTTTAGTTTGTTCGTTATTGTTGGTGCAAAAGTGATAGAAACACGTTTAAGATCATCTTTTTTGTCAATCTTTTTGTTTTGTTTAAATAATGTCGATTGGTTTTCATTTGTCTGTTTGTGTGCATGTTTGCGAATAATGTTGTTAATAATTTCTTCACTGTAGCCGTTTGTTTTAGCTACTTTTTTAATGTATTCGTACTCCTGAATGTAATTTGTCAAAGACAGAGGCAAACTTACTAAACGGTGTGCGAGTGAGTGAAACGCAGCCAATTTATGTTGAATTGGTGCATATGAATCGCTTGGAATGTATCGTAGAGTACTTGTTGATTTATGATGTACCGCAATTTCAATTTTGTTTTGGATTCTCTGTAGAGTGAGATCCAAAAAAGTCAATTTTTGTTCATTTTCAACCTCACAAGTGAAATTAATTTCGGGGTACTGTTCATTTAACATCTTTAGTGTGGTGTTAAGGTCAGTTCTTTTTATGACTGCAAATATGTCGTCTACGTAGCGGTGCCAAACTCTTGGTAGCATGTTCTGGGTTTTTAGCTTAACTTCGAAGTTGGACATGAATACCTCCGCTATTAGTGGGGATAATGGGTTTCCCATACTCGTACCAGAATCTATTTTAAAAAAACGATTCCTGAAAACGAAATAGTTGGTGTCCATACACATTTCTGCTGCTCGCATGTAGACGTTTACCTCGTCTTCAGTTATGTCCTGGTTTGACAAATATACCTTCAACAATAACAGTGCTTCTTTGATTGGGATGGATGGGAAAAGCGCTTCAACATCAAATGACACTAAAATTTCATTTTCATTAACTGGCATTTGGTTAATCATCTTAGCAAATTCTATAGAGTTTTTAACTGAACAACTATGAAGAGGTGTAAACTTTTTAACTTCATCAACAAACCACCGTGCGATCTTGGTGCATGGTGCTGACAGAAGAGCTACTATTTCGTCCCGTTTCTGCTTGAACCTCGTAAGTACATTTTTTTAAAAGTTTTAATTTTCTGTTAAACATTGCTCTAAAACTTACAGAAAGAATAGATACAAAGGTTTAAGTATAGAAACAACTCAATCAATATGTCATAAACATAACTTGATTTCCCTTTGTTCAATTCATATTTTTAATTTTCAGAAAAATGTATATTTATTTTTAGAACTGAACAAAATTTGCTTTGTAGATACGTGGTTCAGGCAGAAACGGGACGATTTGTCTCATATTGTCAAAATAATTTTTTGTTTCACGCCACTCGTACAAGAGAAGATCTTCCTGCTTTCTCCACCATAAAATATAATAAAATGACTATGTAATGATTTGTTTATGTTTAAAATTAGACTTTGACCATTTTATGTATATTTAATCGTGTTGCTGAAGATGAGTGGAAGTCCGCTCGAAATGCATCCAAAATAAAAATTATATTGAAAACTCAAATTTAATGTGTGTTATTATTTATTTAAAATTTTAAATTAATGTTTAATGTATACGAGTTTTCGGAAATCGTTTCAATTTTCTTTATTAAATCGAAATTCTTTTTTTTTTATTTGGTACTCCAAAAAATCGATTGCTAGACCCCTCTAGGATATACACACCAAATATGAGCTCTTTATATTAATGGGAAGGTCCTCCGCTTTGCAATTTTCCATTTTTACATCAAGCTTCTACTAAAAAAAAATAATTTTTTTATTAATTGACTTTTTAGCAAATTTCTTTTCATATTCTTGAGGAAATTGAACGCTCTACAAAAAAGGCCTCATACACTTTTTTCGTTTATCTAACCGTTGAATAGATATTTGAGGTCCAAAAATAGAGAAAATCTTTAAAAATTCGTTTTTTGTTCTTAATTTTGTAACAAATTGAAAAATTATAATAATCAAACGCGCAAGACAAATTCTTTTTGCAAATTGATTGCTCCACAAAAAAGGTCTTAATAACTTTTTTCATTAATCTAACCATTCTAAAGATATTCGAGGTCAAAGTTAAAAAAAAGTATAAAAACATTTTATATTTTTAAAAAATTTCCAATTCACTGAAACTTCATTATTTTCAAATTAGCAAGATATATTCTTGTAGGGGCTTAAACGTTCTACAAAAAATTCATTGGAATCAAATTGATTGCTTTAACCGTTAAGAAGATATTCGTATCCATTAAAAAAAAAAGACCTTGCACCAAATTAAAAAAAAAAAAAAAAACAGACGAACTTTATGATGAAAAACACTTTTTTGAACTTTTCCATCATCGTAATGTTAGTTTTGATTAAAAGCTCGAATTTTGTGACACACATACGCTCCCTATAGAGAAATTAAAAAATCACCCGGCTAATGCAATATTTTATTCATAAGTTTTACAAATTTACAGGGAAATCTTAAAGATTAAAATCGCAAATATCAGGACATTAAATAATAGTGTGGTAAATTAAGATTTTATTCATTTACGACACATTGGGACCAACTGATATTCAAATTTAAAGCTCACTTTATATTTAAGTAATTATTTCATAATATGAATGTTATACATATACATAGAAAAAATTATTCAATTGAACAAAACTAAATTTAAAACTGGACCCAAAAATAAAATAGTACAAATTGTATAATGTTTTGATAACCCAGTGGATTGATTCTCTTTTGTTACGAATATCCCTTTTGTGTTCGATTAGTCTCGTCTCCAATAATTTCCTTGTAATCCCAATGTAGATCATATTGCACGGCTCCCCATCCTTGCCACTGCACCGTATAAGTTTTGTACTTTTTTTTTTAGTTTTGGGTCAGTTTTAAATCTATAGTTCTGTTCAATTGACTTATTTTTTCCTTTTTTATGTACGTTATGTAAAGTGAAATTAGGGCTGAATACTTACTTATAAAATTTCAAAAGAAAAACTATCCTTTTTCATTTACAAAATTTGAAAAAAATAATTAAAAATTGAATGGAAATATTCACACATTGTTAAAAAGTATTCTTTTAATGTTTCCTTATGTTTTGAGTCTTTTTTTTATTGCGTTTATATTGTTGTCTTCTCCATAAAATGTCTTGAGGAATTAATCAACTTTAAATAACTTGTATTGTATTTATTTATTTATATATTTAATTCCCGAACTTTTTATCTCCAAATTTTCTTGGGTGTTTTTACCCTAAGTTAAATGATTGTCAAAACCAAAAACCCAAAAATTCCTTAAAAATAAAAAAAAAACATGTTTGTATGTACGATTCCGCCCTAGCGAGGTAATCCGTCGAAGCGGATTTTGTCCGATTTCATCCAAATCGGACAGTTTTTACCTGTCGGAACCACACCTCGAATCATATTTCGTATGAAATCGGAGAATTTCCTCTCCGACGGATTACCTCGCTAGGGCCGAATGTCAACGTAAATACAATCCGATAATAAAACAAGCAGTCTAACCGTAACAAGCAGTGCCACCTTTCCCCATTTTCAGATTGGATATAACAATTTGTGCTACCCGTTCCTTTTTCAGATTGGGTATATTTTAAGTCTTTATTTGATTTACTTTTCAATATTTACTTTTATTTTTAAATATTGATTATAGTGCCAGATGTTGTCATTGACAAGTGGTAAGCGAAAACAACTATAAATCGGGACAGTCCAATATATAAGAAATATAAATATAAATCACCTCAAACGCAATAAATGGATTTAAGAACTAAAAAAGTTGTATAGTTATTTGTATATCAGTATTAAGGTATTTTAAGAAGACGTTCAGTGGAATAAATAAAACGGAGAATCTGCTCAAAACTCAGCTTTTCGATGCTGGTGCTCAACCATTGACCATCAAGATGTTCGATAAGAACCTTCTCAAGGTACCAGCTCCATATGCTGTCATTGGCAAGTCGTAAAGGATAACAACTATAAATCAAGACAGAAGTAAAAAATAGTTTACTTATAAAATATTTTTCTTCTAGATTTACGAAATGGATTTGTTCTGTATCAGTAAGTATTTAAAGGAGACGGTAGGTGGTATGAATGTAACGGAGAACTCAGCTTTTCGAAGCAGCTGTTGAATTTGATATAAATAAAACATTTGATAAACGATACTCGTTTTACTTAATCGCAATTTAACGAACACGCCGTTTTGCAATCAGAGATCTATTGCGTAATACGAAACGAGCGGCAAGTAAACGGTAGTCACGACAAAGATCGATTATGTGTAAACAAAAACGAAATTCAAACGATAAAACGATTACACAGCCACACAAAAAAATATAAAAATTCTGACCTGGGGTTGCGAATAGGTTTTTCATATAGTTTTGGGGTCGCTGAAATTCGAAATCCGTTTTGCCCCATCACGTCAGGTTTTCGAGATAACCTCAAAAAATGTCACGAGAACAAAAATTTTTTTTCTCTGATCTGGATGTGCGAATATGTTAATCATATAGTTTTTGGATCGCTGAATCCAGATTCGAAGTCAATTTTTCCCTATCACGTCAGGTTTCTGAGATATCCTCAAAAAAATGTCAAAACTAAAAAAACAAAATTTCTTAACTGGAGTTGCGACTAGGTTTTTCATATAGTTTTTGGGTTGCTTAAACCGAATCCGATGTCTATTTTGCCATATCACGTCAGGTTTTTGAGATATCCTCAAAAAATGTCAGATAAGAATTTTTTTTTGAGTTTAGATATTTTTTGAGGATATTTCAAAAACCTGACGTGATATGGCAATATAGACTTCAGATTCGGTTTTAGCAACCCAAAAACTATATGAAAAACCTAGTCGCAACTCCAGATAAGAAATTTTGTTTTTTTGGTTTTGATATTTTTTTGAGGATATAGCCCAGTACGCAGATCGCGCTAAACTAAATTTTATCTCTACAATTTTTATCTCTACACGCGTTCGCTAAAAGCCAAGATAAATTTAAATTTAAAAATAACGGCTGAATCACAGTTTCATTTACTTATACCTGCTTACATTCAATATTACATACATTTTTTTTTTACCTGCAGAATGCCTTTTTTACGCTCTCATTTTGTTTTGTTTCTCTTCTTTTATTATATTCCAAGGTTTTTGTTGCCTCTTATTCCTTGCAGCAACAACAACGACCACAAAAATGTCAAAATTTATCTGTGAAAAAATGCGCTGAGCATTATTTCGCGAGCTAAATTGAGTGGAGACTTTTTGCAAAAGTAGTAGATGACAATTCGAATTTAGCGCGTGAACTGCGTACTACCTGGCTAAAAATCCTCGCTAAAATTTATCTTTGGAGGAAATTTGTATGAAAGATAAATTTTAGCGTGATCTGCGTACTAGGCTTATCTCAGAAACCTGACGTGATAGGGCAAAATTGACTTCGAATCTGGATTCAGCAATCCAAAAACTATATGAATAACATATTCGCACATCCAGATCAGAGAAAAAAAATTTTTGTTTTCGTGATATTTTTTGAGGTTATCTCAAAAACCTGACGTGATGGAGCAAAACGGACTTCAGATTCGATTTCAGCGACCCCAAAACTATAAGAAAAACCTGGTCGCAACCCCAGGTCAGAACTTTTATATTTTTTTGTGTGGCTGTGTTATTGTAATTCGTAATCGCCTTTGAAAGATAACGAAGTAGTTTCAACGATATTCGTTTTATATAATAATACCTTTGGGGGTCAATTACCGATCTGTGAAACTGTGAAGTGATACAAAATTTATCATTTCAGTTTTCATATTGTAATGTTTTATTCTGGGATCACAATAAAACTTATTTCATTTATTTAATTTCTTATATTTCCGTTCAAATAAAAACTCACTTTTTTCAATTCAATTAACTTTTGTTATTCGCTCAAACAAACACACTTTTAAATCACTTTATTTGTTACTAACTATTTCCAACACTTTATTTCACCTTGTACTGTACTCTTTCACTTTCAAAATTAAACTGTGTCGTTTCCGTGTCCGCGCCATCTATTTATACAAATATTTCGAAATTCGAGTATGTCTCCGAAGGTTCTCGTCCTTGCTTCTCGAAACTTCCTTTCAAGGAGGGGCGCTTCATACACAGCGTCTCCACTGAGCAAACAGCTGCCCAACAACACAACCGCAATCCAATCCACAAACAGAAATTATGTCATGTCGACTCATTTTATCTTTCGTGTACGTGTAAGGTTTTCTCCTGATTGAACCCTCCCTTAGGTAAAATGACTCGTTTTACTTCTACACGGAGAAAAATGAATCTAGTATTTTATACTCCATATATGACTAGTAAGGTAATTGAAGTAAAAAGCTTTAGATTTTAAGTAAATTTTACCTTACGTATTGAACATTTCTTGGATCCGTAAAGTAATTTTTATAAGCAAATTATGGTTAACAAATTAAAGTAGTATATACCTTACGAGTAGCAATATTTTCTTTACGTAGAGTCAAATATATCTTCAACCGAAAAAGTGTATGGATCTTTTCACTTTAAGATTCTAGTAAAACATATTTTACAAATTTTACTATTCCATGAATAAGTTTTACCTAACACTAAGGTAATAATAACACAGTGCCCTCGGTACATAAAAAAAAACTCTTAAAGCTGTCATTGAAAAGTGCGCCATTTGTTCTCCATTTGTGTTGGATGTTTTTTTTTTGTCAAAGCTTTAAGGTGGCGAGTGCGGGATAATTACATTAATTCAAAAAGAATTCGCAAACAATTGGATCAAATAAAGTCAATATCATTTTTATTGACGATATTTGTCTAAATAAAATTGTATGCATTTATCTTACAAAAATTAATTAAAATAAAAAAAGGTGATTTTTGTAATTATTGAAAAACATAACAGGGTTATACGTACTAACTCCTAAATGGCTTTGAAGATTATCCAGTTATGTTTTTCAATAATTACAAACCTTTTTTTATTTTAATTAATTTTTGTAAAATAGATTCATACAATTTTATTTAGAAAAATCGCTGCCTCAAAACTATAATGTTCTATGTCGAAGAAATGGAAAAAAATGACTTTTTTATATCAAAATTTTCGTCTTTTCAATGGCTACAAGACTGTGTCCACAAAAAAATTATTTTTGGCTTAATACAATATTTATGGCCAAAACAAATATTCATTTATCGGATATAATGGCTTATACTCAGTACTATAAAGTTCTTAGTTGACATAGAACAATTTGCTTCATTTGAACGCCATGCAAAAATTACTACTTTTAAGTTACATAGAACATTTTGTATTTAAAAATTAGCTGCCGGACTCTAAAATAAAATCCTTTCAAGCAATATTGAAAGGTCATGCGGCAGGTCGATTATGGCTTTTTTTGAAATTGTTACTGACAATAATCAACAATAGTTTGTAAGTAAGGTTGACTTGAATGTTTATTTAGATAATTGCTGTGTGATTAAATTTTTTTGCTAATTTCTTGGTAAATACTAATTTTAAATCTTTGAACTTGTTTGGGCATGATGCACTTCACTAAATTTATGTTTTTTAATAAAAAAATACAACAAAAAGCTTAAAAAGCAATAGAATTACTCCACAAAATTTGTTTGTCTTGACTGTAAGTTGGTTATTTTCATATACCGTACTCATTACTATAATGTTGTATGTCGAACATAGAACAAAAAAATCAACTGAAAATGCAAGATTTTCAAATAAATGTTCTATGTCAAAACAGAAAAACGTTAATTAAACAGATTTCCAACATCAAAAAAGAAATTTTAGCATTTGAATCGATTGATTATCCAGCTGCGGTAGTTAATTGTCTATTTTCATGCTAAAATACATAAATAAAGGGTGAAATTCAGATACTCCAAACTTTGTGGTCGATTTTCTCGAAACTTTTTTTTGTAACATAGAACATTATAGTTTTCAGACAGCGAAATGTCATCAATAAAAATTAGATTGACTTTATTTGATCCAATCTGTAATTAAATTATATACCTTCCATAGAGAAGTTCAATTTACTTTAAAAATCAATATTTTCAGCCTTATAGTAAGGTAAAATATGTACTTAGCTTTCTAGTAATTTCTATTAGGAATTCATTAAAAAAGGCTTTACTGTAAAGTTAATCATAAGCTATAAATTTACTAGAAAAGTAAGGTAAATTTCATTTTATTGGGGAGTCATCCCTATTTTAACTTTACATTAAAGTTAAATGTACCAGAAATAAGGTGGTTCACACCTTATTTTTTCTCCGTGTACATTCAAGAAAAAACCTTACACGTACACGAAACGTCAGAATCATGCCCATGATTTGAACAACGCTCATGTCATGTTCAAAAAACGAGATTCTTCGACAAGATGTCTGTGTGGGCATCGATTTTTCTGCCTTCATTGGATTTTTTCAAGACATGTTCATGAACCGGCCCTTCAAGCAAACAGGTCCGACCTCGGTCCGAATCCGCTCCGCCTGAGGCGGAGCTGAGTCCGACTTCGGATCAGAAACTGGTCCGAAGGCGGCTCAAATTAGGATGGAAATTATAATCACCGCGAAGTCGATTGCATATGTACTGGTGTGGTGAAAATCTCCATTCCGAGAAAACGGAGCCGAAGGCAGACCTGAGCCGGAGCAGTGAAAACCTACCAGAAAGAGGAATAAGAAAGGGATGACATTTCGCATTTGCGACCAAAAAAAGAACAAGATTTATTTTTTTTTTCACTGAAACTGTTTTATTTTTTATTTTATTTTGGCAAACGAAATTTTCACAATAAATACAATACATTTTTTTTCATTTTATTTCATTTGATGCTGCTGCTGTTGTTGGTGTTTTTTTAGATACCCAATCGCATGTTTCACCTTCTAGATTTTTCTTCATCATTAGAGATTACATCTACAGCACAAGAAGAAACAACATTTTAACCCAAACACTTTGAGCGATATATAAAACATACCTTTTTTGTTTTCCATATTGTTTATAATTTAATAAAATTGTTTATAATTAATAAACTAACATTATACAAACAACGACACGAGACACGACGCGACCAAACACTTCAACAAAAAATAACAAAATGACGCTTTGGCTCTTGTTGACCTTGTCTTTCTTTTCCTTTTCTCATTTTTCACCACGATTCTCGTTCGACTTTGTGTTCATACACAAAAAGTTGCAAGTGTGTGAGTGCAAGCCCGATTTTCGCGGTCTGAGGTCGGAGTTTCTTTGTTGAACTCAGTTTTCTTGCTTGAAGGGGGGCATCGTTCATGCCCAGTCGAGGCGGCCTGATACTTCCAGTCCAGTGCGATATTTTGGAGTATTCAGCATTCAAGGGGATTTTTTTTTAGGGATGTCTTCAGGGTGTAGGTAGTTTCATATTTATTAATGGTTCATATGTTCATATGTCTACCTTTGCAGTAGTAGGTAGTGTATTCAGATATTTATCTTAAAAGCATTTAAGTAATTCATCGTTACAAGTTGGTTTTGAAGTTTGTTTTAACTTTTATATTAATTTTTTTGAAGTTTGTTTTAATTTTTCTATAAATCCAGAATCGAATTTATTATGAAAACGTTATAAAACTTATCATTTCACAGTTTCACAGATCGGGAATTGCCCAAGTAACAATTTAACTTGTATAAGGTTCAATCCAAACTATTTTTTGACTTTTGTAAGAAGAAGAACATATGCAAATCATTTTGGCGCACATTACCGAATTTCCTCAAGACCTTTCTCCACAGGCAATCCACAAGCTAAATAGCTTTGTGACGAACAGCATTAAACGACCTTATGGAAGCCTTTTTACAAAACAACGAAACATTTTAGCGCGGCTATAGATTTTCTAAGGAAAGTATTACTTGGATTGGATGTTATAATAAGGAGCTATTTGATACCTTACATTGAAATGCAATGTTTTTTCGACAGAAAAATTGCATACTTTTAAGAAAAAAGATTGCATATTTACAAAAAGAAAATATTGATATTAAAAGCTTAGTACGCTGCTGATGCGAAACGAAATTTTCCATACAAAATTTCGTTAACGAAATCTTGAACGAAAAATTTCGTTTTGCTTTTCGTTTTTCAGTACGCTGCTCTAGCGAAAAATTGGGGAGTTTTTACTCATTAGTAACTTACTTTTTGCTATCCTGTGCATTTATCTTGACACCAAGAGCAGTGTCGATAGTTTTTTCAATTTTAGTTCATTTATTTCTTGCTTTAAAAATTTATTTTCTGTGGATTTTTCTTGATTTTAAATTAATTTCAATTTTTTTTATTTTGACTTTGACAGAATACTCCATGATATTTTTTCGTTGGCATTTTTGTTGTCGACTTTGGAGACTTGAAAATTGTTCGTTTCGCATCAGCAGCGTACTTGGCTTAAAAGATAAAAACGTTGCATATTTAAAAGAACCTCTTGGAGCAGGTCCTATAGAGTCCTTCTGTCACTTGAAAACACGAGGCTTCCTTAGAACGCACACAGGTAAATTTTCCCAAATTCATGGCCAAAACTACAAAAAAAAAAAATTTGCGATTTGTTGTTTTTTTTTAATGCCAAGTTGTTTACAAATAACATAAGCTTAGAACTTGATTGATCATGCGATGCAAATTGTAACTGTTTAATCAGTAGATGCTTTCAAAGTAGAACATTTTAATTAACGAGTGCAGTAGCAAGGTTGGTTTCTTATAAGAAGTAGTTTGCTTTATTTTTTATTTAATTTTTTTTGGCGATTTTAAAAATAATTAACATGGATTCTGTTGCTAGTGGTATGTTACAAAAAGATAATGACAAAGATAATGCAAAATTTTAAGTCTAAAGTAAATTTTAAAGCTTCTTAAGATAATGTGTTTGAGCAGTAAAAACAAACAAATTTTTTTTCTTTGATAATGAAAAAGTTAAGTTGATTTGCGTTTTTCTGTACTGAAAATAGTGTTGAAAAATAGTTTAATGTTTCCTTTATGGGAAACAATCCTAAAACATTGCGGTTTTTTGCGACTTTTTATAATATTGGCTTCAAAAGGTGTTGGGGATGGTGATTTTTTTTTTTTTTTTTTTTTAATTAGATTTTTCTTTTTTGACACAGGATCGTAATTAACTTTCATTTTTCTTTCAAGAAATAAGCTTTCTGAATTTTTAAAAAGCTGTTCGTCACGTGACATTACAGAAAAAATTAATTTTTTTGGTACCAAAGGTTGAAATATTGAAAGAGCAAAGAAAAATTTAACGGATTTTGATTTTGCATATATGAACATAGAAGAAGATGGCTGAGTGCCTCCAGAAATAACAACACCTTCTTAAAACAAAATATAAATTGGTTGCAATATGAAATATCGTTTCCATGCTGAGCCCATGGCTTTGTTGGACGGCCTCAAATGGATTTTTCAGACCTAAGCGAACGGTCAAAGAGACGTAAAACAGAAGATTTACGTTCTAACTATAATGCCGAAGAATTAAGCTATACTGCGCCATGCAAAGGGAAACTTGTTCATCAAATGTAATGAAAAATATAATATTTTCAACTCCTTCACGTGCTGAAAAATATCAAAAGCTTTGAAAAAAATTCACCAGAAAATTATTCCATATACAGCAGAAGAAGCACTTTCAATAGTTGTTGAAGGAAAATTTCATAATAACCATAAAATTGATTCATTCATTGGACAGCTCGGCGAAGAAGCCCAAGAATCACGAAACAAAGATATAAAGCGTTTCGAGAAAGTTTCCCAAGAAAATTTTCGAGGCAGCAAAATATGGAAGATGTGTTTTATAATCTCTTGCTGTCTTCTGACCCATTAATAAGTGGTTTGAGAAAACTAAATCCTTAAACAAAAAATGCGTTTCCCTCTGAAATACTTCAGTTTCTAATAGAACCAGAGATCGAGCAAGCAGACTTATAGTTACAGTTTCACAACTCACAAGTCATTGAATGAGGTACACACATATAACTCACACTCATGTTTATTTATGTATATAGTTGTTATCTATGCCTGCATTATTTATTTATTTATAATAACGACTGTTCAACTGTTTTTTTCAATCTATTGAATGTATAAATATTGTATTATTAAATGTCAAATGAAAGAAACCCTATGGCGTAAAGTAAAAAAAACGACTTTTTTCATTTTTTGCTTCTTTTTTGTGAATTTTCGTGTAAATTTACTTAAAAATGGTGAATTTTATGGAAATTATCTTATTTTGATATAATCATGCAATAATAAATTGAATAAAAACAAAAATAATTTTGGCCATGTTTTTGGGAAAATTTACCTGTGTGGAACGGTTCAAAAAGGTCTTAAAATAGCCTTCTTCAACTAAAATTTACAAGGCTTCCTCTAAACACTTCTAGGGAGTCTTAAAGAGACCTCTTTTTTTCCAAAATGTTTGACTTGCGTAATCAAGCCTTAAACTAAACCTATACAAACTATGGGTTGTCGAATCAGAAAAATTGGACCTCATGCAAGCCAAATTGTTACTTGCGTGACCTCCTGGTCATGCTTTCTATATGAATAAACCGGAACACTTATAGCGTTTTCGTTTGGTCGCTAGGGACTGTCCATAATTCTTCCGAACAGTTCTAATTCTGAAAAAAAGAGAAAATCGATTCCCAATTTCCAGGTAGAATCAAAACGAGAATCACGTGAACGAAATTTTGAACACATTAAATTAGTTTTGATTTTACTTTTAAACTTATTTTCTGATTTTTTTTCTGGATTTTTTTGTTTGTATTTTTGTAAATATCCTCGTCCTGCGTAACGAAAGGTTGCGATTTCCACTTCATTCCACCACGTTCGCCTCATTTTGGGGGTCTATGGGAGGCAGCGGTCAAGTCATCCAAGCATCTACTACAGCACACTCTAGCAGGAGCTTCATTAACTTACGAAGAGCTAGAAACAGTAGTTACCCAGGTTGAGGCTATACTGAATTCAAGGCCCATTACTCCAATGTCCACCTCTCCAAATGACCTTACTGCTTTAACTCCTGGCCATTTTCTAATTGGAGAGCCGCTCGTCAACAACGTTGATCCTGCAGCTGTACCAAACAATACAGGGTTGCTCGCTCGATGGAACCTTGTAAACCATCTTAAAAACGAATTCTGGCGTCGGTGGTCTCGTGATTATTTAAATCAGCTTCAGCACAGGTATAGATGGAAAGAAAGATGTGAGAATGCTGAACCCGGTATGATGGTGTTAATCAAAGAAGATAACACCTCAAGCCTGAAATGGCCGATTGGACGCATCACAAACGTGATAACTGGCAATGATGGGTTAGTTCGAGTTGCTGATGTAAGAACGGCCAATGGGACATTCCGGCGTGCCATCCACAGATTGGCTCCCCTTCCAGTTTCAATTCCGGATGAGGAAAGGGAAACGGAGGATAACACAGCCCGTTGCTCATCAAATTCTGCACGCTCATCCAACAAACCTGAAGACGACCCAGTTCCAAAAAAGAGATTCAAGCCTACAATTGCATCCACAACCCTTGCTATACTTTTGGCATTTATATTTATACCAATGATGGCATGCAACCCAGTCAAAATTCAATCGTTTCAATCACAGCCAGGTATTTACTTCGAAAACTTCGGAACTTCAGCTCTGACATCAAGCAATTGGAACATAGTCGCCTATTATGACATGGACCCATATTGGACCGAGTATAATTCGATTTTAACCTATAGCAGAAAGCTAGGAGAAATATGCCAAATGTTACCAGATAAAAATGAAACTTGCAAGGGATCACTCCTTCAATTTGATCGACTAAATGCAGACATCAAAAGAGATAACGATCTCCTATCTACGACAACAACCTCTTCGAGAGTACGTCGGGGAGCTTTAAATTTCGTAGGGAATGTGGCCAATGCATTATTTGGGGTTCTTGATGACGAATATGCCAACCACATGTCTACTACGATAAACACCATAAAACAAGATGAAGGTCACATAGTTACCCTTATTCGAAACCAGACATCAATAATTGACGCTACTATAAATATAATCAAAGCAAATGAGCAAGAGACAAGTTCTCGTTTTGATGCAATAAACGAAAACCTGAAACAATTCACAGGAATAGTTAATGACATAAGACAACAATACCACAACGAAAGATTGCGTCAACTGTTCAATTCAATAGCACTGCAGCTTTTATTGGTTTCTTCACAGTTTCAAAGAACACAAGCCTCGTTAATAGACGTAATGATCGATACTCATCATGGGAGGATAAATCCTCAGCTCATTTCTCCTATTCAATTAAAGCAGGAGTTTACACGGATAAAGGCAAACCTACCTTCCTCAGTCAGACTTCCAGTATCTGCAGCGGAGGTCCCAAAACTTTATCACCTAATGAGCATTCATGGCAAGGCTCTGAAAGAACACATCATCTTTAAAATCGAATTACCACTACTAAGTCTTGATGAATTCGAGCTCTTCAAAGTAACTCCTGTTCCAGTTCTTGTCGGAAAGTCATTCTTTGCCATTCAACCATCAACCGAGTACATAATGATCAACTTGCATCGTGACCAGTACTATCCTCTTTCAACATTAGAGTTTCACGGATGCGTCTCCATCACTGAAGAAAGACATTTATGCCATATGCAGCGTCCGATCTACAGACGTGGATCAGAAGTAAGCTCATGCGAAATCAATTTCTTAAACCACGTTCAGCAATCTCCTGCCTGCAAAGTGGTAAAGGCCAACGATGGCCCGCACTGGGTCCAACTGCACAATCCAAATGAATGGATATACGCGTTACGAGTCAAAACCACATTAAATATAGTATGTAATAGCATTTCAACACAAACTGTATTAGAGGGCTCTGGAATTCTACAAATTCAACCCGACTGCGTTTTAAAAGATGACTTCATAACATTGCGTGGGCACCTCATACAAAGAACGGTCTCCAGAATGTCGCTCTCTCCAGCAATAAATCTATCTGAATACTCCTTACCAGACGATATGAGAAAAATCTCTTATGGGGCTTTGCCGTACAAAAAGCATTTAAAGGAATTAAATGCACTAAAGCAAGAACTCATCAATATCACCAAAGTCTTGCCCTCTATAACTCATCATAATGATGTGCACCATTTCACGGTGGGCTACACCGGGTTGATCACGTCCATCATAATACTCATCTGCTTGTTACGATGGTCATATTGTCACTACCGCAAACGCAAGAATGTAGCTCCAAATGCCAAAACAAACATCAGTACAACATCCGCAAAAATCCAGGGCGACTATCCAAATCCAAGTACCATAACCTTCGAAATGATGGGATAGTTTCGAACACAGTTCAACGGGCGGAGAATGTATATTCTAATCCATCAGATTATTATATACCAGCAATTTGCATACGTACCCTACAATATGTAGCTTTTCAATTTGTTCTATTATATCATTTTCATTCTCACAATAGTCAGCACTTTGCTTGCATACCTGGCTACTGTATCATATTCCTTTCAATTCATTACTTTCGTGTACATATCTCACATAATTATTTTAGCAAAGTAAGCATATTATTTGTATAAATAGTGTTGTAAGAAAATAAAAGGTATTCATTCTGAATCAAAGCACCAAACTGTTGTTCATATTATTTGCTTCCCCCCACCAGCGGTAAGGGGCAATAATCGAATCTATAAACATAGGAAAAGTATTGGTCACATTGTTGCTTCCCCCCACCAGTGGTAAGGGGCAATAATCAAATCCTCGAAATATACATAGGTACGAAGAACCTTTTGTATAGTCTACGGTCTGGTCAAGGTTTATGTACCCTGACCAGCAAGTCGGTACAAACTAGTGCCGACTCTAAACAAACTTAGTTTCATAATAACCATAAAATTGATTCATTCATTGGACAGCTCGGCGAAGAAGCCCAAGAATCACGAAACAAAGATATAAAGCGTTTCGAGAAAGTTTCCCAAGAAAATTTTCGAGGCAGCAAAATATGGAAGATGTGTTTTATAATCTCTTGCTGTCTTCTGACCCATTAATAAGTGGTTTGAGAAAACTAAATCCTTAAACAAAAAATGCGTTTCCCTCTGAAATACTTCAGTTTCTAATAGAACCAGAGATCGAGCAAGCAGACTTATAGTTACAGTTTCACAACTCACAAGTCATTGAATGAGGTACACACATATAACTCACACTCATGTTTATTTATGTATATAGTTGTTATCTATGCCTGCATTATTTATTTATTTATAATAACGACTGTTCAACTGTTTTTTTCAATCTATTGAATGTATAAATATTGTATTATTAAATGTCAAATGAAAGAAACCCTATGGCGTAAAGTAAAAAAAACGACTTTTTTCATTTTTTGCTTCTTTTTTGTGAATTTTTGTGTAAATTTACTTAAAAATGGTGAATTTTATGGAAATTATCTTATTTTGATATAATCATGCAATAATAAATTGAATAAAAACAAAAATAATTTTGGCCATGTTTTTGGGAAAATTTACCTGTGTGGAACGGTTCAAAAAGGTCTTAAAATAGCCTTCTTCAACTAAAATTTACAAGGCTTCCTCTAAACACTTCTAGGGAGTCTTAAAGAGACCTCTTTTTTTCCAAAATGTTTGACTTGCGTAATCAAGCCTTAAACTAAACCTATACAAACTATGGGTTGTCGAATCAGAAAAATTGGACCTCATGCAAGCCAAATTGTTACTTGCGTGACCTCCTGGTCATGCTTTCTATATGAATAAACCGGAACACTTATAGCGTTTTCGTTTGGTCGCTAGGGACTCTCCATAATTCTTCCGAACAGTTCTAATTCTGAAAAAAAGAGAAAATCGATTCCCAATTTCCAGGTAGAATCAAAACGAGAATCACGTGAACGAAATTTTGAACACATTAAATTAGTTTTGATTTTACTTTTAAACTTATTTTCTGATTTTTTTTCTGGATTTTTTTGTTTGTATTTTTATTATTTTTACTTTTCTTTAATACCTGACGGTATTTTTTTGTTAACATGTTCGCTGTTGACTTTGGAGACTTAAAAATTTTTCGCTTCAGTTGCCTACTAGGATTTACGAAACGAATACATTTTCAGATTAATTTTTATTTGCAGTAGTATTGGTGTGTTTTTTGTCTGTGAACCAGGCAGCAATTGCAGTTGTCAAATTTTGGTTGAATAAATTAATTCTCCTAAAATTACATAGTTCCATTTGAATTCAAAACTATTTTAATTCTTTCTTGGAAGCGAAATCATTATCAAACAAAAACTTGTTAAACCTATGGATGACAATAATGATGAATAGTGGTCAGAGGCGTACAATAAGTTGCTGAGGCCTAGGGGCAAACACTAATTTGGGCCCCTTTTCGCTTAGCTGCGTACTAGGCTTTAAGCCTATTTTTCGTTTCAGCTCCGTACTAGGCTTTAAGCCTAGTTCGCAGCTGAAGCGAAGCGAAAAATTTTTAAGTCTCCAAAGTCAACAGTGGACATGTTAACGAAAAAATATCACCAGGTATTATAGCAAAGTAAAAATAATAATAAATAACTCCTTCACGTGCTGAAAAATATCAAAAGCTTTGAAAAAAATTGACCAGAAAATTATTCCATATACAGCAGAAGAAGCACTTTCAATAGTTGTTGAAGGAAAATTAACTTAGTTTCATAATAACCATAAAATTTATTCATTCATTGGACAGCTCGGCGAAGAAGCCCAAGAATCACGAAACAAAGATATAAAGCGTTTCGAGAAAGTTTCCCAAGAAAATTTTCGAGGCAGCAAAATATGGAAGATGTGTTTTATAATCTCTTGCTGTCTTCTGACCCATTAATAAGTGGTTTGAGAAAACTAAATCCTAAAACAAAAAATGCGTTTCCCTCTGAAATACTTCAGTTTCTAATAGAACCAGAGATCGAGCAAGCAGACTTATAGTTACAGTTTCACAACTCACAAGTCATTGAATGATGTACACACATACAAACTCACACTCATGTTTATTTATGTATATAGTTGTTATCTATGCCTGCATTATTTATTTATTTATAATAACGACTGTTCAACTGTTTTTTTCAATCTATTGAATGTATAAATATTGTATTATTAAATGTCAAATGAAAGAAACCCTATGGCGTAAAGTAAAAAAAACGACTTTTTTCATTTTTTGCTTCTTTTTTGTGAATTTTCGTGTAAATTTACTTAAAAATGGTGAATTTTATGGAAATTATCTTATTTTGATATAATCATGCAATAATAAATTGAATAAAAACAAAAATAATTTTGGCCATGTTTTTGGGAAAATTTACCTGTTTGGAACGGTTCAAAAAGGTCTTAAAATAGCCTTCTTCAACTAAAATTTACAAGGCTTCCTCTAAACACTTCTAGGGAGTCTTAAAGAGACCTCTTTTTTTCCAAAATGTTTGACTTGCGTAATCAAGCCTTAAACTAAACCTATACAAACTATGGGTTGTCGAATCAGAAAAATTGGACCTCATGCAAGCCAAATTGTTACTTGCGTGACCTCCTGGTCATGCTTTCTATATGAATAAACCGGAACACTTATAGCGTTTTCGTTTGGTCGCTAGGGACTGTCCATAATTCTTCCGAACAGTTCTAATTCTGAAAAAAAGAGAAAATCGATTCCCAATTTCCAGGTAGAATCAAAACGAGAATCACGTGAACGAAATTTTGAACACATTAAATTAGTTTTGATTTTACTTTTAAACTTATTTTCTGATTTTTTTTCTGGATTTTTTTGTTTGTATTTTTATTATTTTTACTTTTCTTTAATACCTGACGGTATTTTTTTGTTAACATGTTCGCTGTTGACTTTGGAGACTTAAAAATTTTTCGCTTCAGTTGCCTACTAGGATTTACGAAACGAATACATTTTCAGATTAATTTTTATTTGCAGTAGTATTGGTGTGTTTTTTGTCTGTGAACCAGGCAGCAACTGCAGTTGTCAAATTTTGGTTGAATAAATTAATTCTCCTAAAATTACATAGTTCCATTTGAATTCAAAACTATTTTAATTCTTTCTTGAAAGCGAAATCATTATCAAACAAAAACTTGTTAAACCTATGGATGACAATAATGATGAATAGTGGTCAGAGGCGTACACTAAGATGCTGAGGCCTAGGGGCAAACACTAATTTGGGCCCCTTTTCGCTTCAGCTGCGTACTAGGCTTTAAGCCTATTTTTCGTTTCAGCTCCGTACTAGGCTTTAAGCCTAGTTCGCAGCTGAAGCGAAGCGAAAAATTTTTAAGTCTCCAAAGTCAACAGTGGACATGTTAACGAAAAAATATCACCAGGTATTATAGCAAAGTAAAAATAATAATAAATAACTCCTTCACGTGCTGAAAAATATCAAAAGCTTTGAAAAAAATTGACCAGAAAATTATTCCATATACAGCAGAAGAAGCACTTTCAATAGTTGTTGAAGGAAAATTAACTTAGTTTCATAATAACCATAAAATTTATTCATTCATTGGACAGCTCGGCGAAGAAGCCCAAGAATCACGAAACAAAGATATAAAGCGTTTCGAGAAAGTTTCCCAAGAAAATTTTCGAGGCAGCAAAATATGGAAGATGTGTTTTATAATCTCTTGCTGTCTTCTGACCCATTAATAAGTGGTTTGAGAAAACTAAATCCTAAAACAAAAAATGCGTTTCCCTCTGAAATACTTCAGTTTCTAATAGAACCAGAGATCGAGCAAGCAGACTTATAGTTACAGTTTCACAACTCACAAGTCATTGAATGAGGTACACACATACAAACTCACACTCATGTTTATTTATGTATATAGTTGTTATCTATGCCTGCATTATTTATTTATTTATAATAACGACTGTTCAACTGTTTTTTTCAATCTATTGAATGTATAAATATTGTATTATTAAATGTCAAATGAAAGAAACCCTATGGCGTAAAGTAAAAAAAACGACTTTTTTCATTTTTTGCTTCTTTTTTGTGAATTTTCGTGTAAATTTACTTAAAAATGGTGAATTTTATGGAAATTATCTTATTTTGATATAATCATGCAATAATAAATTGAATAAAAACAAAAATAATTTTGGCCATGTTTTTGGGAAAATTTACCTGTGTGGAACGGTTCAAAAAGGTCTTAAAATAGCCTTCTTCAACTAAAATTTACAAGGCTTCCTCTAAACACTTCTAGGGAGTCTTAAAGAGACCTCTTTTTTTCCAAAATGTTTGACTTGCGTAATCAAGCCTTAAACTAAACCTATACAAACTATGGGTTGTCGAATCAGAAAAATTGGACCTCATGCAAGCCAAATTGTTACTTGCGTGACCTCCTGGTCATGCTTTCTATATGAATAAACCGGAACACTTATAGCGTTTTCGTTTGGTCGCTAGGGACTGTCCATAATTCTTCCGAACAGTTCTAATTCTGAAAAAAAGAGAAAATCGATTCCCAATTTCCAGGTAGAATCAAAACGAGAATCACGTGAACGAAATTTTGAACACATTAAATTAGTTTTGATTTTAGTTTTAAACTTATTTTCTGATTTTTTTTCTGGATTTTTTTGTTTGTATTTTTATTATTTTTACTTTTCTTTAATACCTGACGGTATTTTTTTGTTAGCATGTTCGCTGTTGACTTTGGAGACTTAAAAATTTTTCGCTTCAGTTGCCTACTAGGATTTACGAAACGAATACATTTTCAGATTAATTTTTATTTGCAGTAGTATTGGTGTGTTTTTTGTCTGTGAACCAGGCAGCAATTGCAGTTGTCAAATTTTGGTTGAATAAATTAATTCTCCTAAAATTACATAGTTCCATTTGAATTCAAAACTATTTTAATTCTTTCTTGAAAGCGAAATCATTATCAAACAAAAACTTGTTAAACCTATGGATGACAATAATGATGAATAGTGGTCAGAGGCGTACACTAAGCTGCTGAGGCCTAGGGGCAAACACCAATTTGGGCCCCTTTTCTATTATAAAGTACATATAAAAACGTCTATTTTGAACATTTTTTCTGCCAACGCTTATTTTGAAAAGCGTAAAGCCTAGTATACGCAGCTGAAGCGAAAGGAAATTTTCCATTATAAATTTCGTTAACGAAATCTTGAACGAAATTAAATCTGTTTTGATTTGCTTTAAAACTTATTTTCTGATGTTTTTTCTTGAATTTTTTATTGTTTTTTTTTTTATTTTTTTACTTTGCTATAACACCCGATGGTATTTTTTCTTTAATATGTTCGCTGTTGACTTTGGAGACCTCAAAATTTTTCGTTTCGCTTCAGCTGCGTACTAGGCTTTAAGCCTATTTTTCGTTTCAGCTCCGTACTAGGCTTTAAGCCTAGTTCGCAGCTGAAGCGAAGCGAAACATTTTTAAGTCTCCAAAGTCAACAGTGGACATGTTAACGAAAAAATATCACCAGGTATTATAGCAAAGTAAAAATAATAAAAATAAAACGTCAACACCAGAGGCACTATCTTTCAAAAGTCCGCCCAGCTGTTTGCATATGCCGACGATATTGACATAATCGGAAGAACTCAGCGTGATGTCAATGGCGCTTTTGTAAGCATTGAAACGAAGCGGCAAAAATGGGTTTAAGGGTCAATGAGGGCAAAACCAAGTATATGCTGTAGTCAAAAAAGGACACTCAACACCGACGCATTGGACAAAACGTCACCATCGACAGCCATAACTTCGAGGTAGTAAAGGACTTCGTCTACCTAGGCTCCGCTATAAAAACATGGACGTTGTTGTCCGTGTTTAGCGCTGAAATCAAACGGAGAATTACTTTTGCCAACCGCTGCTACTTTGGTTTGAGAAGGCAATTGACCAGCAAAGCCCTCTCTCGAGCAACTAAGGTGTCCCTATACAAGACCCTTATCATCCCAGTCCTGCTATATGGTGCAGAAGCATGGACTTTACCGAAGGCGGATGAAAACATCTTGGATTGTTTCAAGAGAAAAGTTCTTCGTGCGATTTTTGGTCCCGTGTGTATTGATGGTGATGGGAGAAGAAGATACAACAACGAGCTTTACGGGCTGTACAAGGACGCTAACCTAGCCAAGAGAGTGAAGGTGCAGCGCTTGAGATGGCTAGGTCACGTGGAGCGCATGGACAACAATGCTACGGCCCGGAAAGTTTTCGACTCCAACCCAGAGGGACGGCGCAGTAGAGGAAGACCTCGTCGAAATTTTCCATACAAAATTTCGTTAACGAAATCTTGAACTGAAAATTTCGTTTTGCTTTTCATTTTTCAGTACGCAGCTCTAGCGAAAAATTAGAGAGTTTTCACTCATTTGTCATTTATACTTTTTACTGTCGTGTGCATTTTTCTTGACTCCAATAGCAGTGTTGACGGTTTTTTCACTTTAAATTCATTTATTTCTTGCTTTAAAAATTATTTTCTGTTGATTTTTCTTAATTTTAAATTAATTTTGAATTTTTTAACTTTGACTTAGACAGAATACTAGATGATATTTTTTCGTTATAGTCAGACAGCTTAGCATTAAAAAACAGCTCACTTCTGCGCTTTGTGATAAAACGATGAAATTTACATCGTTGGTAGTACTCAATATAAGAGTTATATAAGATATTGGGCCACCTTGTTTTCCATCCTGAAGGGTAGGTATAAGAGTTTTTCTGTGTTGCACACGCTTTATTGCTTATCAAAGTATAGGTAATGAAATATTTTTATTGATATGATACATGATTTCGAGGTATTTTTAAAGGCCCGGTTGAATAATAATAATAATATGTCTCGACCATCACGTAAAAAGTTATTGGACTCTTTATGAATAGTCTTTTACTTAAGGAGCAAGAGTAAGAATATTCTAGACCTCGGATTTTGCATACTTTCTTATTTTACATCGTATTGATACAAAACTTTGTATTTAGACGTTTTATCATTCAAATATAACAAATTTTAAGGTATATCGAAAATATGCAAAATATATGCAAAAAATATGCATAAAAATATATGCAAAACATGCTAAATATATGCAAAATTTCATCGAAAAATTTAATTGATTTTTATAAAATAAGTGCTTAGGTATTTAAGGCAAATGCTAACACACTGTTGAAAAAAACTAAATCGCAATGCTGAAGATTTGCTTCTGGGCTGGAACCTGTCACAAATGAAAATATCAAACTATACATACATATAAATTCCCATTTTTTACTTCCTGTGACGTTGAAAGAATCTTTTCTGCATGTCCCTCAAATAAGCAGAGCAATGTGAGCAGAAAATAAGTTTGTTATTCCATCTTTTATTCAAATTAAATGATAGTTAAGTATCCCAAAGTTAAATTAAGTGCTCAACCACTTAACAAGAAAAAGAAAATGTCTTAAAATGTTAGTATAAAATAGGTTTTAGAATAATAGTTTTCAATTACTAATTAAAATAAAAAATCTTTTTATTTTCGTCATTTTTGGACAAAAAAAAACATTTTCTTGGAACTTATTTTGAATACTACATTAGCTGTGTTTTATTTTCCTCGTGATCCGGATCAGATCACTTGTTTATTTGCAAAACAATAACAAAACAAAATCCGGATCATAAGGAAAATAAAACACAGCTATACCTAATTGCATTAATTTTCATTAAGTACCCCATTTTCTGATGAATTTTCTAACTAAAAAGATTGTTCCTATTTCTTTACAGAACAAATATTCTGCTAACTTGAATTTTTTTTCTCAAAATTATCAAACTTTTCAAAAAAAAAGTCTTGAATAATTAAGTGCTTGAATAATTTAAATAAAGTAAACCATTTTCTGAGATTTTGAAAAAAAAAAGATTGTAAAAAATGAGCTTCATTTTAATGGAAAAGTCGTAGAGGATTGTGGTAGTAAATTAACATTATTAAAGGATTTAATAATCCAACATAATTTTCAAATAATTTTTTCGAAAATAACGAAAACTTTAAGTAGAGTTTTGGGCATTTTCTGGAAATTGCTCTGCTAACCTTAAATCAGCTCTTAATTAGGGCCAAAGGATGCACTAATAAAATTAATATTCTGGTCACTTTGCCGTGCTAACTTGATGTTTTTGGAGAGAAGCGTCAGCGAGTCTAAATTTGTAATTTGGGAAAAATGATGGTTGTGTATTGTCACACAAATAATTAATAAAATTTGAATTTATGTATTGTTACAAAATCTCGACATTGCCAAGAAAAAAATAAAGTGGAGTTAGCGACTAGAGGAGCAGAACCTTAAAGATGTGTCTGACAAAAATAAATCATAAAAAGAAAATAATCTCGAAAGATGATAATTTTATTGAAAAGAATTTCTGGTTCCCGAGAGGTTTATTATGTTGGTTAGATGAGATGATTTTCTTTCGCTGTCTGCCTTAGAAGAGGTTGAAGATCAAGAAGAAAGTCATCCCTATCGCAACCTCCTTTTATATGTTTCGAAACTCTCCACACACAATTTCCCCTTTAAACGCTAGTCGTCTCTATCTTTACATCTCTTTCTTACATTAAATTCATTTGACAACTTTTCATGGTTACATTTCTAAACAACGTGGTTGCTGTCCAGAAATCAAGATTTGTTTGATTTTAATTGTTTTTAGAAACCGAATTCTTCTTTTTCGTAACATGGCCCCCTCTTCAAAACTCAAAGTTCCCACTGAGTTATAGTAGGCTCCACATACTGCGCCAGACGATTCAAACGCACTACCTTCAGAGTTCCCGGAATTCGTATCTGGTAGACTAGATCCGAAAGACACTTCACGACCTCCACCTTTTCCTCCCAGTCGCATTGAAGCTTAGGGCAAAAACCTACTCGTCGTTTCGGGTTGTAGAGCCACACTTTTTCTTCAGCTGCAAAAGATAAACGGCCCTAGCGAGGTATTCCGGCGGAGCGGATTTTTTCCGATTTTCTACGAATCGGAGACTTTTTGCTTCGAGGTATTTCTCCGATCAGCTGATTCGAAATTTTCTCCGACAAATTTCAACGCATGTCATTGCATGCGATGAAGTACTTCTAATGGTTGTATTCTTGACAAACAAATTATTTTTTGTCCGAAGCCCTCCGAAAAGTTTTTGTTACTGAATAAATAATTAAAACGTAAGTAATGAAGAAAAAAAGGTATTTCAGTAAACTTTTATTATTTATTATGGATTTTTGTGTTAAGGCAAATCGAAAAAAAAACATAAGTATACACCAAAAATTGTGGCTGTGTTGGGAAGATCTGCCCAATCAGTTAAATTGAATTTGACCACGACAAAGGGATGTTGGTGAATGGAAAAAAGGATGTTCGTGACTATACATAAGTCCAACATAAAATAAAACAATTGATAAACAAAAAAGAAATCGCGGGCACTGGTGGGCGGAGGACTTTACAGGCAAAAGTCTTTTACAAATAAATTTTCTTTCACTTTTTAAAATCCTCCTTTTTTTGTGCACTTATTTGTTTGGACTCGGCCTCCAAAAATAACGTGACACTTGCCATGGCCACTTTTTAATTTTCTTTAATGAAATAACTTCAACTCGTTTGTTCTTTGAATTGTTTTATTTTTTCATCTGTTGTTTTTTTCTGTCATCTTCGATAATTATAGAGATGGCCTTCTGAAAAAAATATCGATATTTTTCGATTCGATATTTTGTTGAATAGAAATATCGCAATATCGATTCATTTTCAAATTAACCCATTTCCGGCTAACGTTGCGTTTTCGCAACGTCATGTTTGAAGACTTCTGGAACATAACTGATTATATTTTTAAATAAACTAAAAAATTATTTGGAAAGATAGTCAAATTATCTAATCGACCTGTTTTTGGATTTTTTTGTAAAAAAGTTTGTTTGAGCTTTTTTGGGGCTATGAAAATTCGAGTTTTTCAAAATTTTGAGGTAAAATTTTTGAACCTTTGAAAAATATAGTCAAAATTATAATTTTTCTAAATAGTCTCAACTACAGGTAAATAAGGGTTCAAATTATATTCAGATCAAATAGTGCTGAAGTAATTTATTTGAGTTGCCTGCTTGTCAGGTAAGATGAAAGCATTACGTTGCGTTTTCGCAACGTTAGCCGAAAGGGGTATCAACATTTTTGAAATAATTTTTTTTACATGGAGTATGAATAAATTTTATTTGAGTATTTTTATGAAGAAATGAACCAAATAAAGATACACTGGGTAGTGAAAGATCGTTGAAAATAAAATAGCAAAATTTGTAATAAGCTATACATTATAATTTGGTAATTTTATGCTTTCAAAGAATGGGATTTTGTGCGGTATTCATCGAAGTATTTTTGATGAATCTTGGAGGAAAAGCACTTTGGTTAGAACACTTACAACGTAGCAATGGAGCACTTCATTGGGATTTCCTTCCGTTTGGATATCTGGTTCATTGTTTGTTTCTGATCGCAACAGGGAATCTACAACAAATATTTTAAATTCTAGTTTTGGCATTGGTGTTTCCTTACCAAACTTTTTGCAAATGCCATATATTTTCAATACTTTTAGGAACGCTTCATTCAGCGCATTTAATAGTCAAAAAAAATTGATCAGTTCGAATCCGATAATTTGCTTGTAGCGTTATCATATAAATCAATTAAACCCATCGTTATGATGTTTTCACGAATTGAATTTGGCATTGGAATGCTGACAAGTTTTCCCTTTATTCGATCAAACCGTTTTGCCTGATATAGTGGTGAGTCCATCAAATGATTTGATAAGACTGTTACAATTGTTGGTCCAGCTAACAGGTGCAATTTCATTTTCGTTATCGAATGCAAAATCAATGAAACAATGACTTATTCTCATTTGTTTGAGTTCGGTCAGCTCTGATTTACCACTTCTATTCTCACGAACTATGAATGTAAATAGAACACAAGAGTTGGTTTTTTGCTCTGCATTGAGAATAAATCAAATTACCTGTAAGAAGACGGTATTCTAGTTTGTGAGACTTAAAACAAATTGTCGATTGTTGGCGGGTGCTGATTTGGTTTATCGATTTTTGAAAGGAATCAATTCAGGGAAGTTATCACTAAGTAATTGCACTACGATAAGAATTGAATGAAGTAGTCACTTTTATCATTTTTTTGACAACATCAAACATACTGTCACCAAAACGATGTAGCAAGTGTTTCTGACTATACGTTTTTTTCTGCAAGAAATGTAATATCTTGATTCATATCCAAAATGCTTCGATGAGTACCTACCACACAAAAAACCTTTCTTAGTAAGCATAAAATATCAAAATATAATGTTTAACTTATAAGAAATTTTGTTATTTTATTCAACAACCTTTTATTACCCAGTGTATGTTTATTTGGTTAATTTCTGCATAAAAATACTCAAATAAAATTGATTCATACTCCATGTAAAAATAAATTATTTCAAAAATTTTGATACCCCTTTCGGCTAACGTTGCGAAAACGCAACGTGAATTTTCTGGAAAACCAAAAGCTTTTCCAAAAATTTTTTTTCAGATTTCCTCTAATTGGGCCAAAAACAGATAGTGTGTAAAATTTCAAGTTTCTAAGTCAACTGGAACTGGTAGCCGCCGGAAATGGGTTAACGCAAGGGTGTAATTTACAGTACATTGACATTGAAATCTCAAGATGGGAAATGGATCGGTAACCCAAAAGAAAAAGCTAACCTTTTCGCGGAGCATCTTGCGAATGTTTTTAAGCCATACCCAACAAACGCGGCTGTAAATAGCTTACAGCTTGTTGAAAAGATAGATGAAAGTGAAATACCAATTGTAAGATTAAAAGAAATAAAAAGTATGTGTTTACATCAACTATCAAATAAAAAATCACCAGGTTACGATCTTATAACTGCTCAGGTTATGAAAGAAATGCCTTTGAAAGCCTTCATAAAACTCCAATATATAATAAATGCATGCCTTAAGCAACGGTATGTCCCACACCATTGGAAAATTGCTGAAGTTATTGTCATACCCAAGCAAGGTAAGCCACCTACAGAAGTGACGTCTTACAGACCAATATCGCTTATACCAATTATGGCAAAAGTTTTTGAAAAATTGCTTCTGAAGAGACTTAGCAAAATTATAGACGAAAGAAGGTTAATCCCAAATCATCAGTTTGGCTTTAGAAATAAACATTCCACGATAGACCAAGTTCATAGAATAACGGATGTAATAGAAAAAGCATTAGAAGAAAAACAAGTCTGTTCAGCTATTTTCTTAGATGTTGCTCAAGCCTTTGACAAGGTTTGGCATGAGGGACTTGAGTACAAACTGCAAAGGGATCTTCCCAGACAGTACTATGAAATATTAAAATCGTACATCTCAGACCGATTGTTTAGAGTAAGGTACGATCAAGAATATTCGGAATTGAAGAAAATAGAAGCCGGTGTACCACAAGGAAGTGTCCTAGGTCCTACCCTGTATTTACTATACACAAGGGATATCCCAGTTGGGAATCACACCATAATGGCTACTTTTGCAGATGATACCGCAATTTTGGTACCCGACAAATGTGTCTCTAGGGGAGCAGTAAAGCTGCAATATGCCGTCGACACAGTCAGAGATTGGACCGAAAAATGGCGTATCAAACTCAATGAAACAAAATCTTCACATATGTATAAACTTTACAAATAAAAAGATAAACAATATTCCAATATTCATTAATAATCAAGCTGTACCTTACGCCAATACGGCCAAATACCTTGGAATGACTTTGGATGCAAAGCTAAAGTGGAAAGAGCACATCAAAAAGAAAAGAGAAGAACTAAACTTGAAATATAGAAAAATGTACTGGTTACTTGGTAACAACTCTGATTTATCAACCCAAAACAAAATAATGCTGTATAATCAAGTACTAAAGCCTGTTTGGACCTATGGTATCCAATTATGGGGCTGTACAAAGAAAACAAATACCGAAATCATCCAAAAATTCCAAAACAAAGTCCTTCGTGGAATAGTTAATGCACCTTGGTACATAAGAAATAGCGATCTACATCGTGACTTACAAATAGAAACGGTTACAGAAGTTGTTAAAAAATACGCTGTATCCCATAATCAGAGACTGCAATGTCATACCAATTCTGAAATGGTGTCCGTCTTGAATACTAGAAACCATGTTCGGAGATTAAGAAGAACCAAGCCTCATGAGCTTATGGTCTAAAAAAACATGGGAAAGTATTAAAAGTTTAAACTTCCCCCAAAGTGATTTTACAAAGTTAAGAAAGAAAAATCTGATGTCGATCTCTCAAGATTGGTCCTGATAAAGAGGTGGTTTTAGTGGTTAAGAGTCCCACACTACTTGGTGTCGAATACTGCCAAGTGTCTTTTGAAGATTTCCTCCCGTCAAAAAAAAAAAAAAAAAAAAAAAAAAAACTTATGAGAAACTATGAACTGAAACTCTCTATATAGTTATATGACTATTTAAATGTATTAAGGTGTTTCTTTTATTATAAAAATATCGGAAGATATTCCAACTTATCGATATATAGGTATATTTTGCACATCTCTATTAAAATTTTGAATGTGACGCATGTCAAATTACTGCGATGCGGTGCGTCGTCTCATTTGTCTAGTATTTTTTCCGATGAATGCAATTTGAACCTCCGACGAAGTATGCGTTGCAGAAAATCTCCGCTCCGATGGAATACCTCGCTAGGGCAGAAATCATACCTGGATTTCATTGAGTCTGCTGTTAATTGTAGGTTTGCTTGGACAACTTGATGGACATTTTGAAACCTCCTTCTCGGGAATTGTTATTGCTTCCTCCGGTTGTAGATGTTTGTCCCACTCAGTTTGCTGTCGACAGGTGAACTTGGCTAAGTAATAGAGGAGCGTCCGATTAACCATCTCAATTTGACTGGGGTCTTATAGGTGTAGTTCTTGTTTTTTCGACACCCAAGACTTTCATTGCACATTTAAAGATTTCCGCCTCAAAATTGCGACCTTGGTCAGAATAGATGAAATAAGGTAACCCGAACCTGCAAAAGACTTCATCGATTAATTTAGTAATAACTACCCCTGCAGTTTGGCAAGGCACAGCGAAGCATTCGGGCCATTTCGTAAAATAGTCCATTACTACTATGATGAATCGATTTCCATTCGTTGTACGAGGTAAACGGCCCAGAACAACCGCAGCAATCCTTTCGAAGGGAGCACCTGTGATGCTAGGTTGAAGTCTGCCACGAGTCCTGGTGGAAGGGCCCTTTCGAGCGGTGCATTGGTGACAGCTTAGACACCAGACTTTGACATCTGTGGTTCGACATATCCAAAAATATCTGCTTTTAACCCTACCCAGTGTCTTTTTATGTCCAAAATGGCCCCCGCAGGGATTGTTGTTTAGGGACGCCAGTACATCTGGAACAAAACTTTTGGGGACGACTTCCAGGAAACTGTCTCTTCCCAAATCTTCTTTGAAGACCTTCGAAACGACGTCGTTAACAAGTTTAAGTTGCCTGAACAAACTCCAGTATGCTTTGACGGTTGAGTTTTCTCCTAAAATGCTTTGCTTCGATGGACGATTACCTGTTTCTAACCACGTTCTTACCTTCGCTAAAGTAGAATCTTTTCGCTGCCTTTCTTCCATCGTCAACGGCACTGCCTGAAGAGCAAGAACTTCGGCGCTTAGTTTTTCCTTTTCTTCGGCACGAAAGCACACCTTACAACTGCCGCAGGGTCTTCTGGAAAGGCTATCGGCATTGCCATGTTTAGCTCCAGGTCGGTGGAGGATAACGAAGTCATACTGCTGAAGTCTTTCGATCCATCTAGCCATCTGCCCTCCTGATGTTTTGAAGTTGTATAGCCATCTAAGTGAAGCATGGTCTGTCCGCAATAAGAAACGCCTTCCGAATAAATAATGATGGAATCTTTTTGAAGCTAGAATTACTGCCAGGAGCTCCTTCCGAGTGACGCAGTAATTACGTTCATTTCGGTTTATCGTCTTGCTGAAATATTCTAGAACTTCTTCCGACTCACCCTGTTTTTGGCTCAATACTGCACCTACTCCGCCGTTTGAAGCATCCATATCCAGGACGAAAGTTCCTTCTTCAATCGAAAAGCATAATATGGGGGCAGTAGTAAGATTTGTTTTTCGTTTCATCTAAGCTTCGTCACAAGGAGGGCTCCATTCAAAACGACGTCTATCTTGAGCCAGCTCGAATAATGGCTTTGCGATAGTCGAGAATCCTCTGATAAATTTCCTGTAATAGGAACAGAGACTGAGAAAACTTTTGACTTGCCTCTTAGTTTTTGGGATTGGGCACTGTAGAACAGCTTCCACTTTGTCGGGATCCATTCTCAAACCAGATTCGGACACTATATGACCTAAGAACTTAACGCTTTTTTTTTTAATAGCACTTACTTGGACTGAGCTTAAGGTTAGCATCCTTTAATCTTATAAAAAAGTCTTCAAGCTTAGCCAGATGTTCTTCAAATCCATTTGATTTGCAAATGATGTCATCTAAATGCACAGGAAAGCCCTTCAATACGCGGTCCGTTAGCCTGTCGAAGGTAGCACCGGCGTTGCTTAACCCGAATGGCATGACAAGGAATTGCCATAGGCCGGTGCCACTGGTAAATGCAGCTTTTTCCTTGTCTTCGGCGTTCATCTCCACCTGCCAATAACCGCTTTGCAGATCCACAGTGGAAAACCAAGATGATCCTCTAACGGATGTAAGCAGGTCTTCCATTAACGGCAACGGATATGAGTCCTTCTTTGTGACTTCATTTAAGCGCCTGTAGTCCACGCAAAACCTGGTGGACCCATCTTTTTTGCGCACCAAAACTACTGGGGCTGCCCAAGGGCTGTTAGAAGGTTCGATTACACCTCTTTCTAACATGTATTTGACGAGCTCGTCCATTTCTTTTCGCTTGGCTATCGGCAAACGCCTTGTCGGTAGCTTAATTGGTTTCGCATAACCTGTACTGATGGTATGCTGTGTCAAATTTATCCGTCCGAAGTCTGATGGTCCCACTGAAAATACAGAAGAATATTTTTGAAGTAAATGTCTGAATTCTCGTTCTTCTTTCTCTGTGAGAAGATGTTTTGAGCATGTCAACAGGTCATCTATTGTAGTTAAGCTGTTCTCATTTTCATTTAGGGGGATCTCGCAAATCTCAGCTTTTCCCATCTTACCGACTATTTTATTTCTTGTAATGGTGATGTCTTTTGAAGAAGTATTGACCAATCGAATAAAAATTTCATCGCCGATTGGTTGCAATAACCCTCTGCCCAACAAGACACCATCAGGCAAATCACAATTTTTGGAATACTCGACTGATGCAAATTCGCCTTCAAAAGCGGTTGGATGCTGAACTGTTATTAACGTTTCTGTTCGTGCTGGCAAGAGATGTGATGCCCTTGTGAGAAGTAAACTGTTTGGAGCTCCACACGGAAGGTGCAACGGATGTTTCCTGCCTCGAATTTCTAAACACATCTCTTCAAAGTCTATGAAATATTCATTTTTAACTAATAAATCTAGTCCTAAAATGCTTGGCGTATTTGTTGTCACCACAGCAAAGTTGTGTTGGTGCTCTTGGTGGCTAATTACAAATTTCAATTCAACAGTACCTTTTGAAACGATCATACCTCCGGATGTGCCTGATATACGAAGAGGAGAGCCACAAATTTCTCTGGCAAATAGTTTTCAGAAATTACTGATATGTTTGCACCTGAGTTAATGATCATGCAGCATTTTTTGCCTTCAATATAAGCGAACAAATTGATGCTGGCTGACGACGATGCCAACAAAGCTGGATTTATTTTTTCCGTGGTCACGGTTTCTTGTGGAGATTCTGTTGGAGAAACAAAAGATGAATTATTGAATGAGGGAGCTGTGATTTCTTTCACTACTGGCTTCCGCTCTACATTGCCAGTGGTATATAGTTTTCCGAATACATATAAGAAAATCGGATATCTTTAGGGTTTTCGTTAGCTGTTTATTTCTGGTCGTCTCTCTTACTTTGATCGGGGATGGTCATAAAAACATGTTTGTGACCCCTGCGCTCGAGGCGAGTTGTGACATCCAGAGCAATTCCTAGAGCATCCTGCAAACTTTGAGGACGTCCAATAGTGACGAAATTCTGGACCTGTTTTTCACGTATTCCATCAACGAATTGGCTCTTAATACAATTTCCCCCACCACTTTTTCGGCACAACCTGGGAATGCAGCTAAGGAGAGACGTTGCAGCTGGAAGGCAAACTCGGCTAGTGTTTCTTTTGGTTCTTGCACACGGTTTTGGAGGAGAGAAAAACTTGTATGAGTATCGAGACTTAAACGTTGCCGTAAGAGTTTGGTAAGTGCTTCGAAACTAACTGGTCTGCCGCTTGGAAGTGCGCTTAGTACCGTCAGGGCCTCACCTCGCAGTTGCATTGCCAATGCGTATGCTTTTTCCTCCTTGTCCCAACTGTAGAAAATAGATGTTATGCAGAACTGCCGCTCATAGTCAACACAAGAGTTTTGGCCATCAAATGGTTGCAAGACACTAAAATTCAAGAAGCGTGGATGGGAGCCACCATAAAGCTGACTTGCTTTGGTTCGTTTTGGTTGATTCGCCATTTCATCCACAGTCCGATGGGAGTTTTCGAAAACTTCGCTTGGTTGGAAAATCATACGAGGCTCTGACAGCTCCTTCTGTTTTTGTTAACCCCCGTCTACTTGATTTTCTGGTAGCTGGTGCGCGATTGCTGCAAGAGCTGCACCATCTTCGGAATGGGGCGAAGAATGTTGCACTTCAGTTGGATCTCCAATGTAACGACTCGTTCATCTGTTGCTTCTTATCGCCGGTCCAGTTCCTCTTTCCATTCTGACAACTTGCCATCCCAAAAAGAGCGCTCTTTAAGGGTGTTATCTTTCTTGGTCGGATAAGTCGGATTATAGAGTCAAACTGTGCTTTCAATTGTTCTGCTTCCATTTTGGTAAGAACTATCCTTAGCTTTGATCAATATGACCCCACCCCTGACACCAGTGTTACAAAATCTCGACGTTGCCAAGAAAAAAATAAAGTGGAGTTAGCGGCTAGAGGAGCAGAGCCTTAAAGATGTGTCTGACAAAAATAAATCATAAAAAGAAAATAATCTCGAAAGATGATTATTTTATTGAAAAAAATTTCTGGTTCCCGAGAGGTTTATTATGTTGGTTAGATGAGATGATTTTCTTACGCTGTCTGCCTTAGAAGAGGTTGAAGATCAAGGTTGACAAAAATAAATCATAAAAAGAAAATAATCTCGAAAGATGATAATTTTATTGAAAAAAAATTTCTGGTTCCCGAGAGGTTTATTATGTTGGTTAGATGAGATGATTTTCTTACGCTGTCTGCCTTAGAAGAGGTTGAAGATCAAGAAGAAAGTCATCCCTGTCGCAACCTCCTTTTATTTGTTTCGAATTTTTCCACACACAATTTCCCCTTTAAACGCTAGTAGAGACGACTTTATATCTCTTTCTTACATTAAATTCATTTGAATACTTTTCATGGTGACATTTCTAAACAACGTAATTGCTGTCCAGAAATCTAGATTTATTTGATTTTAATTGTTTTTAGAAACCGAATTCTTCTTTTTCGTAACAGTATATTCGGCCTTATCACGTATTCCATCGTATCGGAAAATTTCTACGATTACCGAATAAAATAATCACAAAATCCGGTTGTGGTGACGATTTGTTGGAATTTTCGATTACGGACGGATTTCGTGATTATTTTTTCGGGAATCGTAGCAAATTTCCGATACGAATGGAATTCATAATAACGCATATTATCTTCTGAATCACTTAAATATAATTTTTTGATTTGTATATTTTGCATATATTTTGCATGTATTATGCATATGCATTTCATTTATTTGAAAGCTAAATTG